>NC_142012.1:82419740-82767240 GCF_049901735.1 Notechis scutatus
GAAAAGGTTTACTTTTCTCCCTGGACTGTTTATAACTTCATAAATATCTCTACTGCTGTTCCACCACAACCAATTTGTTTCTTCTAAACAATTATGCAGACAAACAGAAATAAAATTCTCATCATCCTTATATTCTTGTTTTCAAAAGTTCTTTCTGCTGCGACAACCTTTTTTTCCCCAGGAGTTCAAAGTCACATGCTTAGTGTCCTCTCCTTCTCTCATGTGGGGCAAGTAGAAAATGGATGGAAAACCAACCAAGGAAATTTCCTTGACAGTGAGAACAATTAATCAGTGGAAGGGCTTACCTTCAGAAGTTGTGGATGGTCCATCACTGGAGGTTTTCAAAGAAGAGATTGGACAGCCATTTGTCTGGGATGGAGTGAGTAATGCTTGAGCAGGAGATTGGACTAAAAGATCTCCAGGGTCCCTTCCATCTCTCTTATTCTGTTTAAGATAATTAGCTCAAAGTTTTCTAGTGAGCTTCCATAGCTAAGGATGCATCTCCTCAATGCTGCTGATACTTTTAATTCCACCTTACTTATCAGTGAGGTGATACTGATGCTGGGATCACAAAAGGCCGAGGTTTGCATTTAGGCAATGTGTTCTGAACATGGAAGGGCAAAATAGTCTCTCTCTCTCTCTCTCTCTCTCTCTCTCTCTCTCTCTCTCTCTCTGTGTGTGTGTGTGTGTAAAATTAAAGCCAGCTCACCTCTTCATTACAGTCAGTCCTTAAATAGATACTATGGTGTATTAATTCAGGTGCTGGACTGAAAGACTATGTCTCTCAAGCCAGATTACCTCATAAGGTTTTGTGAGAAATTAGGAGGTTGGGAATCCTACTCATCTTGAAAATTCTTGAAAATTCAAGAAAATTCCTAACAGTCAGCATCTGGTTAGAGTTAGATAAGAGTGAATAACATTCCAGGAGGATTGGACTTGGAGTTCATGTGTGGCTACATAGTTGTTTCTAAGCTGTTTCTCCTTTTCACTCCATCCCAGGTTCTGCCATTTCTTCTCCTGCAGCTACACAGGATTAGACTGACTTTTGATAACTCTGGTTACTCCTTACTCCTATTCTACTTCCTAGCTATGTGTCTTTGCTTCCCATGAGATCAATGAACAGTGTCACTGTTGAATCTCCAACATTTCTATGGAGTACAGAAATGCGCTGCAGCTGGAAACATTCCTTCTTCATCTGGAATCTCCTTTGTGCTCACTGGAAATGTTCACATGAAAGTGTATGTATGAGAGCGGGAGGGGGAGAGGGAGGGGAAGAGAGAGAGGGAGGGGAGAAGGAGAAGAAAGCGAAGGAAAGGAGAAGAAGAGGGTTTTTTAATCTGCTTACGAGACTCATATCTGAATGGAACTCATTGGGTACTTTTGATCCAGTCAGTTCTTCTCCATCCAATCCACTTCTCAAAGCAGGCCAAAGAAGAATTAGAGAAGACACCCAAGTAAGTTGCTTTGAGCTCTCAGATGAAAGATGGAGCTATCAATGTGAATGCTCATCAATGCAGACACAATTGTTTTGGGCATAATCAATTTTAGCCATGATCTGCTTAAGTTTTCATTGGCAACCTCATATTTTCTCAAGAGTCAGGTTTTGTTTTATGGCTGAAGACAATCATATGATGCAATATTTGCAGCAAAATACAGTTTGAATCCAAATTATTAGTTGCAAGTGCAACTCATCCCCAATTAGCTACAGACCAAGGACTATTAACAAGCAAGCAGCTGGAGGAAATGATAAAAAAAGGAAATGCATTTTAAAGGACCTCTTTATGATATGTTTCCCTGTGACTTGCAGCTCTTCAAAACAGTAAATGGAACCATAACATATGAACATCTTCTAATCTATCCCAAATGATGCCATTTTTCTCAAATTCAGCCCCAAGAGCAGGAATTCATTGATGTCTTTATTTTAAAAATTGCAGTTGGATATCACATCAATACAGTTCATAAAATTTGCTGTTAAACAGAATTAGAGCAATAAAATGTTTATGCGCTTTTTAAATGCAGTGCTTCATTTTGGACATGAAGAGCCAAAAATGAAGGAGAAAGAGTTTATTTAATTCTTATTTTCTGGAAATTTGGAGAAGTTTAGGATGAGTGTCTCAAAGGTCCATTTTTCAAGAGGCAACTGGACTTTCTGGTATTTCTTTGAAGACATTTCACTTTTCATCCAAGAAGTTTCTTCAGCTCTCTTGATGAGAAATGAAACATGATAAAGTCTCTTCTTAGATGAGAAGTGAAACATCTCCAAGAAAAAACCAGAAAGTCCAGTTGCCTCTTGAAAAAACACCTTTGGGACAACCATGACCTGGATGAAGGAGAATCTCCATAGACATATGATGAGTAATAGTTCTTCTGCCAAGAAAAACATTTGAACTCACAATTCCTCATCAGATATTAGGGTGTGGGCATCATCCACACTGCTTGCAGAAAGATCTGGAATAAAGGTGATCCATCCTGAAAGAAGAGATCTGAGTTTATAAAAGAAAAGATATAGTTCAAAGAAAGAAAGAAAGAAAGAGAAAGGAAGGAAGGAAGAAGAAAGGAAAGAAGGGAGGAAGGAAGAGAAAGAGATTCTGTAAAGCATTTTTACTTTATTTTGCAATTGGTGCTCTCATCGATTAACTTCCCTTTACAATCCTAGATTACAAACCATCAACTCTGTGGGGAGGTCTTTGCAATAGAGCTCGAAATTAGCTATTTTTGAACAAATTCAAAATCGTTGGCCTTTGTCCCTTGAGACTGACTCTTTAGCTCCATTTGGAGTGGCCTCAGCTCCATCTTTATCTAATGCCTGACTCAGTGGCTTTCTGAGTTTGATCTTACTTTGGGGAAACATTACTTCCTGGACAAATCTTAATATGGTAGCTCAGTGTACAGAAAAATAAAAATGAAGTTTTGAGTCATATTATTGCAATTTTATTGGTGATCATATATCACCCGTTTGTTCCCAGCATCCAAGATGCTTCTGATTTTCCAACTCTACTAAGCTACCAAGCCTGGGCAAGGACAGTTATCACTACTACCAAATGAGTTTCTGCATATTTATTGATTTGTTTGCATCCTACTCAAGGCGGCCAACATATCCAACACACTTTCCTCCTCCTATTTCCCCCACAACAACAACAACATTGTGAGGTGGGTTGGGCTGAGGGGGAATGCATGGCTCAGGGTCACCCGGTTGGCTTTCATTCCTAAAACAGAACTAGAACTCACAATCTTTTGGTGATTAATCCAAAGTCACCCAGCTGGCTTTCATGGTTATGGTGGAACTTGAATTCACAGACTCCTGCTTTCTAGCCTGGTGCCCTAACCACTAGACCAAAGTGGTTTTCTTGTGTAGATGTCATATCATATGTAGATGTGAACCCTTTGAAATAGTCTAGGCAAGAAACCAAAGTAACAAGTACCAACACTACCTTTATTGTAAGCTTATAGTAACAACATCATACAAGTTTTAAAACAGTTCTATCCCTCCTTGCCTTTAATTTCCAGAGAACTCATTAGAGACACTTCCCTTTTTCCAGAGAACTCATTAGAGACACTTCCCTTTCTGTGGGCTGAGATACCTCTTGTCTTTTCTGCGGGTCTGAAGATCTCCATAACTTTAAAAATGGTCCCGTTCTAACGTGGTCTAAAGAGTGAAGTGGACAAACTCAGTGTCTTTTAAGCAGGCTCCACTTGAGGTTGTTCTTCCTCAGCTGCCTTCTGGATCCTAAGGGTTTACTCTTGAGCATCTACCTTCCAGAGCACAAGTGGGTAATGTCATGGCGTAATAGTATGTGAGAATGACCTTGGAAGATGGGGGGGGGGAGAGATTCTGCCTATAGAACAGTCAGATAAGGGGGAGGAGAACCCAAAGATGCACAACACATAGAGAAAGACACTCCGAAAGGATCCTCCTCTAACTTATCAAGCTACAAAAAGAGATGGTGAGAGGTTTATACTTTCAGGCTGGTAAAATTCTTTTAATGTAACCTTAGTTGAATTAGCTGATCCATTCTGTTCTTATTTTTTGGTCTGGTCTGCTCGGGAATGTGACATGTGACTTCACCTTTTTCAGAAAAGCTCCAGAAATCCAGACTTACTTCCTCATTGCCATTCTCCACCTCAGCTTCTTCTCCATTATGTGAAGGTGTGTTAGCCTTTTTTTCCCCACCCGGAAGGCCAAGACATCTCTCATCCGATGGGTGCCTGGCCTGTGGCGTCTCCTCCTCCTCCTTTTGCATCCCAAGGTTCTTCTCACAGACCATTATGGTAGATAATGCAAAGGAAAAGCAAAGCATGGGAGACATTTATGATTCTTTCTTTCTTTCCTTCTTGTCGACCTGCCTGCAGTACGTCGTTCCAAGGTGGCAGATGAAGAAAGGAGCCACAAGGCTCGCCAAGCTCGCGATGAGTATCGGAGGCACTCCTTACGGGCCATCCGTAAAGGAAAAGTGGCTGATCTAAGTAACCTGTTCCAGGCAACTGGTTTGAATATCAAACAAGAAACCAAGTTGGCCCATTCTTGCACCATCCCATCCTTGAATGCAGCGACACCAATCAGGTTGGTTTGTATTCCCATAGAGAAAAGTAGGATTCAGAACTGATTTCCCTATTATATTAAACAAGGTCATCTTGAAGTTTTCCAATAAAAGGAGATTTCGGCTGAATAGTAAGAGAACCGTCCAGAAAGTAAGAGTTCAAAAGCTGAACAATCAGGACGATCCTCTTTATTGACTGGTTTCGATTCAGGCTGGATAGTCAAAATCAGGAATGGATGCATGGAGTGAGAGGTTAAAAAATGGAATATCACCATACTTCATGATTGTGATCCTCACAGGTATAGAGGATCCCCAACTAAACCTACTCCAGGAAGCTGGGGATTCTGCAGAACTAATCGGAAGGTTGCTTGCAGAAGTAGAAGAGGAGAGTTGGTCAATGGGTCAATGGACTTCAACTGTTAAATTTCAATGGACAGATGAACTTAATACCATATTTACTTGCATATTGTTGGATAGATCTGTGGGGAGAGATACTCGATTGTTGTTCAGTTACAAAGTCATGTCTGGCTCTTTGAGACCCCATGGATCATAGCAGGCCTGGTCCTGCTGTCCACGACTGTTTCCTGAGTTCGCCCAAGTTCATGTTCATTGCGTTGGTTTATAGAGTTATAGACAACGAGAGCCTGGTGCTGGACAGCCAGTAGCATGGACAGTGAAGAACAGAACAGAACACAACAGAACAGAATATGGAGTAGAATAGAATCGAATTTAGAAAATAAAGACTAGACTAGACTAGACCTGGAAGGGACCTTGGAGGTTTTCTAGTCCAGCAGGAGAACCTATACCATTTCAGACAAGTGACTGTCCAATCTCTTCTTAAAAACCTTCAGTGATGGAGCCCCACGATTTCTGAAGACAAGTTGTTCACTGTTTAATTGTCCTCACTGTCAGGAAATTTCTGGTTCTAGGTTGCTTCTCTCTTTGATTAGTTTCCAACTATTGGTTCTTGTCCTGCCCTCTGATGTTTGGAGAATAATTTGACCCCCTCTTCTTTGTGGCAGCCCCTCAAATACAGGAATATTGGAATACTGCTATCATGTCACCTCTCATTCTTCTTTTCTTTAGACTAGCCAGACCCCAATTCTGCAGCCGTTCTTCATATGTTCAATCATCTTAGTTGTTCTTCTCTGAACTTTTTCCAAAGAAAGATGAAAGAAGGCAATGGTGGGGGGGGGGGGGGGGAATCCACAAGTTTACCTGTGTTTAAGAATGGGTAGGACACAGTTAGTTTTGACAGGAGATTTAAAGGAAGAAGAGATGGCCCCATAATCAACTTCTGTGATGGTCACTTCAAGAAGCCAAGCTGCTGTGTTATGAATCAGGAAGCTGAGGAAGAAAGAGATGGCCCATCCATCTATTTCCAGTCTGCTTCCCTTCTGGATGCATTGATTCAAATGTTGATTCTGTCTACTTTCATCAATAGTTTAGATCTTATTTCAAAATAGGCACGTTGCTGCAAGCGTATGCACATGTCAGCCAAGAAATGGCACAGGATAAAAGGGCCTTCAGATGGAAGGGAAGGACACTTAAGGTTGTTTTGTGAATTTTCAAAAGGCTCCCTATTAGGACGGAAAGGCAAAAAAGATAGATGGGGCATTTGAAACATAACCCTTAAGTATAAAGAAGAAGGCAGTGTCGACCCTCTTCCATTGTCTGGTCAGGAAACCCAACCTGGATTTGAGTTTGAGTTGAGCTAGACCTGAAGAATGGTTTGGTTTGAAAGGTTGCTAACTTATTGGATTGTTGTTGGTTTTTTTTAAATTCCCATGAAATAGATTTGCACAAGAAGGTCATAAGGAAAGAATAACTTCAATAGATTAATTGCCTGCAGGTGAGGCATGCTGCGGGCCCCATCAGCCAAGGTATTCTGATTGACAGAGTCCAGGAAAAGAGCCTTCTCTATCATGGCTCCTGGCCTTTGGAACATTTGCTCCCTGGAGTAAGATCAGCTCCAACTCTCCTGATCTTCCACAAGACGTTAAAAAACCTGACTCTGTCTGTTAGCTTGGAGTTCCAATGGAGGGGCTTCAGACTGGGATTGGTTGATTAACCAGTGGAATGGCTTGCCTCCAAAAGTTGTGAATACCCCAACACTGGAAGTTATTCTATTCTATTCTATTCTATTCTATTCTATTCTATTCTATTCTATTCTATTCTATTCTATTCTATTCTATTCTATTCTATTCTATTCCATTCCATTCCATTCCATTCCATTCCATTCCATTCCATTCCATTCCATTCCATTCCATTCCATTCTATTCTATTCTATTCTATTCTATTCTATTCTATTCTATTCTATTCTAAACAGATCCCATCTCTCCCTTTCTCATCCTACTCCCTCCCTCCACATCTTATAATTGGGGCTGGATCCTTACAATATTTTATTTAGATCTTCTAAGTTTGTATGTTTTTTTTTTTTAAAAATTAAAATTGTAAGTCACTAAGTTACCCTGTGGTAAGATGGGTGGCCAATAAATTTGACAAACAAGTGAGCACATACATAAAGGTAAAGGTTCATCTCGCACCTACGTGCTAGTCATTTCCAGCTCTAGGGGGTGGTGCTCATCTCCATTTCTAAGCTGAAGAGCCAGCACCATCCGAAGACATCTCCATGGTCATGTGGCCGGCATGATTAAACGCCTTCAAAGGCACACTGTTCCCTTCCCACCAAAGGGGTCCCTATTTTCCTACTTGCATTTTTATGTGCTTTCGAACTGCTAGGTTGGCAGAAGCTGGGACAAGTAATGGGAGCTCATTCTGTTATGCAGTGCAAGGGATTTGATCCACCAAACTGCCAACCTTTCTGATCAACCAGCTCAGCATCTTAGCCACTGAGCCACCGTGTCCCTATGAGCACATACATACATACATACATACATACATACATACATTCATTCATACATGCATGCATGCATGCATACATACATATTCTGTGAGATCTTTGGTGCTCTTTGAGTTTGGTTGTTCCAAGCTTAGAGAATGCAAAGGACTCCACAGTTCAACCTTGAGCTCCCAATATTCACTTTTGTTGGCAGATTAACTTTCTGCAGAATTGAATGGTGCATCTACTGTCCCACCCGACAGCCAGGTCACCAGCTGTCTTCAAGGTATTTTCCTAATCTCATCCAAAGAGCTTTTGCTCCTGGTGACCACAATATTAACTGCGGCAATGCATTCTCACCTGTCAGTTTTCTCTTGTCTCTTTCAATACTTATTAACTCGGATGTGTGATTTAGAGAGTGTTACTGTTTCCCTGTAACTCAGTCTCTCCACACTGTCCTTAATTTTAAATATCTCTTAGCTCCCTCCAGATGGCTTCTTTTCAAATTGAAACATCTCAAGTGCCTGGGGACATAGATAGTCCCAATGATACTATTAGTATGTGCTGGACTTCTCTCTCTCTCAAACAGAACAAGGGTTTTCTGATCAGCGTTTCTTAGTGGATTGCATCCATGAGTGCAGAATCGAAGTCTTTGATCCATTGGTTTTCCTCAATTGTAGTGGACAGAGTTCTCACCAAGAAGTCTTCTCTTGCCTTTCATATTCATCACCTCTCTTTCGCATTCCTACTTCATGTAAAGGAGAATATCTGTAGCTCAGGGACACAGTGGCTCAGTGGCTAAGACGCTGAGCTTGTCGATCAGAAAGGTCGGCAGTTCGGCAGTTCGAATCCCTAGCGCTGCATAATGGAGTGAGCTCCCATTCCTTGTCCCAGCTTCTGCCAACCTAGCAGTTCAAAAGCATGTAAAAATGCAAGTAGAAAAATAGGGACCCCTTTGGTGGGAAGGGAACAGTGTTCCATGCACCTTCAGCATTTAGTCCTGCTGGCCACATGACCACAGAGATGTCTTCAAACAGCGCTGGCTCTTCGGGTTTGGAACGGAGATGAGCACCGATGCCCCATAGAGCTGGAAGCGACTAGCACAGATATGTGAGGGGAACCTTTACCTTATCTGTAGCTCAGTGTTGAACATTAGGCTCCTTTGGTGCTCTGTGAGCTTTTTTTTTAAAGGGGTGGAGACAAACCAATATTTTCTAAGACACATTTTTACCGTTTTTTCCCCCCTCCTATGTAGTCAGTTCTCCTGATTTTCAAGAGTGGAAAATATGCATCAGATGGAGGAAACTTTTTCAGTTGCTTCTCCTGAGCTTCCATGCACCCTATGATTTTATTAATTAGTCCTAGGATTATGAAGAAGCCAGTGGAAAAAATGCTTCTCTATTGCTGAGGTTTTTAATGCAGAGCTACTGGAAGTTAGAGCAGGTCTCTCTCCCTTTCATTGAGATTTGGTTTTAGTGTCACGATTCACAATTGTCACCATTTGCTCTTATAAAACAAGTAGGGAGTACCTCTTTGTAGGAACTTTGCAGGAACTTTCTTTCTCCAGTAGGAGAAATAAATAATTAAATAAATAAATAGGGAGGGAGGGAGGGAGGAAAGAAGGAAGGAAGGAAGGAAGGAAGGAAGGAAGGAAGGAAGGAAGAAAGGAAGGAAGGAAGGAAGGAAGGAAGGAAGGAAGGAAGGGGGAAGGAGGGAGGGCTGGAGGGAGTGAGGAAGACAAGAAGGATGGAAGGAAGGAAGGATGGAGGGAGGGAGGGAAGGAAGGAGGAAAGAAGGAAGGAGGGAAGGAAAGAAGGAAGGACAGAGGGAAGAAGAGAGAGAAAAGAGAAAGCTGTATTATATTTTATGAACTGTAAGCTGCCCCAGAATCATTGACTGAGTTGGGCAATCATAGAAATTGAACAAACAAATAAAGTTGCAGAAATGCTACCTACTGCTCTTTGAAAGAGGTTTCCTTCCAGATGCTGTTGCTTTTTATAATTTTCCTATCACCTATTGGGTCCTTATGTCACTATGAATCCATCTTTGAACAGCCTCCTTCCCAAGTGCCACTCAGCCCTTGTGTTTCAAAAGCCCCGGGGATGAGAAGAATAGCGAAATTGACTGATTCAAATTGCTGAAAAGGCTTTCTCCAGGTGACCTTGCTACTCCTGGCTCACTTTGGGTGTAGATTTAATACCCAATTATGCCTTCACTTTGCTTACAGAAGGTGGGAAATATTATTGTCACCTTCTGTGAACAGAACGACAAATGGCTCGGCTACCTTCTTTTTTCAAGTCCCTCTTATTTGGTAACTACAATGCGGTTTTCTTTCTGATACAGCTCCTCCCTGCATGGCCTTAACCTCTATTTCTTTTTAATTTAACACAGCAAAGCATGGCAATGGCCCCAGAGGCCTTTGTCCAGAGAAGTCGTAATTCAGTGGTTCAAAGAGGAAGAGATTCCACGGCGGGCCGGCTTGGAAAGAAACTCCAACGCCATCGCTCCTTGGTTCCATGGTAAAAAAATAATAATAATAATCTTTATTAGCATTCTGAAGTTTGAAGGTCCTTCACCCATCTGCTTTCTGGGTGACGGTGAATTTCTAGACATACTTTTTCCCTGAAAGGTTGATGGCTTTGAAATGTGTCCAGCATAAGTTTATAAGCAGAACTGCCTTTTTTATTTTGTATTTCCTTTTTTAAAAGATAAAATGAAACTGATATATCTCCAAAGGCAGGGGTGGGATTCTACCGGTTCGGACTAGTTCAGGTGAACCTCTTTTCCGATGATCAGCTGCCTCCAAACCGGTTTGCTGTGGGCCCGCCTGCCTGCCCTCCTCTGCTCTTTCCTGTCCTTTATTTCCTGTTTTTAGAGCCTCAGCTGTTTTATTCATAGGGGCCGCAGATGAACAGCTGAAAATGGGTTTCTTAAAATGCGGGTTGCACACACGAAGCACGCGCTCAACGAACCGGTTGTTATACTGGTTGAATTGCACCCCTGTCCAAAGGGCATACCCCAGCTTCACACACACAATATTTATTAGTTGGAGTAACCTATTGGCTGATGGTGACTAATGTAGTGACCCAGAGATGAAGATGCTCGCCTCCCACTCAGAAGGTTGAGAGTTCGATCCTAGGCAGTGGCAGTTGTTCCTCTATCAGGGCGCAAAGAGAAAATATTTGCTGTGAACTCTGTGTAGGTGTCAGGAAGGGCATCTGGTCAGTAAATACTCAGCTCCATTCACTCACCCTGACTGAATGGGATTACTATTTTTTCAGAAAGTGATCAAATAACTTTATTCCCCAGGTGGTTTACAATATGAAACAATAAACTGCAGTTTATAAATACAGTAGCATGTATTTTTTAAGATAAAAGTTGGCTCTGAGAAAGAAAACTAAATAACATATATTCACAGTGGCACAGAATCACCAGACTTCATTTGACTAAAAGGAGACAAAGGGGTTCACAATACTTTGAAAAATGAAAACAAAAAAGCAACCCTGACCCTTTTAGGTATTTAAACACTCTTAAAAGCTTTTTCCAAGTAACAATTCTGTTCATAATCTGCATCTCACCAGAGCAGAACTAGAGAATTTGTGGTGGCTGTTTTTAATACCAGGCACTTAAAAATAAATGACTTGGAGCAAATGTAATTGCATAGAAGGCGGGTGGGAGGAAAGAGCACGAGGAAGGGAAAGGTCTTGGAGAGGAACGGACCACATCTGATCAAAAGTTTAATGTGTGAAAGAGGGGAGGATATTCTGAATTAGAACATCTTTTCTGATAGACATCAATTTCTGGAACAGAGAGCTTCAAGCTTAATCTACAGAGTACAAACAAGCAACAAGTGATAAATTAATAAATTAATCATTGTTCTGTTATTCTGACAATAGCCCTATATCAAGTAGGTTTATTTGTTTTCCAAAATAGAAATTTTTCTAATGAATAGAAATTGTCAACAGGTACAAATGGAATAGAATAAGACTGCATAGCATGCTTGGAACAATTCTGGAACAATTCTGGAAGGACCATCAAAGTGGGAAGGAGAGAACTTTCTGGAAGGTCTCATTCGGCTTTGCTTTTCCAGGGTCAGCTAAGCTTGTTGAAAGGCCACAATAGCTGGTCAGTTAGGACCAACTTTGAAAGTTCAGTACACAGTCATTGTCTACCTTGTTGTGTGGCAGTCGGATATCTTCCAGTAATGCTAAATTTTTTGGGAAGTTCATAATCTAGTTCATAACACTAGAGAGCCAGCTTGGTCTAGGGGTTAAGGCACCAGGCTAGAAAGTGGGAGATCGTGAGTTCAAGTCCTGCCTTAGCCATGAAAATCTGTTGGGTGACTTTGGGCCAATCACCAGTAGGTGATGAGTTCTAGTCCCTCCTTAGCTATGAAAGCCAGCTGGCTTTGGGCCAGTCACCCTCTCTCAGCCCAGTTCACCTCACAGGGTTGTTGGTGTGGGTAAAATAGACAGAATCAGAGGTGGTATTCAGCAGGTTCTAACTGGTTCTGGAGAACTGGTAGCGGAAATTTTGAGTAGTTCGGAGAACCAGCAAATCCCACCTCTGACTGAATCTGCCCCCCTCTATTCTCCGCCTCCCATTGAGCCCAAGCTGATCAGCTGAGTCTTCTTTTGTTGCTCTGCACAGGAGAAAGCAGGTTAGTGGGGTGGGGAGGGAATGGAGATTTTGCAGTAACCTTCCCCTGGACTGGGGAGGCAATGGAGATTTTAAAATATCCTTCCCCTGCCACCCCCACCAAGCCACCCCACCCCCACCAAGGCATGCCCACAGAACCGGTAGTAAAAAAATAATAATCCCACCACTGGACAGAAGGTGTGTTGATATGTTTGCTGCTTTGAGTTCTTTGTATATATAAAAATGGTGGGATACAGATAGAAAGAAAGAAAGAAAGAAAGAAAGAAAGAAAGAAAGAAAGAAAGAAAGAAAGAAAGAAAGAAAGAAAGAAAGAAAGAAAGAAAGAAAGAAAGAAAGAAAGAAATCTTTCTGCAAATGACTATGGCCACTTTCAAGATTCCATCTTCAATAATATAAAAAAAAGCAATTTCCTAGATTGATTTCCCCTTCTCTTTATTCACAAATACTTTCATTCTTCAAACAGCGTGTTGCTTTACTCTAATTCTGAATAATTGTTTAAGTGTGTTCATCTTTCTGAATGGACTGTTATTCTAGAGCTGTTGTAGTTGATTAAAGGGGAACCAAGACATTATCAGCCAACTTGATAAATGTTTCAGAGCTGCAGTCTCCCAAAGGAAGCAAGCAGAATATCCAAGCAAGGTAACATGAGCAGTGACATATGGCAAGGAGAAAGGAAGGGAAATATATATAAAATATCAGCATTGCTATTATGGTGAAATGAGAGACCCAGAGTCCTGAATTATTCATACCGATGATCTAATTGCTGATGTGAAAATAGGTTTTGCTAGCCTCCTACAATACGCCAAACATCTCTGGTTTGTGTTTAACTCAGACTCAGGTGTTTATGTACTACGAAGACCAAGGATGAAGTTGCTTTTTAGTGATTCAAAAAGGAAAAGAAAAGAATGATGGTGCTAAGTTAGATGTAAAGAGGGGTTGGCATCCACTTGTTCAAAGGTTTATGAATGAAAGCATATTGTTGGCATTGGGTCCCATTCACTGACTTCAAGATGAGTTTCCAGTTCAGTGTAAGCTTTTTGTCTAACATTGTGTTTAAAGCAATGAGGAGCAGCATGGCAGCCCAGTGGAGAAGACACTTGCCTCCCACCTGGAAGATTGAGAGTTCAATCCTAGGTAGCAGCAGATGTTTCTCTTCAATAAAGGAAAATATTTGTAGCTCAGGGTTGAAATGAGGAGTCCTTGGTGCTCTCTGAGCTTGTTCATTTTCTTGCAAATGTTTCCTTATCCTAACTGGGTAACATCACCAGTGGTAGCAAATGTTTCATTAGCCTAACCTAGTTAGGGTAATGAAATGTTTGCAAGAAAACAAGCAAGCTCAAAGGGCACCAAGGACCCCTCAGATGTTTCTCTCCTCAGGAACAAAGAAAAAAAAAAGTCTGCTGTGAACTTCATGTAGCTATCAGGAAGGGCATCTGGCCAGTAAACATTCTGTTCCATCCAGTCACCCCGACCTTACCCACTGATTAATTGTTCTCACTGTCAGGACATTTATCCTGAGTTCCAGGTTGCTTCTCTCCTTGATTAGTTTCCATCCCTTGCTTCTTGTCCTGCCTTCAGGTGCTTTGGAACAGCGGTCGGCAACCGGTGGGCTGTGAGAAAATTTTGGTGGGCCACAGCATGCTGAGGTGGGGAGGCGGGGCAACCCTGCAGTCTCCCGTGTCATGGCTGCTGCCTCCTGCCTCAGCGCATCGAGGAGGCTGAGCACCAGCGGGAAGAGTGCAGACCTCCTGGGCCACAGGAAGCAGCTGCCCTCAGGTGAAGATGTTGCGAGGGGGAGGCTCAACCCACCTCTTCCTCCTCGCCAGAAGCGCTCACACGTTCAGTGGGAAGGAGGCAGTTTGTCAGGGGCCAGAGAGGCGGTGAGCACTTTGCGTGTGAGTGCTTCTGTCGAGGAGGAAGAGAAGCTTTGGGTATGTGTGTGTGTGTGTGTGTGTCAAGCCTCCCCCTGGCAACATCTTCCCTCGAGGGCATCGCTGGCAGCCACTCAACCTCCTCGATGCACGGAGGAAAGAAACAGGAGGTGACACCAATTCAGAGGATCCTTTCCCCTTACCCCCACCCCCTTGCAGGCCAGGCCTATGCATCTGTGTCAGTTTCCTTGTCCCTCTCAGTGCTCTGCTCTGCTGCCCCCCCCACCCCCCACGGCCCCAGCTGTCACTGCCCGGGGAAAGCACAGGAAAAGCGAGCAGAAACAGAGCTCTTGCTGGAGCGAAAGAGCTCAGATTGAGGAAGGCACAGGCAAGAGAAGACGGAAGCTGCCGCCTTTGAAAAGCGCTGCTTTCTGTTGCCTGTGCCTTCCAATATCTGCTCTTTTGCCCTAGCGAGAGCTGTTTTTGATCACTTTCTTTTCCTGGGGGGGGGGGACAGCAGAGACATCAGGGCTTCTCTCCCCCCTCAGCAAGCCAGGCCTGGAGGAACGCGAAGAATTGCAGGCGAGCGCTGGTGTGTTGGACATGCCAACACATGTTTCCAGCATGCTCTCCTCTGTCCCGAAGTAGGATTGAGTAGTGGGAAGGAAGCAGGGAGAAGGGTAGGAGGGAAGGAGAAGCCCGGCTGGCTTTCCTTTGGCATGGGAAGTGGGGAGACCAAATGCACAGACCAAAAGACTGCCGAGGAAGACGGGCTCCTAATAACCAGCCTGTTTGTGCAGGCGAGAGCTCAAGCTTTTCTGGGCTCGACATCCCCCTTTTGGCCTCCACACAGGGAGGGATCCTTCTCTGCTTTGAAGCAGTGGGAGAAACCTGGAGCTCAGCTTCGGGAGTCCTCTTCTTATGTGGAGGCCAAAGGGTGTGTGTGTGTGTTGCTTGGTTATTAGGAGCCTGTCTTTGTCGGAAGTTCCAGCCAGGCCCTCCTTCCCTCCCCCAACTCCAGGCAGCCACACCTGGCAAAGGAGGGAGAGGTTACCTCTGACTTGGGGGAGATATGAGGTGACTCTGCTTTTCTTCCATTTGAGGGGGAGCCAGTTCCTCCCTATCCAGATCTTCCCAGCCTCCAGGCACCAGGTGGCTTCTTAAATCCTCCCTCTTCCCACCCCCCCCAAAGGATGAGAGAGGTCCCTCCTTTCCCTTCACTCTGTTCCACAATTATGATTAAGCATTTACAATTTTGTTATAATTAAATAAGCGTGTATGTGTGTGTGTGTGTGTGTGTGTGTGTGTGTGAATTTAAAACAGAAATGGCTGTGAGAGCCTGACACACAGACGAACACAATACACAAGCCTGATGATGGCGGATGAGATTCTGCCGAAATGTTGCTACAACTTTAAATGCACAACTATAATGACGTGGGAAAATACCCGAAGAAAGCTGAATACCATACATCTAAGTACCCATGAAAACTTAAGAAAACATACATACATACATACATACATACATACATACATACATGCATACATATATATATATATATACATATATATAAATCAATTCAATTCAAATACTGGTTCGGTGAACTAGATGCAAATTTAACATCCAGTTCACCCAAACCAGTCCAAACCAGTAGAATTCCACCCCTGGTTTTAGCCTCCAATCCCCTAATCATCCTCGTTGCTTTTCTCTGCACTCTTTCTAGAGTCTCAACATATTTTTTATATTGTGGCAACCAAAATTGGATGCAGTGTTTCAAGTGTGGCCTTACCAAGGCATAATAAAGCGGTATTAACATTTCACGTTATCTTGATTCTATCCCTAGAACTGTGTTGGCTTTTTTGATGGCTGCAGCACAAATCTAGCATTACATATGTTAACTTCATCCTCCAATGTTGGTGTTCATTTCATGGTTTTTGTTTCTCATTTGATTTAATTGGAATTAATATGAACAAAATAGCAAAATGCTGACCCCACAGGCAACTTCCTTACAAACGGCCTCCCTTTTGACCCACCCCGTGGCTGCACAAATTACAGGGAATACTTTATTGATTCTGCCTCCAAGCAGCAGCCACTTAAACTGTCAGTCTGAAATCTTCCTTGGCAGTAGTGAAATTTCTGAGGTTCCTCAAAGCAACATTACGCTCATGATCTGCCCTTGTTGGATTTGCTTGCACTTATAGAATCATCCGAAGGAAATACATGTGATTATGCTGCACTATAAGGAAGAGTCAGACAGCAAAACTATTGCCTTTCAGGAAACAGTGGGAAGCTGAACTTAACTGACTGATATTCCAGTGGGGAAGAAACAGGATAACATTGGAAAAGAGAAAGGCTCAAATAATAGCATAGAAAAACAACAAGGATGATTAGGGGCCTGGAGGCTAAAATATATGAAGAACAGTTGCAAGAATAGGCTATGGCTAATCTAGTGAGAAGAAGGACTATGGGGGAACATGATAGCAATGTTCCAATATTTGAGGGGCTGCCACAAAGAAGTGGGGGTTCAACTTATTTTCCAGAGCACCTGAAGATAGTACATGAAACAATGGATGGAAACTTATCAAGGAGAGAAGCAACCTGGAACTGTGCACCCCAAATATTCCTGATCATTTGAAAAAAAATGCTTCTTTTTGAAAGTAAGTTGATTGAACTCTGCTTTACAGTACCTTGGTTTCTTCATGTCTAACTTAGCGGTGATATTTTCCATTCTCTCCATGTTCCCCAATACTCAGGCTGGGTTTTCTTCTCCATACTTCTGGAATAAGCAGCTATTTTCAAATTAGCACAAGTACCTAGTTAAACACAGCAGATGGGAAGCTGTGAATGGTAAGGGATGGAGTCAGCAACTGAGTACCTCATCAATGGCAGTAATATGATATCTTGTCTTTTATCAAGCTGCCCAATTAACCTTTAGACAATTCAATACCCACACAGCATGCCAATCTTTTTGCTCTTCCATCACTAAATAATTGAAGTTATGTCAAGAAAATGTATCATTGAGTACACTGATGTCAACCAAAACAAAAAACAAAAAAACTCTGTTGACAGTAAACTCAGAGGAGAGGGGAAACAAGGTCAATTAAATCAATATTATCCCTTCTTTTAATTATTGGTGTTGGCATGTCCAATAGATGAATTAATTCACACAGTGTGTCTGTAACACAGATAATTTGCTAATGTAAGATATTTTCATAGTTTCCTGAAATCATAGGATGGTTGGAAGATATCTTGGTATCTCATCTAATCTGTTGTCTTTCTCTCTACAAAATCCACTACCTGAAATCTTGATGGATCAAACAAATCCATGAAAAGATCTAACAAGAGAAGTTAAAATGACTTGGAAATGCAATCAAACTTTCTTCCCATGAAGAAAATCAGAACTTTCTCTAATAAATATAGAATGCATTTTCTTCTACTTATCTGAGTGGTGTTGGGACAAAAAAGAGAGAAGAAAGGAAGGAGAAAAAGAGAGATAAACAGACAAAGATAGAAATATGGCTAAAGACCATAGTGATTCTTTACTGCTCCATATATAAAATAATTTTTATTTCAACATTCTTGACAGGGTAGCATTTCCGCTCTAGAAGATATAGCAAAGGAGGTTCTGTATCAAACATTGTTCTGTTTTCTGTCCTCCACAATAAAGAACTTTTTGGGACATTTATAAGGTAGATAGTTGCCATAGAATCCTAGTTACTCCATCAAAGATAATGACCACGTTCTACTTAGTAACTGAAGAAAGAATAAGCTTTAAGCATTTATTAAAGATGGACCCATCTATTTTTTTTTAAAGAACATGACTTTTCCTGATTTTTCTACCAGTTAAATTGGTTTATTCCAAGGGAGGCAAATTGAAGCAAAACCTTGAATAGACTTTGGATTTAAAAGCCCTCTTACTAATTCAAAATTGCAAGATTTACTTAGAACTCAAGAAACTTTGAATACCCTTGAATGAAAAACAAATAAAAATAAAGCACAGGAATGTTTTTTTTTTTAACTTCCTTAAACTTTTGCTAAGGAAAACAGTCCATCACAAAACAATCTGTTTTGTTGAATTAATCTACTGTGATGGAACAGTCAGGCAGCCAGAAGTGGGAAAAGATGCTGGTGCTGAGATGTATTTTTTTACCCTACTTCAATATATCCCTCAGGATCTGAAAAAAAAAAAATATTGCTCTCAGTGGGATTTTCTTTGGTGAAACTCTTCATAGTTTTTGAGTGTTAAAGCTAGACTTTTGTAAACATTTTGTTTCCTGGCTGAGAAAAATTGCACTTGAAATGCTCGGAAGAGTTTGCTAATCAGGAAAAAAAGTTAGAAGTGCAGAAATGATTGAAAAGCATATTTTTATATTTGTTTTTATATATGAATTATTTTCCTTATTTTTAATGCAGTTGGATCCTTGAGAATTCTTTAAGATAATAATGGAATAATAGAGTTGGACCCTTCTAGGTCATATAGTCCAACCTACCGCCCAAGCGGGAGATCCCACACCATTTCTGACAAGTGGCAGTCCAGTCTCTTCTTGAAAACCTCCAGTGATGAAACTTCCACAACTTCTGAAGACAACTTCTGTTCCATTGGTTGATTGTTCTGACTCTTTATTTCTCTTTATTTCTAGGTTGAATCTCTCCTTGATCACTTTCCATTCATTGTTCCTTGTCTGGCCTTTAGGTGCTTTGGAAAACAGATAGAACATAATAGTTTTGCATTGTTATTGCCTTTTTGATCTTCCTTTCTGAAAATTTTAATCATCGTTTTAAGTGCTAAAAGTGTTTTGGCTTTATTGATAAACAATTACTTTAGACAAAAGTCCATCTTAAACTTTATAACATGTTTAAAGTGGGGGAGAAAGACGACTGCAAAAGAAAGAAATGTCTTATGCAGACAGATCGCCAATAATCACCCTACTCATAAAATTCTGTGAGGACTTTGCAGAACAGCTGTATTTGTTGTATCTTTTTCATTCAGACCTTTTGACATTAGAATAGTAAATCTATTGCTTAAGGAAGTGCCAGTGCCTTCCGTAGGGTTTTCAGATTTTATCCAAAGGCAGCAATCTATTTATCTCGATACAGATCTGGTGGATCTCACAGTTCCTTGACTAGATTTTCACAGTATCGCACTAGAGATCTGTCACAATCATAGATTTAAAACACTGTTGAAATAATCAGATCCTACTAGGAATTCCCCCAAATGTTCCCCAAATGCATTATTGTATACCATGTTTCCCTGAAAATATGACCTACCCTGAAAATAAGCCTGTTTATGTGTATGCCTAAAATAAGCCTTCCCCCAAAAGTAAGTAAGTGAAGGGGGTGGGCGTGGCCAGCATAGGAGTTGGCAGATGCAAACAGACCGATGGTGTCTGGCAGCAGCCGCAGCCTGTGCAGCACTGGGGAGTTGAATACCATTGGGTTGGTGGCAGAGGTGGTAGATTCAGCAGGTTCTGACCAGTTCTGGAGAACCAGTAGCGGAAATTTTGAGTAGTTCGGAGAACCAGCAAATCCTACCTCTGACTGGAGATTTTACAGTATCCTTCCCCTGCCATGCCCACCATGCCATGCCGCAAAGAGCTGGTAGTAAAAAAAATTGAATCCCAAAACCGGTCGGTAGATGCCAAACACGTACTTTGCGGAGTCACAGAGGCTTTCGACTCACCTCCTGCAATCCTGCACTCCTGATGCACACCAATCTGCTGTGCTGCAAAAAGCAGCTGTGCTTCAAAAGCAGGACATAGTTTAGTAGGGGAGCCCAGGAGGGTTGGTGGGCCCAACAACAGAGTGTTGGAGATAACCGGTTTGGTCTTCACTTCTCATCGGTGCTACTGGCTTGGCAGAACCGGGCCAAACTGGTAGAATACCACCACTGTTGAATACCTGTGCAAGCAGCAGAGGCAGAAGCATGGGAGGAGGCAGGCGATCTGGACACATCCTGCGGGCTGCAGGAAAGCTAAGCGGTGGTGGATTGGAGTGTCGGGTGGCTGTGGGAGGCTCGTCTTTGGATGGCAAGACCAGCAGCAGACAGAGGTAGAGGTGCAGGTGGGAGGCAGGTGATCCAGATGTGCAGGCCATGGGAAAGCTGAGCAGTGGTGGGCCAGAGTGTTGGCTGGGTGCAGGAGGCTCGTCTTTCTATCGCTTGGCTTGCCTGTAGCCTGTGTGGTGCCTTGGGATTGCCTGCCTTCCACTCTATGCCTTCTGCTCTGCACAGTCCCAGAGTGCGCCGACTTAGGGACCACCGGGCTGCAGCTGCTGCCAGATACTGTCGGTCCCTGCACGCTTGTCGGCTCTTGTGTGTGCGACAGGAGGCAGGGCGCCCAGCTGGGCTGATCACCCTGAAATTATGTTTCTCTGAAAATAAGCCCTAGTGCTTATTTATTTTGGTGCCCCCCCCAAAAAGACCAGGTCTTATTTTCAGGGAAACATATCTATCGGGAAGCTGCTTTGGAGAAACTCAGTGTGTTTTTCTTGGATTTTTGGGACTGACACACAATCTATTTTAATCCCACCCACCAGGGTGGTGTGTATCCTGGATCTCATTCATTTTTCTCTCCCTGATGCACAACATCGGTAAAACAAATTCTCTGATGAGCGGGTGCATATGTGTCATTGACAAAAGCAAATGCTGTGTCTTTGCTCCCAATGTATGAGCATCTAAAATAAGCGGGAATAAAACGCCCGTTCTTTTTTCTTCTTCTCCCCTTTCCACTGCCAACTAATTAACTGGAACAAAGGCTTTGTCGGCTTCACATGAAGTGTAATAGAGGGGGCATCCCAAATTACATATTTTTCTTTACAAGTGTTCATAATATGGAACACACAATGAACCACATGCTTTAGGTTAATAACTAGTTTCACACTTTGAAAAGAGCTGTGAAATAAAAATCAACATTGTTCTCTTCGCCTATGTATCATTTTTTCTCTCTCTCTCCCTCTCTTTCTCTCTCTCTCTTTCTGTATCTCTCTCTTGCTCTCCATCTTTCTCTATCTTCTTTTCTTTATCTCCCTAACTTTCTTCTATTTTTCTTGCTCTCTGTCCCTTCTCTTTCTCTCTCTCTCCTTTCCTCCCTCTCTTTCTTTCTACATCTCCCTCCTGCTCTCCTTCCCTTTATGTTGCCTTCTCTTTCTTTCTCTATCCCCCTCTCTTCTATTTCTCTCTCTCTCCCTTCTCTCTATTTCTCTCTTCCTCTCTCCTCCTCTCTTCTTCCTACCTCCTCTCTCCCTCGCCCTCTCTCGTCCTTTCTCCTTCACTTTCTCTCTTTCTATATTTTCTTCTTGCTCTCCATCTCTTTCTCTCTGTCCTTCTCTTTCTCTATCTCCCACTTCTCTTCTTTCTCTCTCCCTCTCTCTCCCTCTCTCTCTGTCTTTGTCTCCCTCTCCTTCTCTCTCACACACTTTCATAACTTCTGAAAAAATTCCCCAAATTTTATTACAGAAACAGAATATTTTACTAATCTCTTTTGAAGTAATGATACAGCTATTAGTTGCAAATAGGTTTTTATGCACTGGACTCTGCTACACCTTATATATGAAGATTGCTTGCTAGATGGAATCAATTTATTATAATTACTGCGCACCTCTCTTGCTGAAAGTTCCTATTTTTAAATGTTTATAATTAGATTGCACTTGTTGCAGTTGGTAGTGCTAGAATGCTTGTAGTTTGGCACTTCTCGGGCAGATCTGTGGAATTTTACACTAGTTTCCAGCTGATTCCCCCCCCCCCCCATGTTGAGTGTGTATGTGTGCCTGTCTGTCTGTCGTCTGTCTATCTATCTATCTATCTATCTATCTATCTATCTATCTATCTATCTATCTATCTATCATCTACCATCTATCTATCACTAAGGAGGGACTGTCCTAAAAGCAATCTTTAATTGAAGAGAAGATTGACAGCCAGGCCAGGAACAAAGGACCTCTATATGAAACTGAATACAGACATTGATTGAAATGATGAAATCTAATTCATCAAGAAAACCAACCATAGGTTGGAAGAGAGTAATTGCCATAAAACACTTAAAGCTAATTTGGAAAAGGGTGAACTAAATAATTTAAAGAGACAGAAGCAAAGGCTGACAGTGACAGAAGGTAGGTGAGCAGAAGAAAATGCAATTAATAAAACAGGCGGGCAGCAAAACTGAACAGGCACAGAAGTGGGTGGAGAAGAAAATTGGGAGAACCATCAGGATACAGATGAGGGAGAAAACCATGTTGGTTTCATGGATATTTATCACGAGTCATTACATTTTTCATGGTTCTACTTTTTTACTTCCGTTTACAAGCCTTTTAGTTTTTCCTCCTTCGTATTATTGTAAGCAGTCTAGGGTAGCCCCACAATGACATAGGCAACAAATAAATGTAACAACAATAAATACCCACACACATAGATACACATACAACACTTTCCCATAATATGGATAGTTTTGTACTGAAATATCAATAACATGCAATATTCTTCAGGACAAGCTTTATATCTACATTTTTCTATACAAAACCCAGACAATTGGGACACAATCTGGACAGTATTGCAGGGAAAGTTTGCTTAAAAGTGGAAAACAATTTTCTCCAGCATTTAAAATGTGTTGAGTCTGGCAAAATGGGGGTTGTCACTAAATTAGAAGTGGGAAAAAAAGAAGAAGTGGCATCTTATATTTGTCTCGGTGAATAATTCAGCCAAGTCAATGATTGGTGGTAGATCCTTGTAGTCTTCGGTGACAGTTGAAAGAGAAGACAGGAGGGCAAAGACAAAAAAATAGAATCATCACCTACGGTTTGTTTCAAAGAGGCATTAATTTGCAACTTCACTTTGCAAGCAACGTGCAGCAACAACTAATACCTTCTTTTGTGCAGCACAGCTTGTTAGTGAACAGGGGGAAAATATTTCAACAGCAATTTGAGAAAAGCTCTGTAGTGCTTAATAGTCTGGATGAAACGAAAGTTCAGGGACAATGGGAACCTAAGTATGAGTCAACAGTAATTGCATAACTAATTTGCAGGGAAACGGCTGGAAAACTAGAGAGACAATTTGGTCTAGTGGTGAAGGTACCAGACTAGAAAACGGGAGACGGGGAGTTCTAGTCCCAGCTGGGTGACTTTGGGTCAATCACCAGGAGACCATGAATTCTAGTCCTGCTTTAGCCATGAAAGCCAGTTCCGATACTTTGGGCCAGACATTCTCTCTCAGCCCAATCTATTTCACAGGGTGCTTGTCCTGGCCAAAATAGGAGATGTGTGGAATCTAATCACCATCTTGGGTATTATTTGTAAAAAAATAATAAAGGTTGGATGCAAATAAATAAAAATAGAACCAAGTCTTGAACTGGAGAATTTCTTCTGGTCTTCAATCATGGACACAGAAGTGGTACCAAAGGCCCCAATAAGCCATAATGTGGCTTCTGGTTTGATTCTACTTCCATCTCTGTATTGAAGGCTTACCTCTCTAGTATCTGCTCTACAAGGTCCCCAACTGCAACCTTTCCCAACTGGGTTGGAGAACATCTCCTTAATTTGGATCCAAGAGAAAGCGGCTTTCCTAATGGCATGGATTTATCTGTACCAAGATTTTTGATTCTTCCTTTCATGTTAGAACATAGAATCATGGAAGGTCTTCTAGTTCAAGCAGGAGATGATATACCATCTTGAGGAGAAGGACTAGTTCTTGAAAACTGAAAACTGACTTCACTGGTGTGTCCTATTTTAACACAAGAACATTTTACAACTCTCTCTAAGAAATGTCCATAACTTTCCTTGAGAACCCAAGCTGACACTTTGAGAAAAGTTGAAATTATCTCTGAATATTTCCTGCTTTTTTCCCCCTCAAAAATTTATATGATTGATTGCCTAGAAGGATTTCTTTCTTTTACCTTTCATTTGTGTTAGTTAATCACTTCTTCCACCAGTGTCAAGTTTGTCCTTCTGCCAGTAGCACAACAAGCAGTTGGGTATTATTTTGTGCCGGTGAGTCCATGAATTCAGCTTTTTTTGTACTGGCAGATGGTCTATCCTTCCAGCAGTTTAGTTTTCAAGGCCAGCTGTTTTTGATTTATTCTGCATTGCTTTGTTGAAAAAGAGGTTTATAATTTTTTTTTAATGTTTCAAGTAAAACAATAAAAGAGCCGTAATATTTTGGAAAGATCATTTGTAGCGTGGTAGATGGGATTCATTTTTCCCCACCTGTTCTTCCTTCCTCTTCCAAATGCACATCTGTAACACTCAGGGGAAAGACACAATCATTTTTTGCATCACAGAATTTTTGTGAGATTTTACCATTTCAAACCAAGGGTGGGTTTTCTGAATGCCATATTAATCAACTGCAGGATTCAACCAGAAATGAATGCCTTGTTAAGCAGTTTCAACAGTATCTATCATTGAATTTCTTTGTGTAAGTAACAGAATAACAGAGTTGGAAGGGACCTTGGAGGTCTTCTAGTCCAATCCCTTGCTGAAGCAGGAAGCCCTATACCATTCCAGACAAATGGTTGTCCAGTTTCTTCTTCACAACCTCCAGTGTTGGAGCATTCACAACCTCTGAAAGCAAATCGTTCCACTGGTTAATTGTCCTCACTGTCATGAAATTTCTACTTAGTTCCAGGTTGCTTCTCTCCTTGCTTAGTTTCCATTTGTTGCTTCTTGTCCTGTCTTCAGGTGCTTTGGAGAATAGTGGTTAAATATTGTGTAAATCTTCTCAAGCATTAAAAGCCAGCTTTGCTTTTGAGCCCCATCTTAAGTCCATGACTTCAAACAATATGGGGAGATTGTTGTTGAAGAAATTATAAATAAAAATAAACAAAATAAATGCACCCAATTTTTCACGTGAACCTCTTTTGCTTTAAAGCGGTGGTTTTGTAAATCCCTTTGTATAATGATTTTTTTTAAAAAAATAAAAAAATAAATCAATGTGAGGGGACTATGAAAAGGAAAAGGTCAGTCTGGCTGATTGCCTCAGACATCAAAATTGTTCAAATCAACCAAATAACAGCAATGGGAGTTCAGAGCAGTAAATTCTCTGGAGAGACAATGAGGAAGCAAGATCACTTGATAAGTGTTCGAGAAGGATTTTCACAGATGTTGTTTGTGTTTCAATAGCCACCCCGAGGCCAGCAGCAACGCATTTGTTGAGTTTTCTCCTCTTATCTAGTTGCTTTCTCGTTGCCATGAAAACAGCACAGTCTCTCTTGGAGCCCCAGAAGGTTATGTTTCCGTGGCCATAAAAGGCACCATCTTGACAAATGGTAGAGCCAAGCCAAACCCAACTGCAGGAGGAGGGAAGAGAAGGTTTTCTCCAGCTGTGGGGGACTATCCGGAGATTAAGATCCATAAATTGAAGGGCGTGTTGAGAAATGTAATAATCAGAGGCATTGAAAAAAAAAACAGACAAAGTGAAATCAGAGTTATTGGAGAGAAAGGGACTGTTGGTCTTAGCCACAGCTTTAGCGAAAATCAGGCCTTATTTATTTAAGAAGAAACAACTTGAAAAGTTTCTCAGCTTTCATGGCAATCTAATTCAATCTCACTCCTCTTTCTTCTCTCTCTCCTCTCTTTTCTCTTTCTTTCTATCTCTCCTCTCTCTCTTCTCTTCTTTCTCTTTTGTTCTCTCTCCTTTTTCTTTTTCTTTCTCTTTCATATCTCATTTTCTCTCTCTTTCTCTCCCTCTCTCCTTTCTCTTTTTCTTCCCCTCCTCTCCCCTCCCCTCTTTCTCTTTCTCTCTCTCTGTCCTCTCTCCTTTCCTCTTTCTCTCTCTCTGCCTCTGTCTTCTAAATCTGACAACATTTCTCACTTTCACTTCCACAATGGCTGACTAGGAATGAAATTGAATAAAAAATATCTGGTGAGAAAAGTAAGCTGGGCTTAAGCCAACAGTGATTTTCCAGGAGTAGTTGTATTTGAGAGGAGGCAAACAGCTTGTCTGGAATAAAAAAACAAGATTTAGAGCACGGTCGGTGTGCTTTGTCTGTTAATCGTGTCCAAAGAAAAGCTGGGTAGTTTTGAGTTCAGCGTTTCTATGGTAATAACAGGTTTTAGGGTGCAAACATTCCGGAATGGGGCATGACTTTGCTCACTTATTTTCAGAAGAACAGGATTGTTAATTGCACACAACTCGGAGAGTTGGTGTAAGTTAACTAACCTAAACCTAAATTAACTCAAATGAATGTGGAGAATCTTAAATTCAGATTCGGAAGAAGATAGTCTGTATGTGTGTGTTCAGTAAGTTATGAGGTATCGAAAAATCATCAAAATTGGCTTTAAACCTCCTGCCACATTAACTTCTACCCTGATTCACTGTCCTCCTTTTTCCAATTTCCAGCACTGCTATGATCATACCCCTTAGTACAGCAAGCATAAAATCAGCTCTTAGCATAAAATCATTGGATATGAATTTTGTACACAATTGATTTCCTACAATCTGTATTATTCCAATGTTTGGCCTGTATGGGCAACAATGCATGATGTTTGCTTATAACTGGCTTGGTGGAGAATTCTCCATGAAAGAAGGGGGAAAGCTGTCCAGGGAATGGCAATCATTACAAAAATCTCAGCAGTTGACTTTGAACTAATGTGATCATACTAGACTCAGAACGAACAGTTGCTTGATCCCTTGGTTGGGGAACACTCAACAGCTGGAGGTTGAAATTTTTCATTAACCAAGTGAGAACTTCCTTCAAGGAAGACATTGATTGAATCTATTTGACTTTGAAGTATTCTCATTATTAGTGGCTGGTTAATTGTCATGTGTGCATGTGTGAAAGAGAGAGAGAGAGACAAACCCCATTTAGATGTGAAATTCAAGCTACCAATCTAGAAAGAGAATATTTGTACCTCAAAGTTGAACTGTGGGGTCCTTGATACTTTATAAGCTTGATGGTTTTCTTGCAGATGTTTCATTATCAAGTAGGTAACACCATCAGTTTTAGAAGGTTGAATGTTAACTTTCCCACTTCTAGCACTGATAATGTTACCTAGTTGGGCAATGAAGCATCTGAAAGCATCAAGGACCCGACAGAAACCTAGACTTAGTGAATTCTAGTCCCACCGTAGCCCCAAAACACTTTGGACCATTCACTTTCTCTCAACTTAAAAGGGCTAAAGCCATGGCAAACACTTCAAAAAAGATTACCAAGAAAACTTCAAGACGTGAAGGTACATAAGGACACAAACTTTTGTGAGATGTATATAATCTGAGATAATATCATCTCCTCTCCCTAAACTGTAAAATATTTTTCTGCTATATTTTGCTATATTCTCTCTCTCAAAGATCAGCTTCAATAGCAAGGTCATATTTCTAATATCTGATTTTTAACAGCCCTTCTTTTCTCTGTGTTCCTCTGATATATCCGGTGGATAGTGAGGTCAAAGTTAGGAAAGAAAAGCAAGTTGCAATCTATTAGACCAGCATTTATTCTTCTCCCAGAATCTTTCCCCCCCCATTGTGTTGACTTGGGTCCAGTTGTTTTCTTCTTCTGAATGTTTTATATTTGATCCACTTGCATTGCCATTCAAATTAATTCGTACATTGGTGTTTCCTCTGTATAAAAGATGAGATTATTTTTGCCTCTAGCACTGAGGAACTAGAGATACTGAATTATCTCCAGGCACTTTTGATGAAGATTGCTAGTTCGCTGCCACTGGGAACTCTGCTTCATTACCAGCATTGTTAGGATACCGTGGGAAGCATCAAGTCTTCCCTGCCACTCCTAATTATCCCGAGCAAGGTTGCTCAGGGTTTATCAAGTGAGACTGATAAAGCATTATTGATCTTCTACTGCCTTTATGGTGCTTCATGGGAGGGAACAAAGAGGACGGTGGTTTCTCCATGCTTAACCATTCTGCTGTGCTCCTGATTGGCTGCTGTTTGGACTAGAGAAAAATAATTGTTGGAGGATCCAATTTGAGTTGATCCCTGGGAGCAAAGATTTATTCTTCCAAGCTTTCAGACTTGTGCTGGAGCCCCTCCTGAGGAAACTTCTCACTCTCCAGAAAGGGACACATTCTGGAGAAGTTCCCTGAGGATGGATTGCGGCACAAGTCCAAAAATTTAGAAGAATAAACCTCTGATCATGGTGACCTGCAACATTATACTGGGATACATATATTTGCCTTCATTCTCAATAATTGTTGGCTTTTGACCAGAGATGGTGTTCAGCAGGTTCTCATCAATTCTGGAGAACCGGTAGCGGAAATTTTGACTAGTTCGGAGAACTGGCCAATCCCACCTCTGACTGGCCCCGCCAACCCCATCTCTTCTCTGCCTCCCATCGAGTCCCAGATGATTGTCTGGGTCTTCTTTGGTTGCCCTGTCAGGAGAAGAGAGCTGGAAAGCAGTTTAGTGGGTGGGGAGGGAAAGTGGATTTTGCACTATCCTTCCCCTGGAGTGGGGAGGCCAAAACATATGAGGAACTGTTGCAGGAATTGGGTATGCCTAGACTAATGAAAAGAAGGACCAGAGGTGACATGATAGTAATTTTCTGAAATCTAAGGAGTTGCCACAAGGAAGAGGAGGTCAAGCTATTCTCCAAAGTACCTGAAGGCAGGACAAAGTCCCTTCCAACTCTGTTGTTCTAAGTGAGTAGACCTCCAAGGACACATCAAGGGTCTTGAAGAAGTAGCACTCCTCCACACTCAGTTTCTAGCAAAGGTTATCCCTAGAGTGGCCCAAGCAATCCCAATCCCATAGAGATAGTCCTCAACTTACAACTTTTCGTTTAGTGACCATTCAAAGTTACAATGGCACTGAAAAATGTGACCTTATGACTGTTTTTCACAATTACATGATCACACGATCCAAATTCAGATGCTTGGAAACTGGCTCATATTTGTGACCCGTTACTAAGTCCCAGAGGGGTCACGTGATCCCCTTTTGCAACCTCCCAACCAGCAAAGTCAACAGGGAAGCCAGATTCACTTAACAACATTGTTCCTAACTTATCAATGGCAGTGATTCACTTAATGGCTGTAGCAAAAAAGTTTGTAAGATGGAGCAAAACTATCAAATGTCTTGCTTAACAACAGAATTTTTGGGCTCAATTGTGGTCATAAGTCTAGGACTACCTGTAGTCTGTTCCAAAGCCTGATTAAAATGGACATGACACTCAGTAAACTAGGAGTAATAGTATAAATTCCTATTTTCTTTTCTTTGTGTGGCTTCTCTGTTTTTGAAAGGCCACAACCGGCTAGAACTACCAGCTACATAAGTCACTTTCATTTATTTTGATACTGGTAGGTATTATTAGTCGGCAAGAAGCAGAAGAATTGCTGATGAACAAGCCTGAAGGGACATTCCTTGTGCGGGTCAGTGATAAAATCTGGGGATATGCCCTCTCGTACCGGCATCACAATGGCTTCAAACATTTCTTGGTGGATGCATCAGGAGACTTCTACAGCTTCCTGGGAGTGGATCCCAACCGTCACGCAACACTCACGGATCTTATCGATTTCCACAAGGTAAGAGTCACTAGGGAAAGACCAGTCCCTGAACTGGACAAATTAATAATCCAAAAGAAAGGAGGGATACTTTAAGCCAGGGGTCTTCAAACTTGACAGCTTTAAGACTTGTGGATTTCAACTTCCAGAATTCCTCCTTCAGTCATGTTAGCTTAGGAATTCTGGGAGTTGAAGTCCACAAGTCTTAAACTTGCCAAGTTTGAAGACCCTCACATTAAGCATTTGATCTATGGACAAAATTCATATTTATCGACAGACTTGGCTCCAGGAAGCTGCTAGATCAACTGGATCTAGTTTGCAGAAAATTCAGAAGCCGCTGTGACCATTGCAGAAGATTGCAGCAACCAACTGCTCCAACTTGTATTTCTAAATTCAATGTGCTCTTTGAATAGGATTCCCAAAACAAGGTTTGCCCATGTTCAATTGTAACACGGACAGCATGGCAGGAAACTGACCGGAAATTGTATGGATAAGGTGAAGATTTCGTGTGAATGTCAGCTGTGTGGGGCGTGTATGTCTAACATTATTCTGCCAGTTACTAAGTGAGTAACTGGCAAGGGCATATGGTACACACCCTTCATGCGCAGTCACTCAAAATTTGGTCTTCTGTAGCTATCTTAGGACCTGAACTTAATTTTCAATCCTCCTTTATTGCATACAGGTAGTTTGAGCTCAGGGACGTGATGGCTCAGTGGCTAAGATGCTGAACTTGTCAGTCAGAAAGCTCGGCAGTTTGGCGGTTCGAATCACTAGCGCTACATAATGGAGTGAGCTCCCGTTACTTGTCCCAGAAGCTTCTGTCAACCTAAAAGCATGTAAAAAATGAAAGTAGAAAAACAGAGACCACTTTGGTGGGAAGGGAAAAGTGTTCGTGCACCTTTGGTGTTTAGTCATGCTGGCCACATGACCACGGAGACGTCTGGCTGGCTTTGTAACGGAAATGAGCACTGCCCCCCTCGAGCCAGAAATGACTAGCACGTATGTGTGAGGAGAACCTTTACCTTTACCTTAGCTTGAGTTCAGCATGATTTAGTCAACTTGGCTGATCTTAGATTTTAGAAAGTAAGCAGGGTCAGCCTTGCTTAGAACTGAGACAGAAGATCACCTGAGAAATTCAGAATAGATCAGAGATGGTGGTGACAAATCACGCGTCCCCCTGCTTTATTCCTACTCAGTCATGCTCGGCCAATTTTGCAACAATACAACATGGTTTGAAGTTTGTAGACTGAGAAGCACTTCAAACTTACTTGAGATACTGATAGAACTGAAGACTTGTCCTAATCAATATTTTTCATTCTGCTGGTGACATTTATTTTGCATTTGCAGGAAGAAATAATAACATCTTCTGGTGGAGAGTTGCTTCTGGAACCTTGCAGTCAGACGAAGAGCACTCCTGACTATAATTTGTTATTTGAATGACTGCTTTTATGGTTTACTCACCCCCTTCAGGACCCAAGGAGAGATTCTGAAGAACCAGAATTATTAGCAAAAGAGCCCCTCTCTGAGAAGTGAGGTACTTATTATTGCCAGATTATCATCTGCAACCTGTACGAACAGATGTCTTACGTAGACAATCCAAGTTTCTATCTGCATGCATTATTTATGTCGTACATAATGCAAAGCTGGGAGCAGCTGGACCTGGTAGTTGTCTAATTGTACTCCCAAATATAGTGAATGCCCAATAAAGATCAAATCTCCCTTGATTTTTCAAATGATTTTCACTATGAAAAATTAAAACACTATATGATTGATCCTATAGGACAGGGGTAGGGAAACTTGGCTCTTTTATCACTTATGGACTTCAACTCCCAGAATTCCTGATTGAGCCATACTGGTTTTTTAGTTGTGGGGGAAATCAATGTTTGATTTGAATGGGACATCTACAAATGTAATATACAAATGTATACGTCCTACATTTGTATATTAAACAGTATATTAAACATACATACACACACACACACACACACACACACAGAGAGAGAGAGAGAGAGAGAGAGAGAGAGAGAGAGATGGGTATCTTCTTTTTGCTATGAATGTGCAGGAACCATTAAAATATTCTCCGTTGGGCTCATTCTGACTGGATTTCAAATTCCTTGGAGATTCATCCACATTGGAAGGAAGGATGACTTCACTTGCTATGACACCCTTGAGTCTCTTTTCGCTTGCTTCACTGAATTCTTTTTGTCACTGAATTTTGAGACATAACATCTGTCACTGGAAGACTGAAAAACATCTTTTAATGCAAAAGTTATCTACACCCAACTGTACTAAAGTTGGTATATTTTCTGCTTGTTTCCCAATGGCAAATAAACTTTATGTTTATGAAAGAGAGTTTATTTTCCAAATCCAGGTGGAAGTATACCCTTAAATCCCACTAATATTCTTTCAATATCTAGTACGTTAAAAGCCAGACACATACACACAATTCTATTAAGCAAGCAATGAAAACCTTTAAGAGTAAACAAACCAAATGCTTTAAAACGTAAAAAAGGATATTAGCAGAATGGTAAATCTGTTGGATTTCTTTTGAAATTAGATGAGTGGGAAATTATTCTCAAGAATAACTGCTGCAGAGTTCTGGTTAGTAAGATGCATTAGAAAGAAAGCTGAAGAACCCAAGAATTTTGCGACTTTTCTAATTAGAAAGCAATATTTCCTCCCCCCGCCACACACACACATTGGATAGGAAGCTTCTGGTTCTTTTTCTCATCAAATATCCTACAAAATGAGGCTAGCTTGCATGGTGGATTATTTTGGAAGTGGTTGCTGGAGTTCTTACCAATCTAAGAATCAAGCCTTACAAAACCATAAAAACACAAGCAGACTGAGTAACGTCTGTCACCGTTTTTTTTCTTCCTTTTCTTAAACTTTGGTTACTTTTGGTGTAGGGACTCGAGCAATGCTATTAAAGAATGTTTTATCCTTTCATTTACCCATCTCATTTCCAGAAGCTGAGTCATTTGCAAAATACCTTACCTTGTGACTCGCACACATGAGGTGAAGAATCAGGAAACATTAATATTCTCAATTATTTTAAACCAGTAGCAAATTTTGTTGGACTATATCTAGAAGGCAATAGAACATCCTTCAAAGGAATGGCGCACCTTTGCTGTAAATATGGTTGATCCCTGCAACTTTGGATATATTTCTGAATGCATTTTATAAAATATCCTACTAGGAACAAATTGCAGTCAGACCCGCCTCCTTCCATCACAATTGCCAAAAATAGTGTCTGCATTGAGTTGAAAACACATACAATTTTAAAAAAAAAACCTCACCCATTCTCACCCATTCCTACACACGTTACAGAAAACAACACAACCCAGAAGTGTCAATAAAAGAGAATATTTGTAGTTCAGGGTTGAAATGAAAGGTCCTTGGTGCTCTCTGAGCTTGGTTGTTTTCTTGCAGATATGTCATCATTACCCCCAAAGTAGATAGTATAATCAATGCAGCATTTGAACACGGATAATGCTACCTAGTTTGGGCAATAAAACGTGTGTAAGGAAACAACCAAGTTCAGAGAGCACTATGGGCCACTCACTTGGAAGTGTGACAAAACAGAGGCAGTTAGGTCTAGTGGGGAAGGCACCAGGTTAGAAAGCAGGAGACTGTGAGTTCTGGTCCCACTTTATCCATGAAAGCTGGCTAGAAGACTTTGGGTCAATCACCAGGAGATGATGAGTTCTAGTCTTGCTTTAGGCCTGAGAGCCATCAGGATGACTTTGGGCCAATCACCACGAGACAGTGAGTTCTAGTCCTACCTTAGATATGAAAGCCAGATGGTGACTTTGGGCCAATCACCAGGAGATGGGGAGTTCTAGTCCTGCCTTAGCCATGAAGTCCAGCTGGGTGACCTTGGGTTGCTCCCTCTTTCTCAGCCCAAAGTACCTCATATTATTGTTGTGGGGAAAATAGGAGGAGTTATTTGCAAAAATAATAAAGGCGGGTTACAAATAAATAAATATCTTGCCCACCAAACCAAAAATTATCAATTCTTAGAACAACCCTTTCAAGATATTGTCCACATGGTTGGTAAACAGTAACCCTGCTTACTGAAATTATTGTCTAGGATTGTTCTCAAGGGGTGACAGCTGGATTTTTAGGAGCATAATACACCTCTGGTACAATTCCTAAACAGGCAATAGTTTATAGATTATTGCATGATGCTAGCATAGAGGAGAGTGAAAACTTTTCCTTTGGCCTGTCACCCCAACTACTTTCTAATGAACATATATAGCCTAGCAATGTAATTTTTCATGCCACCATCTATTTTTTTCCTTTTTAATGGGCACTTCATGCATACCTCATATTTTTTAGGTTTTACCTGGCTTTAAAATAAATTCCTTCTAAATTCCCCAGCAAATGAAGTGACTGGCTAGAAAATTGCAATTTCATCTAGAGAGTTTTATTATGCTAATAAATGTCAGGGTTTTCCAATAAAGGAACTGCTTTTTCTCCCCGCAAAAACAATCACAACCCCTCAGCCAACTCATAGACTACTGGCAAGGAAAACCTTGACCATATATAACCAGAAATAGCAACCATCTAATAGCGAAGGACTTAGCTAAAGATAAATTTACAAGAACACAGAAAGAGATCCCAATGGAGAGGAGTTTAAAAGAATAGGAGTCTCACCAGGAAAAGAAGATGCATAGTCACTCTGGGAGACGAGAAATGAATAAAAATGAATGGGGGATTATGTCTTTTCCTAATCTTAGAAGGATGTCCAATTGAATTTCAGACAAATACTCAAAGGTCATCCTTGGAGGAGGAGGAGGAAGATGAAAATGATTTTGGATGTTTCTATAGTTGACCAGATATTTTCTGAATAACATAATAACAGAGTTGGAAGGGACTTTGGAGATCCTCTAGTCCAACCTCTTGGTCAAGCAGGAGACCCTATACCATTCCAGACAAGTGTCTGTCCAGTCTCTTCTTAAAAGCCTCCAGTGATGGAACTCCCTCAACTTCTGAAGGAAAGCAGTTCCACTGATTTATTGTTTTGTCAGGAAATTTCTCCTTGGTTGCTTCTCTCCTTGATGAGTTTCCATCCATTGTTTCTTGTTTTGCCCTCTCGTGCCTTGGAATACAATTTGACCCCACTCTTCTTTGTGGTAGTCCTTTGGAACCCTGCTATCATGTTGCCCTTAGTCTTTCTTTTCACTAGACTAGCCACACCCAATTCCTGCAACTATTTTTCACATATTTTAGCCTCCAGGCCCCTCATGGTCTTTGTTGCTTTTCTCTGCAGTCTTTCCAGAATCTCAACCTCTTTTTTATATTGTGGTGACCAAAACTAGATGTAGTATTCCAAGTGTGGTCTTACCAAGACCTTATAAAATGATGCTAACACTTCATATGATTTTGATTCCATTTCTCTGTTAACAAAGCCTAGGATTGCATTGGCTTTTTTAGTTCCTTCCACACACAGATTATCCACTAGGATTCCAAGATCCCTCTCATAGTCACTGCCATGTAGCCAAATTTCACCAAATCTGTACCTATCCATTTGGACATTTTCTTGCCTAAGTGTAAAACATGTTACCTTTCTCTACACTGAATTTCATTTTGTTAACTAGGGCCCAAATCTGTCAAGATCCATCTGGATCTTGAGCCTATCTTCTTGGGTGTTAGCTATTCCTGCCAGCTTAGTATCATCTGCAAATTTGGCAAGTTCCCTTCTATTCCCTCATCTAAATATGAGGATATGAAGATATTGACAAGTACACTGCAAGGGCAGACAAGTAGTCATCTCAGTCTTTGGCCATCTGGTATCCTTTAAACATGTGGAACTATCAGAATTTAAATTCTCACCCAGTTGAGTGTTGAGTGACAATTGAAGTCCCATATGTATATGGAGGACAACATGTTGGAAAAGATGAATGGATCTAATTTTGACCTCTCTAGAGACTCAAGTAAAAGGTTTTTTTTTCCTCTCAGCAATTATAAGAAATATTTTATTCATTGGTGCTGAAAATAGCCTGAGGTATTATTCAAGTCACCCATTACTGCTTTTTCTAATAACAGCTTCTGATGGGTAGAGGTGTCAAGAATGGGAGAAAGTAAGAAACAAGAGAGAGGTATTAGTATGCTTGAGTGGGTAAAAATGTAAGTTTCCCTGTCCTATTCTAGGACATGGTTCTCATCTCTGTTTCTCAGGTGAGGGAGCCATCATTGTCCAAAGACATTTCTGTGGTCATGTGGCCAGCATGGTTGTACACCAAAGGTGCATGGAACGTTGTTACCTTTCCAACTACTCACATTTGATCTACTCACATTTGATGCTTTTGAACTGCTTGGTGGGCAGGAGTTGAGCCAAGGAATGGGAGCTCACCCCATTATGTGGCGCTCGGGTCTCGAACTCAGCTGAGAATCTCAGTGTCTTTAACTGCAGAGCCATCACACCTGCTTGAAGGATTCCATTATTATTACAATATTAATATTAATATTTAGAGGCTGTTGTTCTTCTGGAAGACTACAGAAGACCTATACTTAAAAGAAAGTATAGCCAGGTGTGAGAATGAGCCAGCTGATGAGGACCCATTTTTAAACAGTAAGAACTTGCTTTTTTTTCTCAAAATATTTTATTTACAATAGCCTTTGGCACATCCATTTCCTTCCTTTTCAGCACTGTCAGCTTAGTTTTCTTCCCACAAATCTTCTCCATATATACACAAAATCTTAGTCATTGGTTGCAGGGAATGGATCTTTTATGGTCTTCAAAGAAGATAAACTGTTTGACATGACATAACTTACAGTTTCTACTAGAAGCCAGAGTTGCTTTTAATAAAAACAACAACAACAATCTGTTCCTTCTTCACTGACCATTCTCACAAGTATTTACTTTGATTTGTTTTTCTTGGTCAAATTGACCAGCATCGAAACATGGCACTGGGGACAATGCAAGTTGAGCTCATCCATCTAAAAAACTCCAGGTAACCATTTTTTTTGGCAGAAGTATGAAAACTTAATGGGATCAAATGCACATTGAATACTGAATATCCTTTGCAGCCACAGAATTGATGTGAAACATCACTGGAATAGAAAATTGGGGTGAATATGGTCATCTGATTACCAGAGCAGAAATGATTTCTGGCTGTAACCCCTAAATAGGAGCACTTTCCTTCAAATTATACCATTTCTTCTGAAAATTGTATGGAAAGGTAATATATGTAACCTTACTTGGTTGAACTTCAATGATTTGTTTTCTTATTTGGTCTTGCTGTCAAAATTTCACCAAGATGATGAACTGGAGATCAGATGCTGTCCAGAATTCAGTATGAAGCCATGTTCTCTGCTCTCTTTAGATCACTTTTAGATTAACAGAATTGGAAGGGACCTTGTAGGTCATCTATTCCAACCCCCCTGCCCAAGCAGGAGACTCTACACCATTTCTGACAAGTGGCAATCCAGTCTCTTGTTGAAAGCCTCCAATGTTTGAGTGCATTTCTCCACTATTTTCTGTATATCTCACTATATACATATCACTATAAGCTCCATTTTCTAAATTGTCTAGTTCAGCAATTTCGCAGTCCAAATCTATATTTTCTTGATGTTGGGTTCCTGTTATACTCTGAATGTTGTTGGTTTCCTGCAGGTGTTCTGTTACCAGATATAGTGACACTGTCCATGCATCATAAAGTGTAAAATAAAACAAAATTAATCCAGAGGTTTGTTTGATACCTATAATGCTAAGTGTTACTGACTTAAAATCTGCTTACAAGATAATAGCTATGTCATGTTTTCTCCTTCTAACACAATGTTGTCTACTGGCAGGACAATCCACCTCCTTTCACTCTTCTGAATTTGCAGTGGGATGATAGAGGGAGCTTTATCGTTGTTGTTTTTTTACACAAAGGATGCTGAGATCCTAGAAAGAGTACGGAAAAGAGCAACAAAGATGCTAACAGGTCTGGAAACTAAACTGTACAATGAACAGCTTCCGAGAACTAGGTACATTTAGCCTAAAGAAGAGACCTGGGAGAGACATGATTGCCAACTTCCAATACTTGAAAGGCTGTCACATCAATTTATTCTCCATAGCACCTGAGGGCAGGACAAGAAGCAATGGAGGCTCCTCAGAGTGAGATTCAACTTGAAAATGAGGGGAAGTTTCCGAACGGTGAGAAAGATTAATCAATGGAACGGCTAGGCTCCAGAAGTTGTGGGTGCTCCATCACTGGAGGTTTTCAAGAAGAGATTGGACAACCATTTATCTGAAATGGTCTAGGGTTTCTTGCCTAAGTAGAGGGTTGGACTAGAAGACCTCCAAGGTTGTTGTGGTTAACCGGAAGCAGGTGCAGATGGCTGAGGAGAGCGATGACTCTGATGAGGAGCCAGAACCATCAGGGAGTGGATTGCTGCCTTCAGGGATTGTTGTGGCTAGCAGCAGTGATGAGGAGGTTCCCGAGGAGCCTGTGCCAAGTGCACATGCGCGAAGGATTGCTCAGAGGAAAGAACAATTACAGCAGCACAGGCGACTCGGGAGTAAGGCTGCAAGGTAATGGGCCCTCCCTCAAGAGGATAAAAGCCAGGTTTGGAAAAGTGTTCTTTGTAGACAGCAAAGAAACTCTTAAGCTCAACTGGTGGACATCTTAGTTCGTGTTTGGAGAATCTTGTAAATTAGTTCTTATCTCTGGGTTTTTGGCAGCCTTGACAAACAACTTGGCAAGGCTCTTTCTTGTCGGAGCTAATTGTGGAAAGCAGCCTTCAGAACAGAATTCATTATTAAACCTTAAAAGGTGGGGGGCTGCTGCCTTTGTCTGTGTTTGCTCTTTGGGAACCCAGTTGGGTTAGAACAAAGGTCCCTTCCAACCTCATGCTTCTTTGTATCCTATGAAGGTGCTTATTTCTAGGGAGATGTTGACCTTTTGATCTCTCGAGGGATATGGGAGACCTAGAGTTCAGTCGTCCTTTCAGGAACAATGACTATGGAGTCATTTTGCTGTTCTCCAAAAGAAGAATGAGGAAAACAGACAATTTGCCTCAGCTGTTGGTTGTCGATTTGTTTCACTGGCAGCTATGCTTCAGGTCCACCTCCAAGTTTAGCAAAGTGACACTTGAAAAATCAGCTGTCAAAATGTCAGAGAAGAACAGGAAAACCCAGGAGAAACAGGGAATCTACCAACTCCGAAAGGAAATGTCAGCTTAGCAAACATCCCCCAGGGAAAGCAACTTATTAATGAGGTCCTAAACTTTGCTAACTAAGACAAGATAATACAAGGTAAATAATGGGAAGGGCTCTTTTAAGAACCACTCTGGGATCAGCGAAAGAGCTGGTTGTATTTTTTACATCAGATCATTTGCAAAGTTCCATCAACAGTTACTGATTGTTTCCCTCTTGAATGGTCTCTGGTTGAATTCATACTAGATTAGCATACTTGTGGGTGGGTGGGAGATCTTTTTGAAATTGCTTCTGGTAGCGGATTATCATTCCCCTAATAGCTTCAGCATTTTGGGCATGACATTTTTCGTAGAAATTCCTCCAAGTCCTGAAAGAACATTTTAGAAGGCCAACACTCTTTCTGGTTTTATTTTCACTTTACAATGGGAATATCAATCACTGTCCTGACCCATGCCCTTTTCCAACAATTCAAACACAATCCAAAAGGAACAGAAACCTTGTAATGCTTTTACAAAATAATTAGCTGTGATAAGCACAAGCCTTGCCAAACTGTGCAAGACTTGCCAAAAGATAACAGACAAGAAATAAATTGCAAAATAAGAATCTTCAAATATAAACTCAGGATACTAGAATGTCCACAAGGCTGGAGTTTCAAAATGTCTTTGCCTTCTGCAAAGCACGTTCATTTCACAGCTGGCTTTTATCCTCTTGAGGGAGGGGCCATTACCTTGCAGCCTTACTCCCGAGTCGCCTGTGCTGCTGTAACTGTTCTTTCCTCTGAGCAATCCTTCGTGCATGCGCACTTGGCATAGGCTCCTTGGGAACCTCCTCATGGCTGCTGCCAGCCCCCACAATCTCTGAAGGCAGCAGTCCACTCCCTAATGGTCCTGGCCCCTCATTTGAGTCCTCGCTCTCCTCAGCCATCCACACCTGCTGCTGGCTAACCACAACAACCTCCCTGATGCTCTCTGAGCTTGGTTGTTGTTGTTTTTTGCTTTTGGCCAACATTTCATTACCCAAACTAGGTAACATCATCGATGCTAGTCACTGATGATGTTACCTAGTTAGGAATTGAGATGTCTGCCACACCCACCAAGCAATACCACACCCACAGAACTGGTAGTAAAATAAATTGAATCCCACCACAGCCTATATGGACCTATGGCACTAACAAATATTTTCTATTATCTTCTTTCAGATTTTTTTTTTTAAATTTCTAAGACACTTTCCCCCAAGCATTGTCTGAATGTACATGTGTTTGCAAGATCTGCCAAGCTAGACAGGATCTCCCAATTTATCATGGTGGAGAAATTTACCTATTAGTTGCTATCGATAGGAGAGTATTCCATGTTAGCCAAATAATTTCCACACACTTTTATACCTATTTTCCCCAGAAACCCATTTCTGCATGTTTCCTATCAGATCAAGAGTGATTGGAGAACATTTAATGAAAGTGAATTTAGAGCTCAGCCCTAGAGCTTCTGTGATGGAAAGTTCGACTTTGCAATAAGGGTTCCGTGTTATTCTCTTTAGATTGTGATTTTTTTCATTTTGTCTTGAAAGTAACACACATGCTTTCAAGAGCTGTTGAAATGATATTTTCTAGGGGGTAAATGAGATTGGTTTCACAGGGCTTGGCCTTAAGACTTTTTGGCCATAGTCCAACGAAAGTCAGGGAGAACATAGGCTGCATAACTAAAAAGTTCCCTTTATGGAATTCAGACTGTTAAAATTCTACTTCAGGTTTCAATCAGAATAGAGTTAGAAGGGACCTTGGAGGTCTTCTAGTCCAGCCCCCTGCTCAAGCAGGAGATCCTATATCATTTCAGACAAATGGCTGTATAGTCTTTTCTTAAAAAACTCAAGTGATGAAGCCACTACAACCTCTGAAGGCAAAGCTGTTCCACTGGTTAATTATCCTCACTATTAGGAAGTGTCTCCTTAATTCCAGATTGCTTCTCTCCTTGGTTAGTTTCCATTCATTGTTTCTTGTCCTGCCCTCTGGTGCTTTGGAGAATAATTTGACCCCTTCTTCTTTGTGGCAACCCCTCCAATACTGGAAAACTGCAGCTGTTCTTCATCTGTTTTTGTCTCCAGGCCTTTGATCATCTTAGTTGTTGTTCTCTGCCCTTTTTCCAAAATCTCAACATCTTTTTTTGTAAAAAAAACAACAACACCTGGATGCAGTATTCCAGGTGTGGCCTTACTAAGGCTTTATAAATCAGTATTAATACTTTACATGATTTTGATTCTATGCCTCTGTTTATACAACCAAGGATTTTGTTAGCTTTTTTGGCTGCCACCACATTCATGGCTGGCTCATAGTTTAAGTGGTCATTTCACTTAACTTCATCAAGTATGTGAAGCAGTGAACAGCTTTGTCAACTATTGCACAAACTGAAAAAAAAAAAAATCCTTATCCAGAATATTTCTGTCTGAGAAAAGGATGAAAAATGTGGTGAAATTGTCATCAGCTTGGTAAAGACAAGCTTTGCTGTATCTGAAAAAATAAAGTATAATTAAGAAAATATTGGAATGTGCTGAAATGAGTAGATTGACATTTGAAATTAGAGAACAAGAGGATAAACAATTTTATAAAATTTGGGATATTTTCTATCAATGGTTAGATAACAAAGTACAGTAATGAAATATGTAGATTTTTAGAAAATAATAAATATATAAAGATGTACTTCTTTTTTATTATAACTACAAAATGATTTTAGGATAGATTTGGGATGATAATATGAACTGTTATACAATAAATTAAGTAAATTATGGTTATCTTGTAAAACATGAATGAATAAAAGTATAGTCAAATGATTGATTAATAATGATACTAAGGTATTTAGTTTTTGATTGACAATATGAGATTATATGTAATGTAATTGTAATTGAAGACTACGAAATGGAAGCACAAAACAATTTGTAAACCAACCGGCACACTGTATGTACATATATGGAAAGTGGTTTGATGTTTTTATGTTTTGTTTGTTTATGTTTGTTTTTAAAAACCAATAAAATCTTTTTAAAAAAAGTGTCAGTAATTTGCAAATATCATACTGATGTACACTCAGTTGTTGTATTACATGCTCAGCCTTCAAATATTGTCAATGGTCTTAATAGAGAGATATAGCCAGTTCCTCTAAAAAAATATAGCAACTAGCCAACTGGAGCAAGTTTAACATTAAAATAGGAAAGGCCATGGATGTGAGTTTATTCACCCAAGAATACAGGTAATCCTTTAACTTGCAACAGTTCATTTAGTGAATGTTCAAAGTTACAAGGGCATTGAAAAAAAATGAATTATGAACATTTTTCACACTTTGTAACCTTCCTATGATCATGTGATCAAAATTCAGACGCTCGGCAACTGCTTCCTACTTATGACCGTTGCATTGTCCCAGAGGTGACACTAGGGCCACTAAGTTATCCACTTCAATGATTTTCCTTAACAACGGTGGCAAGGAAGGTCATAAAATGGGGGCAAAGCTCACTTAAGAAAAGCCTCGCTTAACAACAGAGATGTTGGCCTCCATTGTGATCATAAATCCAGGGCTATCTGTATAAGGAGAAACTGCTTCTCAAGGGTGTTTTGTGAAGAAAATAACAAGAGATATGAAGTTGGATCAGCTCAAAAGAGGGTTGATTTTGCTAGGGAGATTCAATTGATTATTCATAAGCTGAGTAATTTGAAACCAGTTTGCAATGTAACGAATCATTTAATCTCTATATATAAGAGCAAAATACCACTCACACATCATCACAAAATCTCCAGAACCGTAAAGCCTACCAACTTGAAATTTGGCATCTAGGTTCCTCTTGGCTTCTAGATGCTCACTAAGAAAAGATTTTTCGAAATGACTTTCAGAGCATTAGTATATTATTATTAACACGCTCTGATGCTAAGGAGTTCTACTACCCCTCCCCACCTGAAAAAAAGAACTCTCTTCCAAATGCAAAACACAAGCAGAGGAGAGGAGTTTTAGTTTCAGTTTCAGAGCACCAAGCACCTTTAATATAGAACATTTGAGCTAAGCAACGCCCAGGCTCCTTGCTGTCTCCTTCTTGCTCACACAGCAAATACTGTTTCAGCTTCCAAACAGCCCTCAACTCTCTCACATACTGACAGGATGCTAGCCAGATGAATACTGATGGATGCTGGTAGGCAGAGGCACAATTACCCCCTCCCCCCATTTTCCTCCCCCAAAATTAAGCCCCACCACATAGTTTCGTAGTGAAGCACTGGTATCGAGCTAGTTATATATAAAGTGACAAGATTGTGTTCAAAATCTAAGTCTCTTCTTCAACAGATATCTTCTATTTTCATGCTTTATATTGAACAGACTTAAATAATTTCTTGTTTAAAAAAGGTAAGATCAAGGAATGAGACAGAGGGGAAAGAAAGACTGAACTTACACTGAACTTCTATGGTAAGTTTAAAGTATAGATTTGAGATTGCAGAAGGATTTAACTATAAGGAAGGAATGCGTTCCTAGGACTTTATCATTTTATGTTCTTTGGACATTGTTTGAATTATGATTATATGAAGCCATTGCCTTAATTAAAAAGCCTCAAACTAGTCCCTTTTGCTTTGTTTACATCATATAACAGAGAGATGTGAAATCTAATTGCTAATCACTATTTTTTTTAAAAAAAATCCTCTACTGCAAAATCCTAGGAACCTAAAATTAGGTTATAAGTGCTATAAAAATTATCCACAGGAAGATAATAATTGAAATATCAGGCAATAAAATAAATCTCAGCATGAAATAATACCAACTTCATTGTTATTTAATGGTTGGGTGGAATATTTTCCCCAATGCAGATATGAAAGAAGTTGTCTCATAAAAAGAATATATCTGTGTGTGAGTGTAATATAATAACAAAGATATCCAATAATAAATAATAAAATGCAATATTTTATAATGTTATTATTCACTCATAAATCATAATATCCAATAATAAATGCAATTACTGTAATCACTTTTGTTATGTCTGGAATGGAAACTTTTCCTTCATTAGGAAAGGCTCTTTTTTCTAAAAGAAAAACCCTATTATTATGAAAGAGTAAGTGATAGACTCAAGGAACTCATACTTCCTCTCTGCTCACAGTTTGAACTTGTTGTGAGTATTCCCCCTCACCTCCTGACACAGGTCCCAAGAAATATCCTAGATATGCAGTTATTCCATAGAAATATTTCACTTCAGTAAAATTGGAATGGAATATCTCTAGACCAGGGGTTGCCAGCCTTTTGGACCTCAGGGACCACCAAACTCATAATTTTAAATCCCAGGGACCACTAACCGCTTCTGTGGGTGTGGCCTAATTTGTGGGTGTGGCTTGGTGGTCATGTGACTGGCTGGGCATGGCTTGTGTGTAAATATTATAAATATTTATATAAATATTGAATTTTTTATAAAAAAGAGCAACTTTTACTCAAAATCAGGCAAAGCAGGCAGGCAGATGGAGTTGCTCACAGAATCACAGATTCATTCAGAGATTGATCTATCTGCCATTGGCTAGCTCAGTCTGTCACATAAAATTTGCTTGCAAGCAAACTCACAAAATTAACTTACAACATACCATGTATGTAAATATTGATATATTTTTTTTAGAAAAAGAGTATTTTTTACCCAAAATCAGGCAAAGCAGGCAGATTGAGATGCTCACAGAATCATTCAGTGATCTATCTATCTGCCATCGGCTAGTTCAGTCTCTCAAATTTGGTTGCCATGAGTCTGCACTGAATTTGCTTGCAAGCAAACATTCAGTCCTAAGGGAGGAGCCGAAGATCTAAAGACTAGCTAGAAAGCAAGAAATCCAACCATTTCCTGCTTCCTAGCTAATCTAAATCTCTTGGCATAGCAGAACAGATGATGGTTGGAAAAAGGAAAAATAGCAATTTAGTAGGCAAGTTTGCTGGGTAAGGAGTGAGTGGACGGGGAGCGTTCCTGCGGGCCATGTGGGCGGAGCAGCCTTGTGTTTCTGCGCAGCCTGGATTAATTGCTTTGCGGGGGTGCTCTGGGGGTGAGATTTCTCTGGGCCCACCAAAATGTTCTCAAGGCCCACCAGTGGGCTACGGCCCACCAGTTGGTGACCACTGCTCTAGACTTTCAGTCAAGAAGCAAACAAGACCCCAATCAAAGAACTACCAACTTAGACAAACAATCAAAAAGTTAATGACAGGCTAATGAAGGAACAGATTACAGATAATCAGAGTTGGAAGGGACCTTGTAGGTCATCTAGTCCAACCCCCCCGAGAACACTGACAGGGTAATATATAAAATGAGAGCAATCCCCATTGCCTACTAGCACTGATGATATTACTTAGTTTGATCATGAAACGTCTGCAAAAGAAAATAACCAAGTTCACAGAGCACCACGAATAGATTTGTTTCTATATTGTAGATGAAAATGGCATATTTAAAACATGCAGAAAAATCATAGGAATCTGTCCTTGTTTTGTAGGTCTTCAGAACAATTTTGCTAGGATTAGAAGTTCTGGACTTTTCAAAGATATTCCCCCCAAATTTTTCTATTCTAGATGAATCTCTGAACTCTTGGAGATTAATCAAACTCAAAAACAACAACAACAACAACAACAACAACAACAACCAAGTCCTTATATAATTTTTAATCTAGTCTGACAGAAGCGTGCTATGCAGTTATTAAATGCTTAATATCTCTTGGGAAAACATCCAAATGTCATATTGCATAACACCATGCCATATTTTGCAAAATCCCAGAAGCTGGTTTATATATATATATCTATGAAGTAATGCCGAGGGAGATCATTGTGGATTACAAGCTTTGGAAAATGTCAGTTGCAAATTGCAACAAATCCCATTATTATCAATATTGTGACATTGATTTAAAGTAAAAAGGCCGGCATGATACATTTAATTCCCTTTGACGGGCAACTGTGTTATTTGTAGCAATCCCGTTTCAATCCAAGAGAAACAAATGCGAGATCTGAAACATTGTTTGATGATTCCTGGTGTACAAGCAGTATACCCGCCTGGATGAACACAAAAATGCAGTAAAAAAGCTGGAACACACTTCCTCACTAGTCCAACACATGAAAGCCACAGGCCATAGCATCGACTTCAATGGCACCAAAGCCCTAGCCACTATAGAAAACCCCAGCCAAAGAATTATCAGAGAAGCCATAGAGATTGAAAAAAGACCTGAAAGCATGAATAGAAGAGATGACTCCACCAGACTGTCAATTATCTGGAAGCCTGCACTCATAAACAAAAAAATCTCCACACCACAAGCCAAACAAACACCTGGGCACAAACAGAACCCCCCGATACCTCCAGCTCAAACACAACCCAACCAGGCACTGAGATGAAACCTAGCTTCCTAATAAATGATAGCTGTCCGTTTACCTGAAGCCAAGCCGCACTAAAAGCCTCCAATACAGGAAACACAATGTTGCCAGCCAATCAAGACAAAACAATGCTACAAAACAGACAGAAGATATTAGAAACACCAATCAAGCAGAACACAGCAAACTCCAAGACAATAAACACAGACCAAGGCTCTCAACCAATCAGGATGAAGAAAAAACCATTTTGGCACAGCAGTAAGCTAGCACCAAATTTAAAACTGAAACGACTGTAAAAGCCTGACTCACAGATGAACACAATACAGAAGCCTGATGATGGCAGATGAGATTCTGCCAAAACGTTGCTACAACTTTAAAAGCACAACTATAATGACGTGGGAAAATACCTGAACAAAGCTGAATACCATACATATAAATACCCCATGAAATAAATATAGATATAGATATAGATATAGATATAGATATAGATATAGATATAGATGTAGACGTAGACGTAGACGTAGACGTAGACGTAGATGTAGATATAGATATATAGATATATAGATATATAGATATATAGATATATAGATATATAGATATATAGATTTATAGATATAGATATAGATATATATAGATATATATGCAGGTCTTGGCATGTTTGGGTTTTTTCCCGTGTAAGATTGAGAGCATCTTGGCAATCTTGCATCTTTCTCGCACAAGCATGAAGCCGAAAGCACCAGCCTGAAGATGGTGAGTGGGACCTCATTGAAATGTTGCCAAGATGCTCTCAATCTTACACAGGAAAAGACCCGAACATGCCAAGACCTGCATACCTGTAACCATGAAAATCTACAATATGTATGTATGTATGTATGTATGTATGTATGTATGTATGTATGTATATGTGTGTGTGTGTATATATATATATATATATATATATATATATATATATATATATATATATATATATATATATATATATATATATATATATATATATATTTGTTTTCTGAGGTTCTCGGGTATTTGATGTGGATCTTGTCCCTCGTAAGATTGGAAGTATCTAGGCAACGCTTTCGATGAAGTCTCATTCATCATCTTCAGGCTTTGTCTTCAGCTCTGTGCTTCTCAGAGTGATGTCACTCTGAGTGATGTCACTCCATCACTCTGAGAAGCACAGAGCTGAAGACAGAAGCCTGAAGATGATGAATGAGACTTCATCAAACGTTGCCTAGATACTCTCAATCTTACGCGGAGAAAACCCGAATAACCAAATATATATATATATATATATATATATATATATATATATATATATATATATATATATATATATATATATATATATATATATATATACAGAAGCCTGATGATGGCAGATGAGATTCTGCTGAAACGTTGCTACAACTTTAAAAGCACAACTACAATGACGTGGGAAAATACCCGAACAGAGCTGAATGCTATACATGTAAGTACCATAAAACTTAAGAATATATATATATATATATATATATATATATATATATATATATATATATATATATATATATATATATATATATATATATATATATATATAATATCTCTCTATCTATGTATCTATCATCTATCTATCTATATCCATCGATCATCTCTCTATTATCTATCTCTGTCACCTATCTATTATCTATCTACCTATTTATCATTATCATCTCTATCTCTCTATCGTCTCTCTATCATTTCTCTATCTGTCATCCTTCGTCCATCTTTCTTTCTTTCTTTCTTTCTTTCTTTCTTTCTTTCTTTCTTTCTTTCTTTCTTTCTTTCTTTCTTTCTTTCTTTCTTTCTTTCTTTCTATCATCTATCTCTCTATCATCTCTCTATAATATCTATCTCTATAATATCTATCTCTATAATATAATATCTGTTGGTCTGCTTGTCTACAAGTTTACTGGCAGATAAGGAGAGAAAAATATTTTAAATTAAATTGTACACTGCCCAGAGCCCCTCTCTGGAGGAGATAGGCAGTTAGAAGGTGTAAAATATAAACAAACAAACAAACATACATACAAACAAACTAACAAACAAGCAAAAAAGAAAGCTTTGCAGGGAAAAAAGAGCTTGTCTCTTCGAAGGTGTCACCCTGACTCTGAATTCTCATGTATTTAGGATGAAATTTATTGAATGATGTCAGTCCATGAATGGGTAGCAGCATAAAAACTTCAAAAACGTGTATTAAGTCTCTCGTGCAGGATTGGAGATGCAGACCTCCCTCTGGATGGTTGCAGTTATCTGTTTTGGAGGGCTCTAAAAATATTATCCTGATGTTCAATATGAGGCTCTAAACTAAGGGAGCTCTAAGATTTAATGTTTCAGATGGGAATATTGGCAATTATTTGTAAAAAAAAGTAATACAGTCATCTCTGTTGATCCAACGTCAGGCACTTAAACAAATGAAAAAGAGCTATCAGAGATGCAGTTAATTTGGCTTCTCTGTGACTGTGTAGACAAGCCTTTGCATCCCATTAATTGTTCCCCTATGCTGAAGAGGAAAATATATTCCCCAAAGTACAGAGCTGAAATTGAGAGGAGAAAGGAGAAATATCACTCCTTCTTGAAATGAAATGCTCAAGGGAAGGAAGCAAAATAATGTAAAACCTTTTACAGAATGTCAGTGTTTAATACAGACAGGAGACATTCTGGGTGTATAAAATTCCAGGTGTGGAATTAATATAAAAGAGGCAAGTTCTCCACTTTATTGAGTGCCCATCCAATCGGAGTAATCATTCAGAATGATACTTATAGACTAATAATGCTCAACAGCCCTTTGGTTAATTTTGTGGTTGGTGAGTTGAGAAATTAGTGAGATGCAGTGCAAAAACATTGAAAGGAATGTATTTTCCTAGACCTACTGGACAGAATTCAGGGCTCTAAGGATATAATATGTGTCTGGTAGTATGCCCCCAAAACCTAATGCAATCCTTGGTTGCAAAAACAGAGGGAGAATAGAATAGAATAGAATAGAATAGAATAGAATAGAATAGAATAGAATAGAATAGAATAGAATAGAATAGAATAGAATTCTTTATTGGCCAAATGTGATTGGACACACAAGGAATTTGTCTTGGTGCAAATGCTCTCAGTATACATAAAAGAAAAGATACATTATCAACAGTCAAGGTATAACACTTAATGATAGTCATAGGGTACAATAAGCAATCAAATCATACTAGGAAACAGTCCATATAAATAGTTAGGATACAAGCGACAAAGTTACAGTCATACAGTCACAAGTGGTAGGGGATTTGTGATAAGGAGTGATGAGAAGATTAATAGTAATAGTAGTGCAGACTTTGTAAATAATTGGACAGTGTTGAAGGAATTATTTGTTTAGCAGAGTGATGGCATTCGAGAAAAAACTGTCCTTGTGTCTAGTTGTTCTGGTGTGCAGTGCTCTATAGCGTCGTTTTGAGGAAAGGAGTTGAAACAGTTTATGTCCAGGATGTGAGGGATCTGGAAATATTTTCACAGCCCTCTTTTTGACTCGTGCAGTATACAGGTCCTCAACAGATTGGTAATAAATTGTTTTTCTGCAGGATAGAATCAAAATCACATGAAGTGGTTATTATTGCTTTGTAAAGCCTTAGTAAGGCCATACCTGGAATCCTGCATTCAGTTCTGACCACCACATTACAAAAAAGAGGTTGAGACTTTGGAAAAATGCAGAGAAGAGTAACTAAGACAATTAAGGGCCTGGGGACTATAACATATGAAGAATGGTTACAGGATTTGGGTATGGCTAGTCTAGAGAAAAGAAGGATGATAGGGGTCATGAGAGCAGTCTTCCAGTATTTGAGGGGCTGCCCCAAAGAAGAGGGGGTCATATTATTATCCAAAGCACCAGACAGCAGGACAAGAAACAATGGATGGAAGCTAATCAAGGAGAGAAGCAACAGACACAACGATCTACAACCAGGCTATGAAACCCCAGAATCCAAATCAACCACAAAGCCAATCAGAGACGGCACCAACCAACCCACACAAGTGCCCCCCACCAACAGTTCCCCTCCCAATGACCCTCACTTGATGTAACCTCCCATCACTAGACCCATCACAGGATTCTCACTGGTGACCCACACCTGACCCATCAAAAGAACCTCACCTGATGGGTTCTTCTTCTGATGTGACTCACCATCATAAGACCTATTGACCACACAAAGCCCTTATAAACAGGAGAACACTGACATCCCCTAAAATCCACTGAAGATGTTACTAGCTTGGTGATACAACATTCAGAAACCAACCCACAAGCTCAGAGAATGAACCTCAACCTCATACTTTTAGTCCCTTAATTGTTCTCATCCACAGCACACAAGGAGTTGGGCAGAAACTTCCTTCCCTTTAGGCTTTCTGAACTCCCATTTCACTCCCAAATAAGCTGGCTTTAGAAAATGTCCAATGCTTGAATTGGGGGTGTGACTTGATTGGATGGGGGCTTGGCTTTGTTCTGATTGTGTGTGGGGGGTGTTCTCATTGGTTGGGTCTGGTGTCATTCTTCATGTTAGGTACTTGTCTGTTCATGAGGGCGGGTTACGAGTACTTAACATGAAGAATGACACCAGACCCACACCCACGAGGGCCACACAAGATACTACCACCACACTTCCACGTAGAAAGCAGACTCACACCAACACAGAAGATGAGACACAACCACGAACCAGAAGCTACACTGCAGCTACATCTCTACCCGCTTCAAACCCCTCTGAGCCATACATGAAGCGAACCGACACCCACCATGAAGATGCGGCACGACCACGAACGTGAAGCCATACAGCAGGATCACAGCTCACCAGGTCAAATCCCCCAGCAACTAAGACTAACCTGAGCACAACCAAGCCCCCACCTGAACAGAACACACCTCCAGCCAATCAGAACACGGCCAACCCCCAACCAATGAGAACACCCCCCACCCAATCAGAACAAAGCCAAGCCCCCACCCAATCAAGTCACACCCCCACTAGCAGTTAAAAGGAGGAAGCAGCTGCAAGCTCACATTACTCTGAGAAGCAGAGAGCCGAAGACACAAGCCTGAAGATGATGAATGAGACTTCATCGAAACGTTGCCTAGATACTTCCAATCTTACGCGGAAGAAAACCCGAATAACCAAGCCGAAGGCCATACATGTAAGTACCCGTTAAAACTTAAGAATATATATATATATATATATATATATATATATATATATATAATATCTCTCTATCTATGTATCTATCATCTATCTATCTATATCCATCGATTATTTCTCTATTATCTATCTCTCTGTCACCTATCTATTATCTATCTACCTATTTATCATTATCATCTCTATCTCTCTATCGTCTCTCTATCATTTCTCTATCTGTCATCATCCGTCCATCTTTCTTTCTTTCTTTCTTTCTTTCTTTCTTTCTTTCTTTCTTTCTTTCTTTCTTTCTTTCTTTCTTTCTTTCTATCATCTATCTCTCTATCATCTCTCTATAATATCTATCTCTATAATATCTATCTCTATAATATAATATCTGTTGGTCTGCTTGTCTACAAGTTTACTGGCAGATAAGGAGAGAAAAATGTTTTAAATTAAATTGTACACTGTCCAGAGCCCCCCTCTGGAGGAGATAGGCAGTTAGAAGGTGTAAAATATAAAGAAACAAACAAACATACATACAAACAAACTAACAAACAAGCAAAAAGAAAGCTTTGCAGGGAAAAAAGAGCTTGTCTCTTCGAAGGTGTCACCCTGACTCTGAATTCTCATGTATTTAGGATGAAATTTATTGAATGATGTCAGTCCATGAATGGGTAGCAGCATAAAAACTTCAAAAAACGTGTATTAAGTCTCTCGTGCAGGATTGGAGATGCAGACTTCCCTCTGGATGGTTGCAGTTATCTGTTTTGGAGGGCTCTAAAAATATTATCCTGATGTTCAATATGAGGCTCTAAACTAAGGGAGCTCTAAGATTTAATGTTTCAGATGGGAATATTGGCAATTATTTTTTAAAAAAAACATACAGTCATCTCTGTTGATCCAACGTCAGGCACTTAAACAAATGAAAAAGAGCTATTAGAGATGCAGTTAATTTGGCTTCTCTGTGACTGTGTAGACAAGCCTTTGCATCCCATTAATTGTTCCCCTGTGCTGAAGGGGAAAATATATTCCCCAAAGTACAGAGCTGAAATTGAGAGGAGAAAGGAGAAATATCACTCCTTCTTGAAATGAAATGCTCAAGGGGAAGGAAGCAAAATAATGTAAAACCTTTTACAGAATGTCAGTGTTTAATACAGACAGGAGACATTCTGGGTGTATAAAATTCCAGGTGTGGAATTAATATAAAAAGAGGCAAGTTCTCCACTTTATTGAGTGCCCATCCAATCGGAGTAATCATTCAGAATGATACTTATAGACTAATAATGCTCAACAGCCCTTTGGTTAATTTTGTGGTTGGTGAGTTGAGAAATTAGTGAGATGCAGTGCAAAAACATTGAAAGGAATGTATTTTCCTAGACCTACTGGACAGAATTCAGGGCTCTAAGGATATAATATGTGTCTGGTAGTATGCCCCCCAAAACCTAATGCAATCCTTGGTTGCAAAAACAGAGGGAGAATAGAATAGAATAGAATAGAATAGAATAGAATAGAATAGAATAGAATAGAATAGAATAGAATAGAATAGAATAGAATAGAATAGAATTCTTTATTGGCCAAATGTGATTGGACACACAAGGAATTTGTCTTGGTGCAAATGCTCTCAGTATACATAAAAGAAAAGATACATTATCAACAGTCAAGGTAAAACACTTAATGATAGTCATAGGGTACAATAAGCAATCAAATCATACTAGGAAACAGTCCATATAAATAGTTAGGATACAAGCGACAAAGTTACAGTCATACAGTCACAAGTGGTAGGGGATTTGTGATAAGGAGTGATGAGAAGATTAATAGTAATAGTAGTGCAGACTTTGTAAATAATTGGACAGTGTTGAGGGAATTATTTGTTTAGCAGAGTGATGGCATTCGGGGAAAAAACTGTCCTTGTGTCTAGTTGTTCTGGTGTGCAGTGCTCTATAGCGTCGTTTTGAGGGTAGGAGTTGAAACAGTTTATGTCCAGGATGTGAGGGATCTGGAAATATTTTCACAGCCCTCTTTTTGACTCGTGCAGTATACAGGTCCTCAACAGATTGGTAATAAATTGTTTTTTCTGCAGGATAGAATCAAAATCACATGAAGTGGTTATTATTGCTTTGTAAAGCCTTAGTAAGGCCATACCTGGAATCCTGCATTCAGTTCTGACCACCACATTACAAAAAAGAGGTTGAGACTTTGGAAAAAATGCAGAGAAGAGTAACTAAGACAATTAAGGGCCTGGGGACTATAACATATGAAGAATGGTTACAGGATTTGGGTATGGCTAGTCTAGAGAAAAGAAGGATGATAGGGGTCATGAGAGCAGTCTTCCAGTATTTGAGGGGCTGCCCCAAAGAAGAGGGGGTCATATTATTATCCAAAGCACCAGACAGCAGGACAAGAAACAATGGATGGAAGCTAATCAAGGAGAGAAGCAACAGACACAACGATCTACAAACAGGCTATGAAACCCCCAGAATCCAAATCAACCACAAAGCCAATCAGAGACGGCACCAACCAACCCACACAAGTGCCCACCACCACCAACAGTTCCCCTCCCAATGACCCTCACTTGATGTAACCTCCCCATCACTAGACCCATCACAGGATTCTCACTGGTGACCCACACCTGACCCATCAAAAGAACCTCACCTGATGGGTTCTTCTTCTGATGTGACTCACCATCATAAGACCTATTGACCACACAAAGCCCTTATAAACAGGAGAACACTGACATCCCCTAAAATCCACTGACGGTGTTACTAGCTTGGTGATACAACATTCAGAAACCAACCCACAAGCTCAGAGAATGAACCTCATACTTTTAGTCCCTTAATTGTTCTCATAATAGCCACAGCACACAAGGAGTTGGGCAGAAACTTCCTTCCCTTTAGGGCTTTCTGAAGTTTTATTTTCTCCCATTTCACTCCCAAATAAGTCCCCCAAGGCACCAAGGATGGCTTTAAATTGAAAAATGTCCAATGCTTGAATTGGAATACTTGCAATTAATTTGGAAGCCAGTCAGAGGTTAATTAGAAATTGTTAGGCTGTAGTATAACTTGCTTAATTAAAGAACTTTAATCATGCTGTGTGACTGTGATTGGGTGCATTTTCTTGCTTTTAGCTAATTCGGTTGCTGCAGTGTGTAATCTGCAGGAGCTGAGGTGGAAATTTCAGTTGATCAAAGTAAGACAGCAAGATTGTCAAAAACAGCCTTGGTGAACGGGTTGAATCTTAGGTTTTGGAAGCGTGATATGGCTAACCCAACCAGATAACGCCTCAGAGGATTATGTAATCCTGTCTTTCGGCAATGTACAGCTACAGAAAGAAGGAACAACAAATGTCCCCCAAATGTTTCCTGCCATCTAAAAACAACAACAAGCAAATAAATGTTGCACTGAGGAAAACTACCACTGAGTTAATTAAGATTGGCACCACCCTGAAGATAGCTTTCCCACCCCTACAACTTTCTTCCATATTTAGTCCAGTTCTGTGGCTCAGGGGCTGAAAATAGATAGCTGCAGTTCCTGGAGCTGCTCAATTTTTATGGGGCCCCCAAATCATAGATTCATAGAATAACAGGGTTGGAAGGGATCTTGGAGGCCATCTAGTCAAATGCCCTGTTTGAGCAAGAGATTTTTTGGGTACCATACTCTGGGTAGCACACCAAAAGATCTTGAATGCCAATGAGAAAATCTGGGCATTGACAAAATTCCCACCTGTCAATTACAAAAGGTCACACTGCTTGGATCCACACGTAGAGCAAGCCAAAAGATTGTGACCGCCTACCTTCTGGAGAAAAATTCAATGAGTATGAAGGCCAACACCAGCTAAAGAACTGGGAGCAGGGATTTCACATTGTTGTGTATGTGATAATAGTAGTAGAACTTGATAGAATCTCCCATCAGAAGCTGTGCTGGCATCTTTAAAGTTTATGGACCGGGAAAAGAAATCCTGCTTCAAAAGCCTTAAACCAAGTTAAAGCCTATGATGGCCTATTCATATTAATAATGTTTTAATAATAAAGAATAATAACTTTAAAACGCCATTTAAAAAGTGTTTCTTTTATGGCTGCTATACCTGCATTGACCACAGGATGGCGATGTTTTCTGGCCCTAATCGTTAGCATTGAGGCCATGGTACACCTTTGTACCTCATTTTAAGGGTTTTGAAGCAGAATTCTTTCTTCTATGCCTGTTGTGTGGCTCCTGGCCCTCCTGTTGCACTGCTAGGCTTTTAATAATACAGATACAGGATATTAATCTTCAAGTGGCAAACAGGGGCCACACAGGCTGGATGTGTCATGCACAGGCCACGCCCACCTTAACGCCACGAAGGGAAAAAAACATTGCAATATGTCACAGGAGAGCAAGGCAAGTTGGCGAATTTGACAGTTAATTGTAACTGTTAAAATGTTTCTAATGCCTAGAGACAAGAATTCTAAATTCTGTTAGGAAAAAAAAAGTTAAACCATAAAAAGATATACTGTTTCAGACAAATGGCTCTCCAGTCTCTTCTTAAAAGCCTTGTGGGTGATGGGGCACCCACAACTTCTGAAAGCAAGCTATTCCGTTGGCTGATTGTTCTCACTGCCAGGAAATTACATACCCAATTCCTGAACCGTTCTTCATATGTTTTAGTCCCCCAATCATCATTGTTGCGCTTCTCTGCCCTCTTTCCAGAGTCTCAATATGAGACTCAATATGACTTTATTTTGAGGCCTGCAGAGTTTTAATTGAACCATCATGGCTGCCTTGCTTACATTTTTGACCATATTCTGCAGACCTTCATGTACTTTGATGTTCCTTTCCATCTCTTTGATTCCAGAAGGAAATCAAAATATCAAGGACCGATATTGCCCTTTAGAATAGCCATTGGCTTCAGAGTTCATACCCTTCTGACTTGGTATCCTTGAAATTTGGCCTTTAAGCAACATAGGATTGCTGTGAAGTTTACCCACACTTTGTTTTAGACAGCCTGGAAGCCGTACAACAGTTTTAAAAAGAGGTTCCATTGATATCAAATGATGGTAACCGTGTAGCAAAAAAAAGGGAACCTTTTATACAGCACTTCTTATGGTCGTTTCAAATTTTTGAGGACATTTAGTTCTCTGTATCTATTTCCTTTCCCCTTCATTTTCCCATCATACTATCTTCTTGGTGTCTCTCAAATGACTTTGAGAAGATGGTTATGGTGATTGGAATACAGCATATTCTTGGAGCCACTGATGTTTACCAATTGGAAATGACAGAATTTCAGTAAGGAAACTCTTTTGCCCGAGTATGCCATCAATAACTATGGCTACTTGATGTAATAAATCTTTGTAATAAGAGAAGATGGCAAATGAGCCCTTAGGGAAGGAAATGTTTTCACCCTTTCCCTTCTCAACCTAAGCAGACTTTTATTTTGTGTTTTGCTTTCTGGAGCAATAACTCTGACAAAAATGGCATTGTGATCGGTGTGGTGTGCATTCCACACAACCGAGAATACAAAGCACAAAAAGGAGAGATGCTGTAGAGCAGCGTTTCTTAAGCTTGCCCACTTTAAGATGCGTGGACTTCAACTCCCAGAATTCCACATCCAGCCACGCTGGTTGTCAAATTCTGGGAGTTGAAGTCCACACGTTTTAGAGAATGAATAAAATTGTCTGGATCTATTCAAGGGTCCATGTCCTTCCTCCCTGTGGGGGGTACAGTTGAGCTTCGCTTCTCCTGAAAATCCATTTTATTCTGAGACATGCCACATGTGCATGCCTGCACCTTCTATTACTAATTGTAGTGCATTATTTGATACAGCTGGGCTGCTTCAAGAAAGACCGACAGCTGGATTGTTTAATAGGAAAAATATATTTAGCGTAGCATTTAGTGGCTAATATGCTTGTCGTTAGCATTAGCATTTTTTCACTTTCTTCTCAAACGTGAATTTAGATAGATATATAGTTACATAAATAAATACTAGTTTCTTCACTGATTTATTGATTGGTAAAGAGATAGAAAGTTTCTTGACAGATGAATGAATAGAGTTGGTGATAGATGGATGGATGGATAGATAGATAGATAGATAGATAGATAGATAGATAGATAGATAGATAGATAGATAGATAGATAGATAGATAGATGGAAAATATAGACAGACAGATAGATGATAGAGGGAAGATAGAAAAGATAGATCGATGATAGACAGATGGACAGATAGATAGAAAAATAGAAAATATAGATAGATAGATGGATAGAGGGAAGATAGATGAAAAAGATAGATTGATGATAGACAGATAGACAGACAGACAGATAGATAGATAGATAGATAGATAGATAGATAGATAGAGAGATAGACAGACAGACAGACATTCTTGTACAAGCTCTTAATTATACCAAAATGACGGCTCAATCTGCCCTAAAGATTTGGTGGGGTCTTGTTGAATCTTCAAGATCTGAGATGATCAGCCTGTTTCATTTCTGCAGGGATCATTATTTCCACTCCTCTTTCTCCCTTCCCCTTTTCTTCATGATTGTTTTTCCAACTGATTTTCCTCAAGTCCACTGGGGATTGTAACTCAGAAGATCTCAAGAATATCAGTTTTGGAAAGACTACTCGTATTCCAAGTGATGAATGCTGCAATTCATTCATTTTGCAATGAATGGAAACAGAATCAGATCTGGAATTCTTTTCATTTATTCCCAAAGAAAAGCCATAAGCAATAAATGGAGTTAATGACATTCATACTTGCTCATTGATAGTTCCTCCTACAGTAGTAGCTGAAGCCAACTTGCTTCAAACACTACATAATAATAGGTTTGGAAGGGAACTTGGAAGTTTTCTAGTCCAACCCGCTGCTCAACCAGGAGATCCTATACCATTCTGGACAAATGGCAACCCAATATCTTCTTGAAAGCCTCCAATGATGGAGCACTCAGAACTTCCAGAGGGAACCCATTCCATTGATTAATTGTCCTCACTGTCAGGAAATTTCTCCTTAGTTCTTGGTTGGATCTCTGTTTAATGATCTTCTACCCATTACGTTTTGTCCTGCCCTCTGGTGCTTTGGAGAATAGGTCAACATCCTCTTCTCTGTGGCAGCCACTCAAGCAGAGGTGGTATTCAGCAGGAATACCAGTTCTGGAGAACCGGTAGCAGAAATTTTGAGTAATTGGGAGAACTGGCAAATGCCACCTCTGACTGACCTGCCTCATCTATTGTTCGCCTCCCATTGAGTCCCAGCTGATTGGCTGGGTCTTCTTTGGTTGCTCTGCACAGGAGAACAGAGCTGGAAAGCAGGTTATTGGGGTGGGGAGGGAATGGGGATATTAAAGTCTCCTACCCCTTCCATGCCCACCAAGCCATGCCCACAGAACAGGTAGTAAAAAAATAGAATCCCACCACTGCCCTCAAGTACTAGAAGACTCCTATCATATCATGCCTAGTTCTTCTCTTGGTTAGAGTAGACACACCTAGTTCCCTCAATCATTCATCATAGGAGTAGCCTATGTTGTACCTCGTATTTCATTTATTAAAAAGAAGAGGTGGGGGATTTAAGCCTCAAGTCTCAAAGAGGAGAACAAGAGTCAGATGGCTCCAGTACCAAACAGTCAGGATTTGTCACGTGAGAGAAGGAGAGGCAGAGGAGAGGCAGGCACACATCACCAGAACGACAATCAGACACACAAAGAGAAGAGAGGAAGAGGAAGAGGCAAAGGACCAAAAAATAAAATAAAATAACATCCTCAAAGCCAACAAAGAAATTTTCAAACCGAACCGGCAGCACTACAATTCAATAAAATTCAACATTCATTCTGGTCACATCAAACCAAACTCACTGTCTTTCAAAGGATGACCCGAGGGGTCATAGGTTATCTAGTTACTATTTCATTTTAGATATAAAAGTGTGAACTACAGCTCTAGACCTTTTTGCTGTAGAGATTTTGCTTGAAGGGGATTTCCCTTGAACCCTCCCCTCCCCCACTTGCTGGCTTTGAGGATGTTATAAAGTTCTTTAACTTTATAAGTCTCTAGGGACTTCTGAATTCTTGCATTTGTTCCATCATGAATAAAACTCTCCAGATGTGACTCAGATGCAATTTTAAAAAGTAAAAATATGAAATCCCACCAGATTTAGCCAACCTCATGCCCTGGAAATAAATAGAGAAGTAAAATTAATGTGATGGAAATATTTTTCAGCCTCCTCTGTAATACCCACAGCTGGTCTAATTTTGCCGTAGATAAAATTGAATCACAATACCCCCCAAGAACTGAAAAATAGTGGAATAGTTTAAATTCCCAATAATATTGGTGAATGCCAGACAGTTGAGTTGGAATCCACTTTTTAACTCAGGGGAAAAAAATACAATTATTTGATTCCAGTAAGATCATCTGCTTTTAATAGATGCATCTTAAATAAAGGCTTATTTTATTATACAGGACAGAAATAAAAGGTCTCTGAGACCAAAATATATAAAAAAAGAGGATATCAATTGACAAAGTTTGAGAAGGATGCAAGGTAAGATAAAATAAAAGGGTGTCTAATTGAAAATAGTCATCTTTTAAAGCAAAGAAATCTTATATTTCCTTTTTTGATTATATGTTCAAATTATATAGAACTGAGCATCTTTCATATAAATAAAAGATTCCTATTTTTAGGAGCGGTTGGAAAAGATATAATAATACAACTTCAGGTATTTTTGTAATATCATTCAATCCACTAAGAAATATTAGCTGTCTTGAAGCAATGCAATTTTATCTAATATTTTCTTTAAAAAAAACTTGTTAGTTTCCATGCCAATCACCTCTCATTATAGAAAAAAGAATATTCTCTCTGTCTTTGTCAGATTGTGCGTATGTTTTTGCCCACTATTACAAATGAACCTTTTGGGGCTTATAAATATTTGAGTGTGACAATTGGTTTCTTGTTCAGAAAAAATAATAATCAGAGAATAATGAGATTATTGAACCGCATCTTGACATACAGACTGACTATCATTTATAGTTCGAGTTTTAAGAAAGGTTTTGCTTATCTCCAAACCAATTTAATTGTCCATGCTTGAAATATTTGGGAATAAAAATATTGGTACTTCACTTGTTAGTAAATATTTTGAGATATGTGACTGAGAGGTAGTTAGGTCTAGTGGTGAGAACATGAGTTCTAGTTTAGTTTAGTTTATTGTCATGGCACCTTGTACAATGAAATTAAATGCCATCTTCAGTGTACATTATAACGATAAAAATAAAACACAAACACACATCCTTTGCATTCTATACAATTGAATTGAAAACCCCTGATGTCAGGGGTGGGATGCAAATATTTTTACTACCAGTTCTGTGGGTGTGGCTAGGTGACTGGGTGGGCGTGGCTTTTTTTGCAGCACTCCCACACGCTCCATTTTTTGGCCTCCTGTGCCTGAGGGAAGCCTCCTGGGGGGCATTTTTACGGTTGGGCATGCACAGTAAGGACTGACTGGACAGGGAGGGGAGGGCAGAGAGGGGAGGGGCCAGCCAGGGGCATGAATTTCTGGTTCTCTGAACTGCACAGAAATGTAACAACCGGTTCTATAGAACCAGTCCGAACCGGTAGAATACAACCCCTGTCTCATGTTGCATTAATATTGCACTATACAGTAGAATAAAATAGAGCTACTGCCCTGGGATAGCAGCTGTTTTTCAGTCTATTTGTCCTTGTTTTAATTATCCTGTACCGCCTGCCAGATGGTAATAGTTCAAAAAAAAAAAGGGTTCCCAGGATGAGATGGATCTTTGAGGACGTTTTGAAGTTTCTTAAGGCAGCGGGAGCGCTGAAACTCTTCCAAAGAGGGGAGAGGGCAACCCATGATCCTCTGGGCAATGACATTCACCCTCTGGAGTTCCTATTGAATTTCAAGATGGAGAACCTTTCATAAGAAAGATACTGAAAAAGGCCTTCATTTTATGCTTTTTTATTTTATCTAATACAGAGATGTCTCTAGGGACTATCTAGGGGGAAAAATTCTTGGTAGCCTTCACAAGCAAGATTGTAACTAGACATTATAGTAACATAGTCCACTTTCCCCTATTCAAGCAAGATTTTTTTAAAAAAATTTAATATTGGTAAATGTTCCATTTGGGGAACTTATCTAATCTGCTACAGCATGCTACAGCATGCTACAGCATGTCAATAACCTTGTGCTTTTTTTTGTTCAAAATTATACAGGTAGTCCCCGACTTACCATCTCATTCATTTAGTGACTGTTCAAAGTTACAAAGAGGGATTTACAACCGATCCTTTATAGCAAAGCACTCGTGACATCCAGGCTTTTAAAAAAATAACAACACACATGAAATTGGTGTAGTTTATGAGCTGTGGGAGGCAGCTCCCTTTGGTAAGTTCCTGTCTCTTTATATCTTGATCCAGGCTGGAAACTAGAACATGCATATTTTTAAGATGACAGAATGGAAACTGTGGGAAATCATCACATTTAGTGTAATGTTTTGCCAACAAAAACTGTTTGGTTGCCGATTGAGATCTTCCCCTTCCTTTCTTTTTTCTGAGATGCAGGGAGGAAAGGAGGATGATTCCACCTTTCCTCTTTAGGCAGGATTTTTGTGGTTTTTAAAACAAAGGGTCTAGTTAACAGAACTACTCTTATTGATTGTAATGTGTGCAGACTAGATTGGGCACAATCCAGATCCAGACCATTACATCCTGGCTCTTAAAAGGCTATTTTACAATGAAATTAGAATTGAAGCAACAGTACCTAATGTCTATTTCCCTTCTTTTCGCCTTCCACTACTTGGTGGTTTTTCTTTCTTTTTTTCCCTGACGACCAAACTTTTTCAGGGTAAGATTATCAAAATTTTATTTCCTTCAGTCTTTAGTGCCATGCACCAGTGCTGAAGAGTGCATGGGATGGATGGTGTAGGAGAAAATGAACCATTTTTAAATCTCCTTCCCTTCCTGACAAAAATGTGATTTCTTGCCTGATTGTTTCAGGTTTTGGAGCTGAGCTATCCAGAAGAGACAAAGAGAGATGCTTAGCTTTCAAAAATTCTCCCTGCCTGCCTGCCTGCCTGCCCCCCTCTTCATATCTGTCATTTATTTAGTTATCTATCTTTTGGATTTCTGCATTGTTTTATGTATTATGTTTTGTGTTTATGTTTGTTGTTAAAAATAAACAAATATAAAAATGGTGAACATTCTTCTCTAGATTATTAAGTGAGATTTTACATGCTCTTTGGAAACAACTTTGACATCCACAACTGACCTCTGAGTCTAAGGGGACTTTTATTTACAATAGCCAGTGCTTCCATAACAACAGGATGTTAGCACATATGCAGTCATCTGGTAGAGATAAATACTTGCTATATTGATTTTTCCCCTCTTACATAACCAAGATGTATGGAATTGCAAACAATAAAACATAAATTTCAATCTAATTAAACCCCCAACACACATGCATGTACACCCAAGAGATAGAGTCCATTGCGTTCTTTTCTTGGCTGATATGTGAGAAGGGCTGTAAGACTAAACCGCCTTCTTCCACTTGAATTGTTGTGGCTCCTGTTAGATTCTGAGCATGGGTGCAAGGAACGGAGACGAGTCAGAGAACTAGTGAACTTCAACTCTTTATTAAGGATTAGGAAAAGAGCGTAAAAACCCTGGGCAGCAGCAGCTCTTTTGTAGAGCTGGCTGCTGACCCGTTAACCAATGAATTGTGTCCAAATGCTTAACTTTTGCCCAATGAGAGATGTTCAACTAATAGCCAATCAGGCTGCTCCGTAAGGACCAATCCCTGTTCGCTATCCATGGGCCAATCAAAGGTGCAGGATTACAAGCCTGCTTATCATGAGGTTGACAAGTTTTATTAAATAGTTTTTATTAGTTCATAACACCCCTCCCCCCTAGGTTCCGTTTGAGGGGTATGGTAACATACTCGCGTAGATATGCAGGTCGTTTCACCTGCCTGTTTGATTTTCGCAGTTCCACCGGTTTTTGTCTGCAGTCCGATTCCGGTGGAACGCTTCCAAGGTTTTCTGGTACGGCTAGTTCCGTTTCTGTGTGGGAGGACTCGGCGCGGCTCTCGTTGTTGTTATCCCAGTCTCCTAGGCTTACTTCCAGGTCCCGTGGGCTTGCCTCCCTCGTGCTATTTCTGGGCGGTGATGCCACCCCGCTCCCTGATTCTTCTTCAGGTTGCGCGTTTCTTTGGTTAGGTTGTTGGGTCCCCGTGATTACGTCATCATCTATTTCATTTTCGGCCTCTTCGATATTCCCTCCCCCCTTAGTTTGTGAATTAGGGAAGTCACGGGAGGTGGGTGCCAATCTGGATCGAAGCTGATCTATATGGCGTTTCCATGCTCTCCCGTCATTAGTCTGTAGGCGATAGGATCTGGGGCCGGTGGGTTGGGTAATAGTTGCAGGGACCCATAATGGGTCGCCAGAAAAGTTTTTAGCAAACACCAAGTCGCCTACCTTGAATTCGCAGCACTTTCCGCTAGATCCGAAAGGTTTTTCTGGTGAATAAGAAGGATGGAGACGGTCGAGGTGAGAGCGAAGTTTCCACCCCATTAGCAGTTCGGCAGGTGTCTTATTCGTGATGCTGTGTGGGGTGATGTGTTGGAGCAGGAGTATTCGGTTGAGCTTGTCGTCGATGTCCCCATAGTCCATTTTATGTAGGGTTTTTTTGACGAATTGTACCATTCGCTCCGCCCTTCCGTTAGCCTCAGGGTGCGCTGGCGAGGTGAGCGCGTGGCGGATGCCCCGGTCCGCTAGGTACTGTTCAAAAGCTAGGGCAGTGAACTGGGGCCCGTTATCCGAACCTAAAACGTCTGGTAACCCATGCGTTGCGAATAATTTATTCAGTTTATTAATGACTGACTCTGTTGTGGTTGTCTTCATCTTCTGGATTTCTAGCCAGTTTGAATAGGCGTCAACTGTTAATAAAAACGTGTGTCCTTTGGTGGGTCCCGCAAAATCAACGTGGATATGGGACCATGGACCCCGAGGGGTTTCCCACTCGGTTGGCGTCGCTTTAGGTGGGGCGTTGCTAACGTCTTGGCACTTCTGGCAAGTGGTTACCCAGGCTGCGATCTGCTTATCGATGCCCGGCCACCATGCGTAGCTTCGTGCGAGCGCCTTCATGTGCACGATGCCCGGATGTCCCTCGTGTAATACTTTTAAAACAGTCTGTTGTAGCCTCTCTGGGACGACTACTCTATCCCCCCAGAGAACGCAACCTCTCTGGGAGAAAAGCTCTGTCTGCCGATTCTTGAATGGTGCAAAATCGTTGTGGAGTTGGTCGGCTGGCCATCCTCGTTTGACCCAGCTGAGAACTCGTGCCAGGACAGGATCCCGTTTCGTCTCGATGGCGATGTCTCTCGCTGTTAGTGGCAGTGAGTGCAGCGTTTCGATTTGGAGCGTTGTGAGGGTTGGAGCTGGGTCGTTGATGGTTTCCGGAAGCGGGGAACGGCTTAACGCATCAGCGTGGGGAATGGCTTTCCCCGGGCGATGTTGCAACAGATAATTGTAGGCAGCTAGGAACTCAGACCAACGAGTCATTCTTGGCGATAATATATAGGGGGTTGGCTTGTCTCCCGCTATAATACCAAGCAATGGTTTGTGATCTGTGACTATCGTAAATGCTCGTCCGTACACGTATTCGTGAAAGCGCTTCACAGCAGACACAACAGTAAGGGCCTCTTTATCGAGTTGGCTATAGTTCCTTTCAGCCTTTGATAATGTTCGTGAGAAAAACGCAATAGGTGCTTCATTTCCGTTTGGTAGTACATGGCTTAAGATTGCTCCCACTGCAAACGGTGAAGCGTCGCAAGTAATAGTTAAGGGTAAAGTCTCGTTGTACTGCATCAAAACAGCGTCGGAGGTTAGTAAGTCTTTCACTTGTTGGAAGGCGCGTTCCTCTCGATGTCCCCAGACCCAGGTAGCTCTTTTATCAAGAAGTCTGTGTAAGGGTTCCGCTACAGTCGCCTTCTGGGGCAAGAAAATGTTGTAGAAGTTAATGAGCCCCAGAAAGGCTTGGAGGTCTGTTCTATTTTTAGGCGTTGGGGCGTTTTTAATCGCTTTTAGCTTGTTATCAGTGGGATGGATTCCTTGACTATCGAGAAGGTATCCCAGGAACTCCACCCTCTCAGTACACAGTTGACATTTATTTTTTTTAACCTTCAGGCCAGCGTCTTTAAATTTCCTTAGAACCATTCTGAGATGCTTTTCTAAGATGTCTCTATTAGGGGCGGCGATTAAAACATCATCAAAATATGGCACGGCCCCTTTTATGCCTTGTAAGAGTCTCTCCATTAAACTTTGAAAAATTCCCGGAGCTACGCTCACTCCGAATTGGAGTCTATTGCACTTAAAAGCGCCTCTATGCGTAACAATAGTTTGTGCTTCCGCAGTTTCCGCGTCTACGGGCAACTGTTGGTACGCTTGTGCTAAATCCAATTTAGCGAATATCTTCTCACCACCCAGGGAGTGGAGAAGGTGTTGAACCACCGGCACTGGGTAAGCACTCTGCTGAAGTGCGTGGTTCAAAGTGGCCCGATAATCCCCACAAATTCTTAACGATCCATCTGGTTTAATGGGTGTTACAATTGGGGTTTCCCAACGGGCGTGGTCGGTTGGTTCTAAAACGCCCTGGGCTATTAATTTATCGAGTTGCTCGTCGATCTTTGGTTTTAGTGCAAAAGGCACCCGACAAGGCTTAAGGCGGATGGGAGCTACTTCATGATTGAGGTTAAATGATGTTGGGGTCCCCTTGTACTTGCCTAGCTCATCTGAAAAAACGTCCTGGAATTCTTGGATGAGAGACTCCTCCCAGTCGTTGCTCTCAGCTCGGTGGACGCCGGCTACCTCGATCCCGAGCGGGGCGAACCATTGTAGGCCTAATAAGCTAGGCCGGTCACGGTCGACGACGGTCAGCGGTAGTGATGCGATACGATTCTTGAAGGAGACTTGGACTTGGCTGGAACCAACGACCGGGATTCTGTTGCCCTGGTAATCCTTGAGTATGATTCTTTGGGGGCTGAGGTCTTGACGACGGATGGCCAGGATGAGTTGTTTGAAGGTCTTCCAGGAAACCATCGAGAGAGATGACCCCGAGTCGACTTCCATCATGCATGGTTGGTTCTCGATGGCGACCTTCACTTGGATCTTTCTTGCATCTAAGGATGTAGCGTGGCCGATGGTAATGGTTTGGTGTGCCTCTTCTCGTCTCGTTGAAGTGGCAGGTGTTTTATTTCTGTAGGAGTGGTTGTTCCCTTGGTGGTTCTGGTGGTTTCGATTCGCAGGAGCGAATCCTGAAGACTGACTGCAGTTATTCTCCCTGCGCTTTGGACTGGATCCTCGCTTGCTTCTGCAGACCTTTGCTATGTGGCCTCTTTTCCCACAGGAACGGCAGAGTGCGTCGAGGAATTTGCAATCGGATCGTGAGTGGTTTGCCCCACAACCCGCGCATTGTCGCGGGAATCATTGGTTTTGTTGGTCTCGTTCGGACTGGAGTCGGTTGACCTCTTCCTCATCACTTTCTGATGGGGATTCCAGGTCTTCATGGTGCGCCGTTGTTGAGTGCCTCTCGGGTGAGGCGAGGTGTCATTCGCGAGTTGACGGAGCAGTGCGTTGGTGTGGCGCATTCGAGCGGCTGACTTCCTGGTTGCTTCTGCTGCGGTAGCGTCTGCGATGGCATCGGCAAGATCGATGTCCCCTTTGGCCATGATCTTGCTCTGCACCGTCTGGTCATCTAATCCCAGAACTATGTGGTCTCGTAAAGCTTCTTCGAGGTTGGAAAACCCACAGAGGCCTCCCAAGTTCCGGAGGTCAGTGATGTAGTCTGCAAGACTTTCGCTTTTCCGTTGGTCCCTCTGGTAAAATTTGTGCCTTCGGACAAGTGTTGGCACTGCGGGTGCATAGTGGGCCCGTAGGAGGGGCGCGAGGGTGTCCCAGTCCATTGATTTCACCTCAGCCGGTTTTGCAAGTGATTTCGCCATCTTAAATACGGCCGGCCCGCAATGGGTCAGGAATATTGCTCGTTTCTTGCCGGTTGTAGCGTCCTTTAAATTATTGGTCTCCAGAAACATCTGGAACCGATCCATATACGAGTCCCAGTCCTCGTTTGCTGGGTCAAATGGAGCGGGTGGTATAGCACCACTGGCCATATTGCCTTTGTTGGTGCGCGTTCAGCCACGTGCTCTGTTTGGCGCTCTTTAGTGTTCAGTCAGCTCTATCGTCTCTGCATCCCATCCTCGTCGCCAGTGTTAGATTCTGAGCATGGGTGCAAGGAATGGAGACAAGTCAGAGAACTAGTGAACTTCAACTCTTTATTAAGGATTAGGAACAGAGCGTAAAAACCCTGGGCAGCAGCAGCTCTTTTATAGAGCTGGCTGCTGACCCGTTAACCAATGAATTGTGTCCAAATGCTTAACTTTTGCCCAATGAGAGATGTTCAACTAATAGCCAATCAGGCTGCTCCGTAAGGACCAATCCCTGTTCGCTATCCATGGGCCAATCAAAGGTGCAGGATTACAAGCCTGCTTATCATGAGGTTGACAAGTTTTATTAAATAGTTTTTATTAGTTCATAACAGCTCCCATCTAATTAACATATTTTGAAGAGGTTGGCTCTCCATTTTCAAGCATAGGGCAAACTATGTCAGTCTTTGTCTGTAATAAAGATTTGTTTTGAAATTGATTCCATGTTTGCAGCTAAAGCGTTTAATTTTCATATCAAAGATCATCTCAGTGACCAGATGCCCAGTGATAGGACTTCGGTATATATTGTCTAGATTATTATGCATTGGATTTGATGGGATTGTCCTAATGGACAATCGCTTAAATACGAGTTTGTACTGTGTGGCAGCAGCCAAATACGCCAATGCAGTCCTAGATAGCATCAAACAGAGGGATAGAATCAAGATCATGTGAGGTATTAATGCCACTTTACAAGACCTTTGTAAGGCCACGCTTGGAATACTGCATTCAGTTTTGGTCACCACACTATAAAAAAAATGTGGAGACTCTAGAAAGAGTGGAGAGAAGAGCAACAATGATCACTAGGGGGCTGGAGGACAAAACATATGAAGAACAGTTGCAGGAATTGGGTATGTCTAGTCTAGGTGAAAATAAGGACTAGAGGTGACATGATAGCAGTATTTCAATATTTGAGGGGCTGCCACAAAGAAGAGGGGGTCAGCCTATTTTACAAGAAGGCAAGGCAAGAAACAATGGATGGAAACTAATTAAGGAGACAAGGAAAATGGAAGAAGAAATTTGCTAACAGGGTGAATAATTAACCAGTGGAACAGCTTGTCTTCAGAAGTCGTATCTGCTCCATCACTGGAGGCTTTTAAGAATTGACTGGAGAGCCACATGTCAACAATGACACAGGGTTTCCTGCTTGAGCAGAAGGGTGGACTAGAAGACCTCCAAGGCCCCTTCAACTCTGTTATTCTGTTATTTCCATTTCTTTATGCCTCTTCTACGTAAAAAGATTTGGAGGTCCATGTATGCAATTCTTTAGGAAGTCATACTCTTCCTGCTAACACTGTTTGCTCTGCTATGTAAGACAGTTTGGAATTCAACCTACTGGGGTCAGTGTCTCCATGGAGATGGTTACATTTATCTGTTCTCCAATGGCTTTGGGTTTTGGACAGCAGACTCTATTTGTAAAATGATCACAACATCAGCTTTGAAAATCCCCACACCCCATCACAAATACACACACTCACCTCTATGCCAATGGTGAACAGTTGCCTCCAGGCGACCCAAGAGAGGTTTCTCTAATAATGAGAATTGATTTTTTTTTTGTTTCTTTACTTCAGGATTTTGATGGCCTAGAAATGATTTGCATTGATCTACAAGGGCAGGTAGCAGCTGAGTCGGTCAGCTAGAAAACTGTATGGATTTACTTGCAACAGTTAAAGATGGGGTTAGGGTTAGGGGGTGAATTAAACAAAAAGAACCATTTAGATACTTAATCTGCTTGCTATTAGTTTCCCTATTTTTGTTAGTCCATTTTCTTCTTCTGTCTATTTTTTCCTCATCAACGGTATGGCTTATGGGGATAATTTTTGGATACTACTCTGCCATCCATGTATTCTTTTATTATTGTTTATGTATTCCTTTAACAGCATTAATAAGCTTATCTGCTTCATAAGAACTCTGGGTGGGTTAGCGACTAAACTCAAGCAAATTTAAACCATATGGCATATGCATACAGCAACAATATTGTGGCATAAATACACATTGCATTCATGCTAACTCATCTGTTAAAGTAAACAAATTATACCTGTCCCATAACACAGCTGGCAAATATTGTAATAATACACAGTTGGTTTAATACTTGACTTGTCTAAGGTACTTTTAAGCCAGACTTGCAGAGGTGACTTTGATTCTTCTTTTGTTGGGAGAACAAATTAATTACGGAATAACATAATAATAGAGTTGGAAGGGACCTTGGAGGTCTTCTAGTCCAACCCCCTGCTACTTCAGGGTCAATGTACATCGCATCCAAAAGGCTTGTAACACAGCAACAGAGCCACATTTGTGCAGTTTCTTCAGAAGGCAGGAGACTGATAGCATCAGATGATAAGTGTGCAATTGAGATTTATAACTGGTACCATTAGCATGTTGATAGATATTGATACTATCTATAGCATAGATGGATGGATAGATGGCTAGTTCTATCCATCCATCCATCCATCCATCTATCATCTAGCTATTCTTCCATCCATCCATCCATCCATCCATCCATCCATCCATCCATCCATCCATCCATCCATCCATCCATCCATCCATCCATCTATCTATCTAATCTATCCATCTCTATGTATCACTTGTTTTTCTTTCTTTCTTATTTTTCCTCCTCTGCCTGACATTGATCCACCTATCTGACCTTGCTTCTGGCAAAGTGAGCTCAAGGATCATGCAATGTTGGGGCCTGTCTTACGAAAAGGTTAAATCATATTAAAGGGCAATTAAAATGGCATTACTTTCCTTTTATCAGTTTTCCCAAGTGAGCAATGCTGAATGCTTATGAAATAAGAATCAATGTTCTGTGGGCATGTAGCATTTGCTTTTTTAAAATCTTACCACGAACTAGAATCTTCTTCATCTCCTTCTCCTTCCCCTTCTCCTTCTAACTCTCTCCCTCTGCCTCTATTTATTTATTTATTTATTTATTATTATTATTTTTATTTATTTATTTGATTTGCCAATTGTTTACAAGATAATAAGTATAAGTGTATACATAGTTGTGAATACATGAAATGGGTACATATAAGAAAAATAAAAGAAGAATAAGAGAAACAATAGGACAGGGACGGTAGGCACGTTGGTGCGCTTATGCACGCCCCTACAGACCTCTTAGGAAAGGGGTGAGGTCAATAGTAGACAGTCTAAGGTTAAAGTTTTTAGGGTTTGGGAAGAAACTACAGAGTCGGGTAGAGTATTCCAGACATTGACCACTCTATTGCTGAAGTCATATTTCCTGCAATCAAGTTTGGTGCAGTTAACATTGAGTTTGTATCTATTGTGTGCTCTTGTGTTGTTATGGTTGAAGCTGAAGTATTCATTGACAGGTAGGACATTGCAATGTATGATTTTATATACCATGCTTAAATCAGACCGAAGACGGCGTAATTCAAGGTTTTCTAGTTCTAGAATTTCAAGTCTGGTGGCATAAGGTATTCTACAACGAGTGGAGGAGTGGATAACTCTTCTTGTGAAATATTTCTGGACTTTCTCAATTGTGCTAATATCAGATATGTAATGTGGGTTCCAGACTGATGAACTGTATTCGAGTATTGGTCTAGCAAATGTTTTGTATGCTCTGGTTAGTAGTGTGATATTACCAGAGAAAAAGCTACGTAGGATTAGGTTAACAACTCTTAATGCCTTTTTGGCTATGTAGTTGCAGTGGGCTGTAGCACTTAGATCATTAGAGGTGAGTATTCCAAGGTCCTTTACAGAGCATGGGTCATCAACCCTCTGCCTCTCCCTCTCCCTCTGCCTCTCCCCCCCACTCTTCCTTGATAGAGTAATAAAATTATAGAAGTTAATATTGGGAAGAGAAAGTTTCACAGACAAAGGACCAAATCAGGAACTGTTATGATCAAGAATGTGAATCTCAGGGAACTAATTTTGAGTGAGATTTGAACTCCATTGTATGAATTCCAATGATCAAGAATAATCCTCATGAGATGCCTCCCAATTCCAAACATAAACAGCTTCACAGTTCTCTTTGACAAATACCCCTGGCAACTCAATATATCCGATGGATGGATGGATACACACACACACACACACACACACACACACACACACACAAAAGCAATATATTAGGAGTTTAGTTTGTAAAACTAGATTGTGTTGCTAACATTATAGTGTTCTATCTGAAGTTCAGTTCCTTCTCTGTTTTGATGGCATGGGAAATTTTATTTATTCCATAGCACTTGCAACATTTTCCAGAATATAGAAGACATGGATTTTCTCTTCTTCCCCATTACTGATTACTAAGTGATGTTTTCTTTCATTCTTTCATTGATAATTATCATAATTACCATTCATTATCAGCTCAATAGTCATCTATTGCATCCATTGTGATTATACTCTGTCTCTCTTCCTAAAGCATTTAAAAACCACACCTTCCATTTTATTCTTAACTATCAAGAGTATTCATTATAAATGAATGGACTAAACATCTGACCACCCTCACTGCTCAACCCTGCCTTCAGGCCTATAATTTAAAAAATATGGTGTACCCATCTCAAGAGAGTTGCCTGACAAAATGTGCCAATAACTCTTTTATGTTTTCTAGGAACCAATTAATAAAGTGACCACTTTTCTTATCTAGTTGCAGCTTTTGGCAATGGCTCCTTCCTTCCTTCCTTCCTTCCTTCCTTCCTTCCTTCCTTCCTTCCTTCCTTCCTTCCTTCCTTCCTTCCTTCCTTCCTTCCTTCCTTCCTTCCCCCTGCCTTCCCTCCTTCCTTCCTTCCTGTCCACCTTCCTTCCTTCCTTCCTTCCTTCCTTCCTTCCTTCCTTCCTTCCTTCCTTCCTTCCTTCCTTCCTTCCTTCCTTCCTTCCTTCCTTCCTTCCCCCCTGCCTTCCCTCCTTCCTTCCTTCCTGTCCACCTTCCTTCTTTTGTTCCTTCCTTCCTTCCTTCCTTCCTTCCTTCCTTCCTTCCTTCCTTCCCCCTGCCTTCCCTCCTTCCTTCCTTCCTGTCCACCTTCCTTCCTTCCTTCCTTCCTTCCTTCCTTCCTTCCTTCCTTCCTTCCTTCCTTCCCCTGCCTTCCCTCCTTCCTTCCTTCCTGTCCACCTTCCTTCCTTCCTTCCTTCCTTCCTTCCTTCCTTCCTTCCTTCCTTCCTTCCTTCCTTCCTTCCTTCCCCCTGCCTTCCCTCCTTCCTTCCTGTCCACCTTCCTTCCTTCCTTCCTTCCTTCCTTCCTTCCTTCCTTCCTTCCTTCCTTCCTTCCTTCCTTCCTTCCTTCCTTCCTTCCTTCCTTCCTTCCCCCTGCCTTCCCTCCTTCCTTCCTTCCTGTCCACCTTCCTTCTTTTGTTCCTTCCTTCCTTCCTTCCTTCCTTCCCCTGCCTTCCTTCCTTCCTTCCTTCCTGTCCACCTTCCTTCCTTCCTTCCTTCCTTCCTTCCTTCCTTCCTTCCTTCCTTCCTTCCTTCCTTCCTTCCTTCCTTCCTTCCCCCTGCCTTCCCTCCTTCCTTCCTGTCCACCTTCCTTCCTTCCTTCCTTCCTTCCTTCCTTCCTTCCTTCCTTCCTTCCTTCCTTCCTTCCTTCTTTCCTTCCTTCCTTCCTTCCCCTGCCTTCCCTCCTTCCTTCCTTCCTTCCTTCCTTCCTTCCTTCCTTCCTTCCTTCCTTCCTTCCTTCCTTCCTTCCTTCCTGCCTTCCTCCCTCCCTCCCTCCCTCCCTCCCTCCATCAATATGATTCCACTTGAGTTTATTTGACAAATGTCTCTCTCTCTCCCTCCCCCTTTTCTCTCCCCCCCGTGTATGTTTCCGTGTGATTATTAGTGTAGTGTGTGCATTTCTTAATTCAACATATATCAAGCACTCTCAATATTTCTGGAAATATTTTTCCTGCTTGTTGGGTGTTGTAACAGAGTCTTGAAAAATAATTATCCTGCACAACTTATACCTAGAGTAACTAAGGTGGGTTTACTCTGAACCTCTTTCTCAGACTTCCCTGTCTTCTGGGTTTAAGCCTCTCTCTTTTAATGGCCCTGTTTCTTCCCTTAACTGCCCTGATCCCACTATGTATTTCCTGTTTCCAACTGATAAGAAACAATGGTTCTGATTTTTGAAAATTGTGTAAAATGGTGACTCCAGCAGCTGCAGGAAAAAAAAATGCATGCAGATACATATAGGCCAGAACCTTGAGGTCTTCTCCTATTTCAGCTCCTAACCGTTGGTCCTTTTGGCCCTAATGAAGTTTTCATTTGATAATCTGCAACCACAGTTTCTGCTATATTTTCTATTGTTACAAAAAATGTGGCAGCGTTTTTAATATAATCTGAAACTGGCTTCAGCCCTTAAATGTTTCCATGAGAGAATTGGAAGGCATTTTTCTAAGCATGAAGGGAACCACGCTATACAAATGAAGGGGAAATTATCTTATTTTCTCTTAATGCTAAAAGTAATCAGTTTATTAAGGAAAGTCATAGATAGGACTAATGTTGTGTTAAATAAAATGCCTTAGCGGGCTATAATGGGGAAAGCCATTCTCTGCATATGCCCAATTTAATATGCAATGAAAAGGTTTATCTAGGACCTCATTTGATATCCCCTTTCAGATGTTCATTTAAATAGCACTGAGAACTAATAATGCAACTTTTATCATAGCCTCCAACCAGCAGTCAGACAGGTTAGTCATAGCTGGCCTCTAACATGAGTTGAAAGATATTGTACAACCTGTTTATTACATTCTTGTTTAAACAGTAAGTAGGAGTGTTGCCAATTTGAGCAGTGCGGTGGCCTAGAGGTGCAGATACTCACCTTATATGTAAGAGGTCACAATTTTAGGCAATCACAGATGTTTCTCTCTCAGGGCGCAAAGAGAAAATATTTGCTGTGAACTCCACATAGGCATTAGGAAGGGCATCCAGCCAGTAAATGCTCAGCTCTATTCAGGGGTGTTAGAAATAAGAAAATTCAAAAATAAAATGTAGGTGATGAATATAGTATAGCATTAAGAAGATAGTTGCTCTATAGACATTTGCTATCTTGATGTAATTCTGCTGTAAATATATTTTCTTTCTTTTTTTTTTGAGACAAATTTTATTAATTTTAAAGACAAACAAAACATCATTAAACATTGAACACATGAAACCTCTTTCCATTATAAATTTTTACAAGGCAGATAAAACATTATTTTATACAACATAATTCTAATCTATCCCATTTCCATATGGACACATAAATATCTTTTAGCAAATTTCTCATTATTTCTCTTTACTCTTATTCAATTACATTTCTTTTCTATATTTATCCATTTTATAGTCATCATATTCATATTTCCCTCTGACTTGTTTACAATTATTCTCATCTAACTTTCCTCCAAGGTTTTATTAATTATAAATATATTTTCTAATGCATTTACTCATTGTTAAATATGTACCTGCAATCAATTGCATCCTTCTGTATCAAGTAATGCCACCCCTATTTCCTCCAGGAATTAGTATGTATCTCAAACTGTCAAGGCAATTCACACATACATTTGACATAACAAAAGACCAAAGTGATCAATTAGGAGGACAATAGGAGAAGATAAACATTACCCTAACTTCCTTGAACAATTGAAGTTAGATTTTCTTTTTCAAAGCTTAAGTTTAATCTTGGCATATTGTGATTTTAAGTTATAACCAGACTTTTACTTTGCATAGGTGAATATGTTAGAGATGCATATAATCATTATGTTATTCTAAGATGGCTAGAAAGAAGATGTACTGAATGTAATATTAATATGTAACAAGAGTGGTGTTAGGAATAGATATTTCTTTTTTCTCAGACTGTTAGAAAGAGGCTCTGCTGAAGGGACATTCCTTAATGCCAAATAAGATAAGAAAAAGCTATGTTGGCAAAATATGTGATGGGTGGTCATTGAGAGGTGTTGAAGGAGATGATGTTGTCTCCATACGGCGTTTCAGATTAGCTGGGTCGATGTAGGAGGGGCATCAGGGTGCTGGGATAGAAAAACTATAGAATGTAATGTACTGAAACCTTAAGGTGTGGTTCTTAGCTCAAACCTCATGTTGAGATAAGCTAAGATCCTACCGTTCTTTTCAAACAACTTTTAAACTTTTGTTTGCTTTGATTTAAGCTTACAAATAAAAATCTCTGTGTTTTCACCCATCCAAGTTCTGTAATTTGCGGTCATTTCCAACAGGGGTGGGCTGCTGGGGGTTGACAGGGGTTCAGGAGAGCCCCTAGCTAAGAACGCCAAAATCCCACTCCTGGCTGTCTCCACTCACTCCACCCCACCCATCCCAGGAGTCCCCACACAGCCCATTTTGGATGCAAGTAAGTGCAGGGCACACACAGAGATTCAGGGAGGGTGAAAAACAGGCCTCCCTGAAGTTTGGGAAGGCCAGAAATTGACCCGTTTCTAGCTTCCAGTGAGCCTCTGGAGCCCAGGAAGGCTGTTTTTGCCCTCCTGGGGGGTCAAGGAAAACCTCTGGAGCCCAGGAAGGGCAAAAATGCCCCCCTGCCATGGTGCAGGAGGCTAACTAGGCCATACCCACCCAGCAACTGGGCAGAGAACCCTTTGCTAAAATTTTTGAAGCCCACCCCTGGATTACATGGTTGGAAAAAGGAAGAAAGAAAATGTGTATTGCCAAATTGTTAGCAGAGAAGAACATCCTGGTATCCTGGTATTTCAAATCCTGGTATCCAACAGACTTCAGCTGTTATAACTTTTTAAATCATAGGTATACAGTATGCCTGCAGTGAAAATAACTTCAATGACTTCAGAGATATTGTGCAGTTCTTTTGTCATCATTAGTGCTATCATTTAAGAGGGCAGAAGGCAACCAGCTTCCTGAAACACACACACACACACACACACACACACACACACACACATGCTGGTAATAAGCTCACAAATTTAACTTAGAACAAAATAATAATAATCTGAGTATTATGACAACTGAAGAACATGAATGAATAATTATTCTGAATTAAGACATGCAGCTGGAGAGAACCACTTTAAAGCTAGCCCAAGATTTTACAGCACAGTCCTTGTTGCAAGAGGCAACATAATCAAGTCAAGTTAAAATTTATTAGAAGTGTCTGACCCAGATTTCATTAAAAATAGAACTAGCAAAGTAGAATGCACTATGCATAATAAAAGGCCTACTCTGGTGCATAATTTACCTTATTGTTAATAACACACAAATCCTCCCTCCCTTTGATGGTAAGGTGTGAAGAGACCTCTAAAGTTGGTTATTTATAAATGGGGCAAGATGCAATGGCTTAAAAGGAAACTTGTCATGCCCCAATTAAGGTCTAAGTAACTTCTTTGTGTGTTCTGTTTGCAATTCTACGTCTAGAATAGAACTGCCATTCTCTGATTTTTTTTCTCAGTTTATGTAGTTTTTATGTAGAACTTCCAAGGAGAAGATTCATCTCACAAGACAAGTTATATAGTAGCAGGACTTGGGGCTGAAAGTAAATTTTTAACCAATATTTAAGTGCACAGAGCCACATCCTGCTCTCTATTTTTAATAAACTCTACTTCCAAAGGTAGAACAAAATTCTACCTGAAATAACTTATTTAGGAAGTCTAGTTTCTCAAGGCTAATCCCTGGATTTAACTATGTTCTATGGAAGAGCTGTCCAACCTCTTGGCTTCAAGCAAGAGATGACAGATTAGCCATAGAGGTGATGTAATCAGTAGAGATGCTGGACACACAGACATAAAGGCAAAGGTTTGGGGGGAAAAACAACAATGACTCTGAATGAGTCATTATTAGATGTTAAGGATGGAAAATAGAGAAGAGCAACCAGGATGATGAGGGGACTGGGGACTAAAACATACAATGAATGATTACAAGAACTGGGCATGACTTTGTGAAGAGAAGGACCAGGGGAGACAGGAGAGCAGTCTTCCAATAATTGATGGACTGCCCCAGAAAGGAGGAGGTCAAGCTATTCTCCAAGGCACCCGAAGGCCAGACAAGGAACAATGGATGGAAACTTAACAAGGAGAGAGTCAATCTAGAAATAAGGAGAAATTTTTGGACAGCAATCAGCCAAGGGAATAGAAGTTGCCTTTGGAAGTTGTGGGAGCTTCACCACTGGAAACTTTCAAGAAGAGACTGACTGGATTGCCACCTGTGAGAAATGGTGTAGGGTCTCCTGGTTGGGCAGGGGGTTGGACTAGATGACCAAAAGGTCCCTTCCAACTCTGTTAATCTACTCTAATGTTAAGAGGTACATACAAGAAGCCCTCTGCCATAGAGACAAGATTCTATCCTATAGAATCTTCTACAGAATCTATAGTAAGAAGCAAATTGACAGACTGGATCTTATCATTGGTTTTAGTTGTTATTTATTATTTTATACTAGTATTTTTAATTGTATATTTACAGTGTGTTTTTATTTGTTCTGGTCTCTCATCTATGACTGAAATAAGCTGAACTTTTAATTGTTAGTAAGAAGCAGCCTGCAAAATTGGGTAACCCAGATTGCAGTTAAGATCTGAGAGAATTGCCTATATGGGCTTGAAATATTATTTTAGCAGCTCTGAATTATTGTACAAAGCTTTAGCTCTTTGATAATGTTTCCCATATGGTAATGTAGATACAGGCACATGTAGCTACAGATTAGGGTTTATGGCATGTAATAAACCCCAAATTTAATGTAAACCTCTCAAATTCTCCAAGTAGTAGAAGTACTTTTCTTTTTTTAACCCAGAATGAACTGGCTTGTAGGGAAGGTGCATTGATTTTACAGATAGAGCATGAGGAAGCAAGGTTTCTCTCACCCCGGATCTCAAACAACAGCAGTGCAGCTTCTTCTCCCTGGTTATCAATAAATCATCTTTCAGAAGATTCTAGATTCTAGGCTGAATGTTTCTGGATAGATGGAAAAAGAGAGAGCAAAACCAGCTCTGTGCCAATGAGAACAGAATAGTAGGGTTGGAAGGGACCTTGGAGGTCTTCTAGTCCAACCCCCTGCTCAAGCATGAAACCCTATTCCATTGCAGATAAATGACCTCTTCTTTTAAAAAAAAGCTCCAGTGATGAAGCACCCATAACTTCTAGAGGCAAGTTGTTCCACTGATTAATCATTCTCACTTTCAGAAAGTTTCTCCTTGGTTCTAAGTTGCTTCTCTCCTTGACTAGTTTCTTTCCGTTGCTTCTTGCCCTGCCTTCAGAATTTCCAATTTGGAACATCCACTGGCTTATCCAAGGCTCACTAGATCCAGCACTGGCAAAAAAAGTGACTTCAGACCAGACCTTGCAATATATGAGCATGGCAGCCTCTCCAAAGGTCAACTGTTCAAAATTTGAAAGCTTGACATTGAATGCCAAAATTTGAATGCATGACAGTTGCTATACCCAGAGGTCATGTGACCAGGGCTGGGCTGCTGGGGGTCCGCAGGGGTTCAGGAGAGCCCCTAGAGCTAAGATTGTGCACAGTTTGGAGAACCCCCAAATCTCACTCCTGGCTGGCTCTGCCCACCCCACTCCATCCCTCCCAGGAGTCTCCACATGGCCCATTTAGGATGTAGGTAAGTGCAGGGCACATGCAGAGGCTCGGGGAGGGCAAAAAACTTCCAGTAGTCCAGGAAGGCCGGAAATGGGCCGTTTCCAGCCTCCAGAAAGCCTCCGGAGCCTGGGAAGGCCGTTTTCGCCCTCCTGGAGGGTCAAGGAAAGCCTCTGAAGCCTGGGAGGGCAAAAACACTCCTCCTCCCATGGTGCAGGAGGCTGACTAGGCCACGCCCACCATGACCATGACCACCCAGCATCCGGGAAGAAAACTCCTTGCTAAATTTTTTGAAGCCATCCCCGGATGTGACCGCCACTTGCAACCTTCCCAGATGGATCCAGATGGAGCGAAGTCAAGGGTGGAAGCTGGATTTGCTGAATGATCCTATGATTTCTCTTAACAATGGCCACGATTTCACTTCACAACCGTTGCAAAAATGGTTGTCAAATTGGTTGTGAGTCGCTTAAACCCACCCGCACTTGCTTAGCAACAGAAATTCTGGCCCCCAAAATGGCTGTAAATTGAAAACTATCTGTATGACCACCCAAAATCAGACTTCCCAGGATTATTATTTTTTTGGGGGTGGGGGCGGGGGAGAATAATCCCTCATTCTCCAGGATTTATTGCTTACAACAATATGTAAATCCCAGCAGCAAATGAAGACAGATCGGCTTGAATTTTTACCAGCAGAGGGATTCAGCCTATAAAATATGGCTGGCTATATGAATAAGTAATAATTTGTATTCTCAGCTCTCTGTGTTTACTGCTAAAATTGGATAATGAATGAACTCCCAGCCCCTCTGCCCTCCAAACCCCTCCCCCCCCAAAATATTTTCATATCTTTATGGGATCTGGTTCTTTCTAAAATTCCCAGACAGAATTAACATGACATTGATTCAAACATTTAATTGGTCATTATAGATTTCACCTATTCATTCACGTTGGGGTGGGGGTGGGGGTGGGGGAAAGAATTTCTCTTTTTGTTTGTGTGTGCTCCCGGATTCCTAGCAACTCAGAGGATGCATATAATGTCCTCACATTTTCCTAGCAGTTAAAAAGGGATGGGAAACATGCCTGTTTAAAAAAAAAAAAAAATGGGCATTTTTCAGAATTGCTGCTCACCCGCTCTACTGCCCATTAAGCAATAATCGCAGTTCTGCTGCATTTAAGGGCATCACAAGTATTTGTGAATTGAATGGAAGAAGAAAAGGGGGGAAATTGATGGGTTAATAATGAGAGAGAACATTATAAGGTATCCAAAAGGTTCTTTTTTTGCCATTTTCTAAAGCAACCAAAAATATCCCTGTGCATTTGGAGAGATATGCTTGTTGTATCTGTATCTTGTCTGTATCTGTATTTATTTACCTCCTCCTTTGTTCTATGTATATCCATTTGTTTTATATGCAGATTTAGGCTTGGCTATGAATTTTTGTATATAGAAAGCATTTTCCCTTAATGGCACTGTATGAAATGAAAACAGTAAGATGTTAACAAAGAATGAAGGAAAGTGATAGTCTAAAGAAAAGAAGAATTATGGGTGACATGTTGGCAGTATTCCTGTATTTGGGGGGCTGCCACAAAGAAGAGGTGTCAAATTATTCTCCAAAGCACCAGAGGGCAGGACAAGAAATAATCGTTGGAAACTGATCAAGGAGAGAAGCAACCTGGAATTAAGGAGAAACTTCCGAACAGTGAGGACAATTAACCAGAAGTTGTGGGTGCTTCAACGCTGGAGGCTTTTAACAAGAGACTGGACAAACATTTTTCTGAAATGCTATAGGGTCTCCTGCTTGAGCTGCACTAGAAGACCTTCAATATCCCTTCCAGTTCTATTCTCTATGGTGGTTCTCTATGGTGCTTGATCTACATACCTGAATGGTTGAATGGGAGATACGTTTCAAGGGCTATGAGAAGAACTAACAATCAGAGTTAGCCCAAATGTCAAATAATTGCTCCCTTTTTAGCAAGGAGAAATTCACGTAGATCTGAGCATGTGAAGAACCCAGGAAATGAGAGTGGAATATATATATATTATGCACTGTACAGTTGAAGGAAGTAGAAGATGGCAATGGGTGGACTAAATGGAAGGGATTGAAATAAATACTGCAGTGTCTTTGAAAAAGGTCTGATGCTAAACATATTATTTCTGGTCCCATGACTTCTTTTTCAGTAATAAATAGAAAATTGAGTGGGGAAGAGGGCTATTAGACAGCAACATGGAAGAGGAAGAGGAGGAGGAAGAGGAGGAGGAGGAAGAGGAGAAAGAAGAACAAGAAGGAGAAGGAGAAGGAGAAGGAGAAGGAGAAGAGGAAGAGGAAAATGAAAAGGGGAAAGGAAAAGGAAAAAGGAGGAGGAGAAGTAGTAGTAATAGTTCCCTCTTTCTGATGTACTCCAATAGTGCTGGTGGGTGACCAACTGTCCATGCTAGTACCTGCAGCCTCAATGTATCACAATGTCATATGGGTTGAGAAAGAACATCATTTTTATCCCTCCTTTATTTAGCACATTTAAGAATAGCTCCTGAGCTCAGTAAATATTTAGAATGTCACACAATGTAAGTAAAATACCAGCTTTAAGCATAAGGAGAAAACTCAAAAGAGCAACATATTTAAGCATCCAAAGCTAAATGGGCATATCACCTTAATTAGCCGAAAGACCGCATAGCCTCTGTGAAAATCCACATTTGACAAGGATGATATTGTCAAAAAGACCCTTAGTTGTGAATCACCTGGAATATTATCCCTCTGGCTTATGGGACCTAGAACAGTAGCCAGCAATAATGGCCGATTCATTCAGTAATTCTGCTTGGCTATTTTAGGCTTCTTATAGGTTTTTGAGTTTGGAAGTGGATCAAATATTCACTGTCTACAATGATAGCAGCAATGACACTGCCAAGAACTGAGGAATTTATTTATTTTTTCCACTGCTAAAACTTTCAAGTTGATGGAAACTGGCACCGTTTCTAAGAGTAGGAGTTTTATTTATTCACCCAGCTGGGGAATTTACTATAATCTCTCCTATAAATAAACCCTGGAAAAGGTGTTTATGAATAAGCTTTCCTAATCCAATGTTTGTCTACCTATTTTTGTTGTTGTTTTTTGGCTGATTGGGCTTGATAGTCTTGCCATTGACATGAAATGACTTTGCTAAAATATCAATTCATTCCATCCTGCTCTGAACCGGCGCTCAACACCAATCATTCTGTTACTGCAAATTAAATCACAGCCATTCCATGAACAATGACAACATCGCTTATACATTATAGTGTTGCTTGTATTACTTGACAATGTTTTTAGATAACATTTTGTTAAGAAGAATAGTTTTCCGGTGCGATCATCAATTTCTGTTTCCTGAGATGACATATACATTGAAAAAGATTCTTAATTCCAATGTTCAAAATACCTGCAATTTTCAGGAGATGTTTACATAATAAGAAAAGAAATTGAGCACAGATTCAAGTCTTAAAAAATGGTATGTTTGAAATAGGTGGTGCGAGGTAATCGTGTTTAGAAGGGTATGTGAGAAGTTTGATTTCTTATTGGCACTCTGACACCAATTACCTTAAAAAACAAAAGCACAATTAGAATACACATTTACACTGCACCTCTAGGTAGCTCCTGTCCTGTTGTGTTGCCATCTGGACTCTCAAAAGACTTAAAAGAAGCTGTGGTTAGATTGGATGCACCCGTTAGGTGTTTGGTCCAGACCACCAGCCATAACAGCCCCCACTAGAAGAACAATTGGCCCTTTCTTTCTTTTTGGTGGGTAGGCCTTACAGAACACCTGTATTTCTGTCTGTGTGGATATGCAGTTAAATGCAAGTAATCCATATCAAAGCATTACAATGTTCACTGCTACTGAACCACTGGAACCCTGCTTGCCACACAAGGATGATAAGATATAAGATAAGATAAAATGAGATGAGGTGAGGTGAGAAGATAAGATGATGAGATAAGATGAGATGAGAAGAGAAGACAGAAAAGATAGATTAGATCAGATAAGATGGGACAGGACAAGATAACCTATACATACATACATACATACATACATACATACATACATACATACATATATTGTCATGACCCTGATGGAGACTGACTCTGAGGGAAAGGAGGAACAGTCGACAGGGAATGGAAGTGTGGCTCCGGAGGTTGTGGAGGAGGCTGGGGAAGGCAGAGGCCGGCTGGGCAGTCAGAGGAGGACCCAGGCCCATCCCCTCTCCATCCTAGGGCACGCAGGGAGGAGAGGATAAGGGAGAGATGTGGTCTACTCTGGAGGAGAGGATATTGATCCTTTTCATGGGCTGCAGCTGTGACAACTGAATAAGAGGTCAGACATGCATACAGGAGAACACTGGAAACAAAGCATGGAAGTATCACTAGTTTGTGGTTCCTCTCTGAGTTTGGCATCCTTCCCAGTGTGTGTTATCTGTGGAAGTCCTCCAGCCCTTATCTTGCCTGGTTTGTGTTTCTTTTTTCCTCCTTGTAACTGTTTGTGTGGGAGTTTTTTGTCTTCCGTCAAGAATATTCAGAGCTTGGAAGCAAAGTGAAGGGGCTTCAACTGTTCTTTGTGACTGTGTTTATTTTGTATCCCACCCTGGGTCATCATAAACTCACAAACAAAAAAATCTCCACACCACAAGCCAGGCAAACACCTGGGCACAAACAGACCCCCCCTGATACCTCCAGCTCAAACATACCCTAACCAGGCACCCAGATGAAACCTAGCTTCCTAATAAATGATAGCCGTCCATTTACTCGGAGCCAAGCCGCACTAAAAACCTCCAATACAGGAAACACAATGTTGCCAGCCAATCAAGACAAAAAAAAGCTACAAAACAGATATAAAATATTAGAAACACCAATCAAGCAGAACACAGCAAACTCCAAGACCAATAAACACAGACCAAGACTCCCAACCAATCAGGATGAAGAAAAAAACATTCTGGCACAGCAGTAGGCTAGCACCAAATTTAAAACAGAAACGGCTGTGAAAGTCTGACTCACAGACGAACACTATACAGAAGCCTGATGATGGCAGATGAGATTCTGCCGAAACGTCGCTACAACTTTAAAAGCACAATTATAATGACATGGGAAAATACCCGAACAAAGCTGAATACCATACATATACACACACATATATATACACACATACATACATACAATACATACATATATACATACATGTACATAATACACATATACACATGCTATATACATACCTATATAGATATCGATGATATAGATACACACACACACACATACACACACACACACACACACGTGTGATATGTATCACTGCCCATTTTGGATCCCTGGTGGAAAGAGGAAACCTGAGAGCTGACAAGGCTGATACTCTATGGGACAAAGCTGTGACTGAATCTAGAGGTTCTGCTTCGGATACCACGAAGCCTCCCTACAACCACTAGGCTACTGCAATTTCATCAGTAGCCATATAGGCAATAAACAGGACAGAAGCCCTGTGTGTGTGGGGATAACCATCAAGCCAGGTGAAGGTGTTTTCTGGCCTCTGCACAATCATCAGTCAAAACAGGAAAGTTTATCAGGCAAAGCAGATGGCAATTCTTGAATCTCTGGAGATTCTCAATCATCAGGTCATGGTTGTCTCACAAAGGTGCTTTTTCCAAGAGCAGGTGGACTTTTTGGTTTTATTTTTTTGAAAACATGTCACTTCTCACCCAAGTAGCTTCTTCAGTTCTAATTCTTGAGCTAAAAAAACCCTACTATTTTATTATTATAAAAAAGCAAATTCCACACTGGAGTGAATTAACAGGAATAGAGTGCCCAAATCACGGGAAGAGTTTCATCTTAATTTGCCTGCATTTGGAGTATTCTACTCAGGTTTGTGCAGCACAATTCAAAATTGACAATGACAACTTCAGAGGGTCATCGAGGTAGGGAGAGATCTGGAAACCAAGACGAAGGAAGAGAGTTGTGGTCGGAATTAATGAGCAGCCAAGGAAAAAGTAAAATCAGAAGAAAGGAGCTTCTGCAAAAGATTTCTTTAATGACGAGACTTTGAGAAAATTTCAATTTCTTTGTAGCGGAGAAAGGAAATGACCGAAAGAAACCTGCAACAAATCGCCAAGCAATCAGATAATGTTTACTCTGTCTTTATTTTTATTTATTTAATTATCATATTTATCTACCCTGCCCATCTCACCTAGCTGACTCTGGATGGCTTACAATAAAAACATATATAAATGCATAAATAAAAAGCAGAGTTAAAAGAAAGTGAATGCCAATTGTGATTACATTATGTAGGTTCAGGAGACTGCTTTCTCAGTCACCCAGAAAATTCATAGTTTTGACAGTTAATAGCTTTCATTTAATTTGGAGAAAGATGATGATTCTGATTTTTCCATCTTCCTCTTCCTTTCCAAAAGTTCTCTTCATAGAGCTGTTTCTATGCAGGTGGTTCTTGCCACTTAATAACCAAATAAACAATGAATGAGGTTATCCTGAGTTGTGTTGTGGGTTGACATTTTGCACTCCAACTAATGGTCTCATTTATGGATCCAATAGACTTTGAAGAAGATCTATAAGAAAACAATGCATTCCTTTGTTGTGCGCAGGGTCAAGAATGTTACCGGTAACTTTGGTGCTGTTTATGCTCTTAAGAGTTAATTATATTTATTGAATGCATTCCTGCTTCTTGATTTCAGCAAACCCCGCTATTAATAAATTCTTAATGTGTTGCAATTCTGTTGAGGACTGCTAGAATGCAGGATGTAGGCAATCATTTCCTTTTTTTAAAATCACCTTTATATGAAATCAGGATGACTATTCACAACTGACTTTCCAAGTAGGAAGGAGATAACAAAGGAAGCTGCCCAATCAGGAGACCTTACACCATTTCTAACAGATGGCAGTCCAATCTCTTCTTGAAAGCATCCAGGGATGAAGCTCCCACAACTTCTGAAGGCAACTTCTGTTCCATCGATTGATTGTTCTCACTGTCAGAAAATGTCTCCTTATTTTCAGGTTGAATCTCTCCTTGACCAGTTTCCATCCATTGCTTCTTGTCTGGCCTTCAGGTGCCTTGGAAAATAGCTTGACCCCCTTCTCTCTGTGGCAGCCCCTCAAATATTGGAAGTCTGCTATCATGTTTCCTTCTCTTCACTAAACTAGCCAGGCCCAGATCCTACAACTGTTCATCATATGTTTTAGCCTCCACACCCCCTGCTGAAGAACCTATAAATGACTGTCCAATATCTTCTTAGAAACCTCCAGTGATGGAGCACCCACAATTTTTGGATGCAAGCTGCTCCACTGGTTAAATATCCTCACTGTCAGGAAGTTTCTCCCTAATTCTAGGTTAGATCCCTTCTTCATAAGCTTCCATCTATTACTTTTTATGCTACCAACAGGTGCACTGGCGAGTAAGTTGACTCTCTCTTCTCTGTTGCAGCCTCTCAAATATTTGAAGACTGCTGTCATATTACCACTAGTCCTTCTCTCTTTTTAGACTAGACATACCCAGTTCCCACAACCGTTCAACATTTGCTTTAGCCTCCTGTCCCATTATTTTCTTTGTTCCTCTTCTCTGTACTCTTTCTAGAGTTTTAACATCTTTTTTGTATTGTGGTGAACCAGAACTGGATGGTGGCAGTGATAATGGTGGAAGAGGAGGAGGAGGAAGAGAAGGAGGAGGTGGTAGAGGAGGGGGCAAGCTTAATTGTGAATCAATTTATGGACACAAGGTATGAAACATGGATGGTTGGATGGATGGTGGGATGGATGGATTTTGTCACTTCTCCATTTCCATCCTTTTTATCATGGATTTTCAGCAAGTGGCATGAGAAAGTCAGGGATATCTCCAGCAATAAAGGTTGGACTTTTTCATATGTGATAGACTTCGCTTTGAAGTTATCTTGAGCCAGAGGCATCTCTTCTTCTGGGCTTCCTTCCTGTCTGGTGAAATAGCCTCCTGCTATTTCAATCTGTTGCCATGCTAAAGGATCAAGCACAGCCTTTCTGAAGGTGACCCCCTTCAGATATGTTCAAATTTAAAATCCCAGAAACCCCAGGAAGAAAAATAAGATGTTGGGTTGAACTTTCAGGAAGCATACTTCTAAAACATCTGAATGATGCCAGGCAGAAGAAAGCTCTATGAAATTTCCATGCTTTGGGATTAATTAAAAATATGTATATGAAAAGACATGATAGAAGCTTAACAAATTTTACAGATGATGCTAAATCAATTTAACATTTCATGCTTTGGGAATCTTCTCTTACTTTGTTAGGCATGGTGAAGAATTGGGGGAAAAATAATTCAAGAAACACATCTACTTTGAATACCTGGGATCTCAAGAGTAGTGTTTGTCATAACGCTGTGAGAACGAATCTAGAAGTTCTAATAAAATCAGATCTAAAATAATAATGTTTTATTCATCTTTCTTCAGGGAACAAGACCTGGTGCAACATTAGTCATTTAGTTGATAATGAGCATTTACTGATATATTAACTATAGTTTCTATTATTCATTCATTCAATTTACACACCACCTTCCTCTCCAAATAGAGACTCAGGGCTGGCTATACTAAAGGAGCTATAAAATTACAGTAAAACACATAAAAACTGATTGAATCTTCTCATTCCACTCTTCTATATGAGCTTGTGAACATTCAGAAAGCTGCCAGAATTAGGCTATTCAAAGGAATTTGTTGCCTTGAGCTATTCTAAGGAACAAGTTGAACTGAATCTGAACTCCTGGCCAAAAAAAAAAAAAAAGAAGGAAAAGAAAGGAAGGAAAGGAAAGGGAAGGGAAGGGAGGGGAAGGGAATGGAAGGAAAGGAGGAAGGGAAGGGAAGCAAAGGACAGGAAAGGAAAGGAAAAGAAAAGAAAGGAAGTCACCACATTAACCTGGATTAAAATCCCTGCCAGCCCAATGAGATGAAACCTAACCTGGATATAAAACTCTCTTAATTGCCTTTTTGCCTGACTCAAAATCCAAAGTGCACAGGCATGCATTTGCAAAATGCTCTGGCACTGAGAACTCAAAATGGAAGAATTTTATTGAGCTGAACTGAGATCTTGCTACATATCCCAATAAAATTTTTAAAGTATCAAAAATTTTACCCTTTTTTGTTTGATTGAAGAAGGGAATATAAGTACTTTGGTTTCTACTTGGAAATCACTTCTGGATTTCGTGCTCGAGATGGGAAAAAATGAAACTTTGACTTTACTGATTAGATTGATTTGTGGTTATAGAAATGGCTTGTTTATATTATTATGGAAAAGTAAAAAAATTGAGGTTCGACGTTAATGCTTTATTCTACTGCAACAGAATCGGAAGTCAACACTTTTTTTCTTTTTTCCTTCTCTTTCCCACCCCATGGTGTCCTATTATTTGCTTTTGTATTTTATTCTATAATCTAATAACAAACATTCTTTAAAGATTTATCCCTTTTAAACAAGATGTCAACGTAGGCATTTGGACATCCGCCCTTAAGGCCTCTTATTTTAAAGAAAACAACAACAGCTTGGTTTTTAGCCATTCCCAGTAACAATATCCTTCACTGCCATTGTTCTAATTTTGGAGTGTCATGGGCATAACTGAACAGAGGGTGCTGTGGTGGCCTACAGGTGGAGCTGTCACCTCAGAATCAGGAGGCTGTGTGTTCAGTCCGAGGTAGAGGCAGATATTTCTCTCTCTGGGCACACTGAGAATATATATCTGCTGAACAAAACTCCACATTGGTGACAGGAAGGGCATCTGGCCAGTAAACACTCAACTCCATTCAGTTGCCCAGACTCCATCCCTTAAGGGATTATGGGTCTATTAAAGAAGATGATGTGCATAACCAAATAAACATGTAATTCCTTCTGTCTCTTAAATGTTCAGTTCTGGTGTTTGTTTCTTTGTCCTGCTTCAAAACATGTAAGCATATCCGAAGCAATTATTCCTCTTGCCAAGAGAAATAAGCCAACTGCTACTAACACCTTACCTGGAATGTTAGCATTCACAGTAAGGAGCAGGGCAAAATGGCATGATTTTATCCTGTCCTGAGATTCTTCCCAAATGAAAGAAAGAAGAAAAAAATGTCTTAGACAACTGAAATAAATAAATTCCATATTTATGTATTCAGGAAGTAGTGAAACAGCTCACTGACTCATTACCTTATTTTAAGGATCAAATTCCTACCGATCATTTCATCCATCATCTGGCTGGCTTGCAAGAACATGAACATGTGACCTGGAACTGGTCTTGTGGTGTCACAAGTTCAGGCTCATCTTTATTTTAGAAACCAATTCTGGCCCACTCCACTATTTAAATATGAGTCAAAGCTTGGAATATTATAGCCAGTTTTCGTCAAGCAGATGTTGGATAGCTTTAAGCTTCTTTAAAACATTGCAAGGACAAGTGGGAATTCTCATCCATGACAAACGGAATACAGTAATAAAGTATCATCATTTGGAACTCTTTCTTTCCTTACATTTCAGGAGATAGAAACAGAAACACCGAAATACCTTGTAGTGGGATGTGTTGATGACTCTGGGGAATGGGGAGAAGAGATGCTGGAGCCACCAGTGGCTCAACAGTCAGAGGAAAAAACTTAAGAAGGACCTGATTAATTGATTAGATGGTTAAAAGTGACAGTGGGAAGTCTGTACTTTCAGACATGCAGTATTCTGTCAATGCAGCCTTAGAAGAAGTAGAACTAGTTCACCTAGTTGTGTTTCCTGGCTGGCTGTCCTAGGATGGCTGCCATACATTGAGTGATAAAAATAAACTCTAAATTTAAGTTCTCATCCAGATAAGAATTCATCAGGGACAACTGCAAAGTCAATAGCAGAAATATTATTACAGATGGCTAGAGTGCTACCCCAAGTTTGGCCAGCTTTCTGTGTATTTATGTAGGTTTGTTAAATGAGCAATCCTTAGACTTTACAGAAAGGATGAGAGAAGAAAGAAAGAAAGAAAGAAAGAAAGAAAGAAAGAAAGAAAGAAAGAAAGAAAGAAAGAAAGAAAGAAAGAAAGAAAGAAAGAAAGAAGGGGAGGGGAGGGGAGGGGAGGGGAGGGAGGGAGGAAGGGAAGGAAGGAAGGAAGGAAGGAAGGAAGGAAGGAAGGAAGGAAAGAAAGGAGGGAGGGAGGGAAGGAAAGGAGGGAGGGAGGGAGGAAGGGAGGAAGGTAGAGAAGATAGCAAACAAGCAAGCATGCAAGCAACCAAGCCAGCCAGCCCACCCTTGGGCTCAGCCTGGTCATCTTCTACAACCCTAACTGCAAATTTATGAACAATCTATTCTGAACCATGTAGAACTCTTGCAGAACATACCAAAATGCATCTTTCAGCCTTCCCCATTGACCAGGCTGAGCACAGTTTCATGCATGCTGAGTCCTCCAAGTAAGGTTCATATGCAAAATTGTTCAAATTAGATTCCACGTTCAGTGCCAATTAACTCCCGTAAAACAATTTTCAAGAAAATAGCCTTAATATTTCCCCTCCGCAAAATTAGTCACCCATCTGTGTTATTTTAACAAATGTGTTCTTTCTTCCAAAGGGCAGCTGCTCACCAATTAAGCCCTCTGCAGTAGCCAGGGACACCAAGTTTACTAATGTGGATGAAGCCCTCCTTTGCTGACTAATTTCCTTGTGTTCAGAGGACCAACCGACTAGTGAAGAGGAGAGAGAGAGAGAGAGAGAGAGAGAGAGAGAGGGAGGGAGGGAGGGAGGGAGGAGAGGGGGGGGAGAGGGAGGAGAGAGAGAGAGAGAGAGAGAGAGAAAGGGAGGGAGGGAGGGAGAGAGAGAGAGAGAAGGAGAAGGAGCGACTTCCAACAATAGCCGTCCTTTTACTGTGATATCATTTACAAGTGTTAATTAAAAGATTTAATGTGCTGGTTAAAGTGCAAATCAAATTCATTATTGGCCTTGGTTTCCTTGTTTGAACTTCAACTTGAAAGTTAGATGTTATGGAGGGATGTTTGCTTCTTTTTTTAAAAAAGAAATATATAAATATATACACAATAGTAGTAAATGTGGTGTTTTCTGTCCTAGGGAGCAATTAGGGATCTACAAAACCTCCTGCTGAGAGCCTATTATCGGGAATTGTCTGCGACTGGATGAGAATAATTGTTGGGTGATGTTAGCAAATTGCCACCTTTTGAAAAAAAGAATGGAAAAATCCTAGACTTCAACCTCACAGGGACACGTACCAGAAGCAGTTGCTGCTGATTTTAAGGTGGGAGATTCTCCTAGTAGCATCACTGCTTCGACCAAACGTGTTTTTTTTTTTCCAAAAGGCAACTGGACTTGGTTTTTTTTCCCCTCTTGAAAACTTCTCATCTACGAGGCTTCTTCAAGTTCTGAAGTTCTGAAGAACCTTCTTGGATGAGAAGATGTTTTTCAAGTTAAAAAAAAAGACCAAGAAAATCCAGTTGCCTTTTGGAAAAAAACATGTTTGTGGCAACCATGACCTGGATGATGGAGAATCTCCAGAGACATCCAGGAACCAGGGAAATGATAGCAATGGTACAGATTGATACAAATTAACAGAGGGAGAAAGGACCTTGTAGATCTTCTAGTCCCCCCCCCCCCGACCCAAGCAGGAGACCCTACACCATTTCTGACAAATGGCAGTCCAATCTCTTCTTGAAAGTCTCAAGTGATGAAGCTCTTCCAAATTCTGTTGGGAGCATATTTATTTATTTATTTATTTATTTATTTGATTTGCCAATTGTTTACAAGATAATAAGTATAAATGTATACATAGTTGTGAATACATGAAATGGTTACATATAAGAAAAATAAAAGAATAGGAGAAACAATAGGACAGGGACGGTAGGCACGTTGGTGCGCTTTATGCACGCCCCCTACAGACCTCTTAGGAAAGGGGTGAGGTCAATAGTAGACAGTCTAAGGTTAAAGTTTTTGGGGTTTGGGAAGAAACTACAGAGTCGGGTAGAGTATTCCAGACATTGACCACTCTATTGCTGAAGTCGTATTTCCTGCAATCAAGTTTGGTGCGGTTTACTTTGAGTTTGTATCTATTGTGTGCTCTTGTGTTGTTATGGTTGAAGCTGAAGTATTCATTGACAGGTAGGACATTCCAATGAAAGATGCAACATTCAACATTGCTGGGAAAAAAAAGAGTCCCTGGTTTCAAAGGTAACAGGAAGAAAGAAGCTTAAGTGTTTAGAATTTTATGTTGGGTTGTGATTGAGTTGTGGAACACAGCCTACACTATAATGAACTGTTATGTCTCACCTGTGCAAACAAGGTGAGAAGTCCAAATTTCCAAATAAATATAAACAAGCAAACAAGTCCAGTAATGACAGGGTTAAATTCCTTGAGCCGAGAAGGTTCTTGGCAGTCTCACACAAGCTGTCTGCCAAGTCCGACAAAAAAGTAAGAACATAAATCACAAGCTATCGCCATACACAGAATCTTCTGAAGCTTCTCTCACAAATTAACATGTTGTCCCGAACAAGAACCCAGAGCTAACACACCCACTTTTATTCCCTATGGGGCGTGTCAGTCCCTCATCTCATTCTCTGATTTGTCCTTTCTTTCTGCGTTGCATCTCACGCTTTTGCCTGCGTCTTTGCCTAGCATCAAACCAACATTCCTCAGCTTTATCCTCAGTCAGAGGCTCTGATACGCCCTCCTGGTTATCTGCCGACACCTGAGGCACAACCAGGGAGGAAGGTCTTGCCGAAGAGGAAAGTCCTGGGGAGGAAGGCAATTCCAAATCCTCTAACAAAGCAGGCTCAAACCTCAGAGCCAAATCCTCCTCTTCCTCATTGTCCAAGTCTGTGTCCTCTAACAGAGCAGGCTCAAACCTCCGAGTCACAACAATGAACGAAGTTCTCAATGCTTTATTTAGGCTTTTCTTCTCTCCAGTGATGTCACTTCCCTCCCTTCTGTCCCTTTTCTTGGTGAAAAAAAGTCAGCTTAAAGAGCTGAAAATTTAGCTCAAGGAGAGAACTAAAAATGAGTGAGGATCTTCATTTGCTTTCTTGATGTTTGGAGAACCTCTCTGTTAAAGACAGAAATGGGTAGAACTAGATTTATGGGGTCAGATAAGAGTTGGAGAAAGAGAACACAAGAGGAGGAAATTCAGATGTCTACTGGCCCTAAACTGTAAGTGTCTTAACATGGATTTTGGAAGGCAACTAGCTGAATGAGACAGCAAGGTTGAAGATGTGAGCTGCAGAAATCAAATGTGACTACTTGAGGAAAATGATACAAAAAAACCTCCTAGTTCTTTGCTGCCATCTAAAGGTAAAGGTTCCCCTCGCGCATCCGTTCAAGTCATTTCCGGCTCTAGGGGACAGTGCTCATCTCCGTTACAAAGCCAGCTCTGTCCAAAGACGTCTCCGTGGTCATGTGGCCAGCATGATTAAACACTGAATGCACACAGAACACTGTTACCTTCCCACCAAAGGGGTCCCTATTTTTTTACTTGCATTTTTTACCTTTCGAACTGCTAGGTTGGCAGAAGCTGGGACAAGTAACGGGATCTCACTCCATTATGCGGTGTTAGGGATTCGAACCGCTGAACTGCTGACTTTTCTGATCGACAACCTCAGAGTCTTAGCCACTGAGCCACTGCGTCCTTCTGAGCCACCGCATCCCTCTGCTGCCATCTAGTGATCAATTAATTCTATAGCCCTAGTTGAAAATTTAAACACTTATTCCAAGCAAACTTTGGATGATCTCAGAAAGCTAAGCAAATCTGGAACAGGAACCACAAGGTCACCCTAGGTTTGTAGGATAAAACTGGAAGCTGGGAAAAAAATCCTGGAACAAAACAACTGCCAATCACTGTTCTATAGGAGCCAAGAAAATTTTATGGACATGCCTCTTAAGGTACTCCAAGTCAACTTGAAGCAAACTTCACCTTTTAAGAAGCATTCTGGAACGGAATCTCAGCTTTATTTTAGGTAGTGTAAAGGTACAGTTTGATGTTTAGGAAGGTCTTTACTCTTGTACTTCGTCCCTCCCCCCCAAAAAAAAAACCTGTTGTGATTTTTGAAACTTTAGTGAGTTCTGGCTGAAAGACTCTGAAAAGTTTAATAAGAAGAGGTTTTTGGCCTGAGTGCTCAGTTGTCCCCTTCTGCAGTTCATCTTCTTCTGCCTTTGAACTTTCCTATTCCTTTGTTAAAAGTCAATGAAGAATTATGACAGCAGAATACAGTAAGCTATTTTCTTTCTTTCTTTTGCAGATTCTTTTCTCATTAAATTCTGATTCTTTCATTCTTGCTAGCTTGGTTTGAAATCCACTGAAAAGTGGCTAGGGCAGACAGCTATTTCTTTGGTAAGGAACAGAATTGGTTGACAGGTGAATAATGTGCAGGAAAAGGTTAGATCTGCAAAACTTCATCGTGATTGTGGAGTCCTGGATGAGCTCTGAACTTGGATGTTTGCTTGCAGATGTTTCATTACTCAGCTAGGTCACATCAGTGAATCATTAGGACGATTCAAACACAATAGGTTATACATTATTGTGCTTCCAATACAACAAGTTCGGGACAAAGAAGCCTTGCCTCAATTCTGAGAAAATATTTGGCTGTGTCATCACTGTCTAGAATTTCCCGCTGTCCACTGTGACTTGAGTCATTAAAGTCTGTCTCTTTTAGTTTTTTAATCCTCATATTGGGGCAAAACTAGGTCCCTGTAGTACAGAGCTGGGGAAAAAAAACCTCCTATTTTAATACAAATTGTGGTTCGTTGGCTTGCTTGTGAATCTTCTTCAGATCTAAAGTCTTGCTTGTGACTCCACTTTAGGACAAGACTTGAACAAGTCAGTCAATTGCATGATAAGAAGCCATGTTGGGAGTTATATTATTTTCAGGTTTCACAAGAGCCAACAAAGGAACATTCTATGAGATAGTGAGTGCAATATATTTGCCATGAATGGTGTAGCCTCAATGTCTATGGAGATTCTTCCTCACCGAGGTCATGGTTACCCCAAATATGCTTTCTCCAAAAGAAATCAGGCAACTGGACTTCCTTTGAAAATGTTTCTCTTCTCATCCCAGAAGCTCTTTCTGGTCTAAGTTGGAAAGTCCAGTTGCTTTTTGGAGGAAGAAGCACCTTTGGGACATGGCATAGCCTCCTCACACTTCTCTTTTCCTCTAGGAAGATCACAAAAGATGTTGCTGTCATGAAGGTTGATGCAGGGCTGGGCTTCAAAAAAAATTAGCAACTGGTTCTCTACTCGATTGCTGGGTGAGCGTGGCCACTGTGGGTATGGCCTAGTTGGCCTCCTGCACCATAGCAGGGGAGGCGTTTTTCCCCTCCCCGGGCTACGGAGGCTTTCCTTGAGGTGTAAACAGCCTCCCAGGGCTCCAGAGGCTCTCTGGAGGCTGGAAATGGGTCCGTTTCCGGCCTTCTGGAGCCTCCAGGTGGCCCATTTTTTCACCCTCTCTGAGCCTCTGCGTGGACCCTACACTTACCTGGGATCCAAAATGGGCCACATGGGGATTCCTCGGAGGGGCAGGGCTGGTGGGGAGGGCCAGCCAGGGGTGAGATTTGTCGATTCATTGAACCAGCCATAAATGAACAATCGGTTCGCCTGAACTGGGGTGAACCGGTAATGTGGGCACCCCTGGGTTGATGCCCACATTAATTTGTGATCTATAAGATTAACTTCTGCTTTGGCACAGAAAATGAAACAACCAGGGTTCAGGCTGCTTCGCCCCAGTGTTGAACAAAGCAAGGAATTCAGGCTGAGATTCTCATAAAGCTTCCTGCTTCTCCAGCTTCACTTGCCAGAAATGTAATTCTCACCTTTGTGGAATGTGCCTGAAAAACAGGTTTTCAAGAAAGTAGGCAGAAGAAGGCATATAATTTCCTTCCTATAAAGTTGTTGAGGGAATTGCACTGTCACACTCTCTTTTCTTTGCTTCTTGAGTGCTTGCCATATTTGTCATTATCTGAGAGAGCTCCCTGCTTAGCAGATGGGGGAAATGATTTAAAAGGGAGTCACAGAGGCAGAGGCAACATAGACATGAAATGGCTTAATCTGGTTTATCATCCTGATTCTCAGTCTGGCCTGTGGGTTTCCATCTTGGCTTTGTGCTTTACAAAGGACAAAAGAGGGGAAATGATCAGGAAGCTTTTTAAAAAAAGAGGATGCCCATGGAGCTACCATTAAATTTAGATGATGACCATCGATTGCTTTAAATGGGTTTTGCTCTAGATGACGATGATGTAATCCATTCAGTCATGTCTGACTCTTGGCAATTCTCCAGGTCTCTCCACCTCTTCTGATCTTGCGCTATGTCTTTGAGTTCTTCTATGTGGCCTGGTTTCCTTTTACCACTAACCAGAGGTGGTATTCAGCAGGTTTTGACCAGTTCTGGAGTACTGGTAGCAGAAATTTTGAGTAATTTGGAGAACTGGCAAATCCCGCCTCTGACTGGCCCTGCCCCCATCTATCCTCTGCTTCCCATTGAGACCCAGCTGATTGGCTGGGTCTTCTTTGGTTGCCCTGCATGGGAGAATGGAGCTGGAAATCAGGTTAGTGGGGTGGGAAGGGAATGGAGTTTTTGCACTATCCTTCTCCTGCACACCCACCAAGACATGCTCACTAAGCCATGCCCGCAGAACCAGTAGTAAAAAAAATTGAATCCACCACTGCCGCGAAGTCTTTCCAACATAATTCCTCCAGCATGACATGGCCAAAATAAGTGGCATTTGCTCTAGAGTTTTAATTCCAACAAACAACTGACACCGGGCTTACAGCCAGCTGATGTTTCTTGTTCAAAAAAGGTTGAAGATTATGCTTTAAAGCAGGACTAGGCAAATTTTGCTTTAACATTTGGCATTAAAAACGTGTTTGGGAACACGTTGTTGTAAGTGTCCTTTAAAAGTAGCTGTTGAAAAGGCCCCAACTCATTCCCAGAATGCATATTTATTAATTAGGTTTTAAAGACTGCCCAACTCAACCAGGATGATTCAGCATTCATATCATTTGGCACAAAAGCAATAAATCAAGGGAAAAAATCCACAACACAAGAAACATAAATGCCAAGTTTGCAGCCTCTCCATATATCCAAAAGCAAATATATCTTGTAGGGAGCTCAGTGGTGTAGCGGTTAAGATACTGGGCTTGTCAGCTGGAAGTCTGTCAGTTCGAAACCCAAGAATCTCATGATTGGATGATCTCCCATTAATTGCCCCAGCTCCTGCCAACCTAGCAGTTCGAAAGCATGCAAATGCATGTAGATAAATAGGTACCACTTCTGTGAGAAAGTAGCTGTCAAGATTGAACCACTTTGCTTCTTTCAATCCTTAATGCTTTTCAACTTGCCAATGGACTGGGGGAGGGAAGGGGGGAATGGAATGTGGAGAATGCATGCAGAGAGCGTGAGAGCATGGAAGCCATCACGGTCACCACTGCAGGTGCTTGAGAAAGAGATGGACTGTTCCCATAACAAAAGAACATCTCATAAGTGGACAATGTGATCACCCAGGGGTGGAGAGAAGGAGAAGTCATTGTTTAACTTGACAAGCATTTTCACAGGAATACCAGAGCTGGTTTTGTTTCTTCAGTACCAACTTGGTATATCCAATAAAGTTTTATTTTTGGGAATTAAATTCTCCTGAGAGTGTTTCCTTGTTTTGGGTTCTCTAATTGGACACTTGACAGTATTAGCGTTCCCAGCATCTCAACATATAATCATGATAGCCACATAAGCACAGAACATCTTCAGACAATGCTGGCTCCCTCAGCTAGGAAATGGAGATAAGCACTGCCCCCTAGAGTCAGACACGACTGGACAGAGGATAACTTTACCTTTGAATAGATCTTGAAAGCTTTTCAGCACCCATTCTTCCTGTGATGGTTGACTCAATTTGACCCAATTGGGCCCAATTACCAAATCTCAGGACTGAGTCATCTGTCACGTCAATTCTGTAAGACTTCTTATGAGATCAATGTGAGATCCCAAAAGAAGCACTTTCAAATGTGTCTTCTTTCCATTTTGTCAGACAAGACAGACCTATAGAAATCAATCTTTAAAAAAAAATCAGATTGCACATTAGTGTCCACAGATAGCTCATTGTGAGTCCTGATTTAGGGGCTGCTGAAAAATTTGCATTCACACCCAAAGAATCTTTCTCTTCTTTAATGTCAGTTTGTGACAAAGATAGATGGAGGAGACGATCTGTTGATAATGAACTTGACTTGGCTGAGAATTTCCTCCCCCAACACAAGTGTGAAGCTGGAAAAAAAATTGGGGTGCTGTTTGGGTGTTGGAAAGAACAATATTCCACTTCAGATGGGAACAAACAGCCTGAGATCAACATTCATCCCTTTAGAGGTTGAGCTTTTAAGTCAAAAGATACTATCACTGATCAAACACAATGTGGGATGAGTTGCCAGTTTTTGCTGTGGGTATTTTTTGGGCTCAAATTATATGAAAACTTGGTCTTCATTCAAGATTATATTAGACATCATCATTGTGATCCTGAATGCTTCCTTTTGAACCAATGAAATTGCAAGGAAGTTCAACAACTGTGCTGATTTGCCTTTCTCTACCTTGAAGGGAATTCTCTCAAAATTAAGTCATATCATTGGCATAATTGTGCACAAGACAATCCAATCTTAGTTGACAAGAAGATAGATGACAAGAAGATAGAGGTCTAGCGTTCCCAGGACTTCTTAAAGCCCTCTTTATGTACCCAATGCATATTTATTATGGACACTAAATTCCAATTTTCTACAACAGTCTCTTGAAAAACTTAATCATTGCTTTCTACCCATACCAGGTCAGGCTTTTGGTGTTATTGTGGTGAAACAAGTCTCCAGCCAATGTTTGTTATTTTAAGCACAAATGGTTGTAGAAAACAAATTTATGGACATGTCATTACTGCCAATTAGTACAAAATATGCTTTGCTCTAATGTTCTGGTTACCTCTTTGAGCCATCCCACATACTCAAGCCCATGCCAGCCACCTAGCAAAAAGGAAAGCTTTCTTTCTCTCTCTCTCTCTTATTTTTCTAGCATCCAAATCTTTTCTCCGTCACTTTCTTACAATGCTGGGTGTTTCCCATGAGCCATCCATCACTCTCTCAATCAATGGAAGACCACAACAAATAATCACCCAGTTAATCCGCTCCCACTCATAATCCTGATTGCTTTAACTTTCTTTGCACCACACAGAAAAAATAAATAAACCAAACGTTAAAAACACAATCAGGTGCCATAGGGCCTTGATTTAAGAAGGGTGGATGAGTCGTTATAAAGAGAATAACAGAATACAAAATAACAGATTTGGAAGGGGCCTTGGAGGTCTTCTAGTCCAACCCCCTGCTCAAGGAGGAGACCCTAGACCATTTCAGATGAACAATTTCTTCTTGAAAACCTCCAGTGATGGATGGCTGACACCTTCTAGAGTTCTGAGTGCCTTGAAATACACTAACTAAGGACAAGCAACCTAGAACTAAGAAGAAATTTTCAACTGTCTGACTAGTAAACCCAAAAGAAGGAAACACTCTCAGGAGATTTGAATTCCCAAAAGTAAAACTTTATTGAATACATCATGTTGGTGCTGAAGAAACAAAACCCACTCTGGTTTTTCTGTGCAAACGCTTGCCTAGTTAAACAATAACTACCCTTTCTTCCCACCCATGGATGATCACTTTGTCCAATCATGAGATGTCCTTTTGTTATGGGAACAGTCTGTCTCTTTCTCCAGCACCTGCAGCAGTGACCTTGATGGCTTCCATGCTCTCCCAATCTCTGTATTCTCCACGTTCCATTGGCAGAAATTTCCTAACAGTGAGAACAATCAGCCAATTGAGCAGCTTGCCTTCAGAAGTCTTGGAGGCTTTCAAGAAGAGACTGGACAGCCACTTGTCAGAAGTGGGATAGGGTCTCCTGTTAAAGCAGGAGGTTTGACTAGATTACCTACAAGGTCCCTTCCAACTCTGTTATTCTGTAAGATTCCGTAATAAACTGATTATTACAGAAGAGCTGTAAGAGCTTTCCTTCCTCCCTTCCCTTCCCTTCCCTTCTTCCCTGCCCTCCTCTCTTTCCTTCTTTTCTTTATAAAACTCAATGGGAAAGTTCAATAAGTGAGACAGATCTTGAAAGTTCCACTTCACCCATGACAGAGATATTCATAGTGTAGTGAGTGCCTGGCTATGTCTCATCAGGACCTAGATGATTGAGATGATAATGATATCTTCAAACAACAGCATATGTCTATCTCAGGTCCTGAGGAAGCATTTGATAGGCGGATAAATGCCTAAATCCAGTCTAAACATCTGGCTGACTGTGTGATGAATCATAATAATAATTATTATTATTATCAACCAGAAAAACAAAAAAGTGTGTATAGTAGACATGGCAGTACCTGGAGACAGCAGAAGAGAAGAGAAAGAACTGGAGAAAAATCACAAAATATAAAATTAACATTAAAAAAGAAAAGAAAAGAGTATCCATAGTAATAGGTGCCTTGGGCTCAAGCCCAAAAGAACTGGAGCATCACTTGAACACCACCGGAATTGACAAATTCACCATCTGTCAATTGCAAAAGGCAGCTTTACATCCCTTGAAAACCCTTGCACATGTGTAGAAATGTTATTTCCAAGATAAATGGTAGACAATCCCAGCTAATATGGTTGGTAATAAAAGACTCTGGGTGCTATCATGGAACAACTTCTGAAGGTCACTGGTCTCAACTGATAATAGAGCATAAATATAACAATAACAACAATCATTGTGAATTCCCAATGATTTCCAGATTTTCTGGTATTCTCAAATTTGGGATTATGACAGAATGAGCCACATTGGTTGTCAATTCAATCCTACTGGATGTGAGATCAACAACATTCGATCAATTCCTGTTTTCACAGCACTTTCTGTTACACCCTGAACTCGGAAATTCAAAGAACTTTGTACAACCTCAAAACAGAAATCTATATGGGGTTGATACATTACCTATTTATGATAAATGAGGATATCTCCCCTGGGGCAGAATCTCTATCAAAAGTCAGAAGGAATTGCCTAAATCCACTTGAATTATAGGATTATAAAGGATATTCCTGAAGGTATTTAGCAAAATTGGGTAATGGTTATAAAAAGCTAATTTCTTAAGCAACCAGATATTCATGCTATTTTGACTTTTGGTGGGCAACCAGATGAATGCATGTAAACTTACATTTGGATTACAACAGCAATTCCTGACAAGATTAAGGGGTTCCATTCACACCGGTGGGAAATTTAATTTTTCACTGCTTCAATTGTGTTGTTGTTCTATGAAATCTGTAAACATATTGCAAAGCTTCAAACAATGAATTTCCATAATCCAATTGGTATATAACAAAATCCAAGCTGGGTGGAACAAAACTAATTTCCCCTATCCTCTGGAGCCAGAACAAGATTTTAATCCTGGCTGTTGTTGTAGAGGATACAACACTTTATTTAAAAAAAAGAAGAAGAAGAAGAAGAAGAACCAATGGCTTCAGCAGCTTGCACTGCTGAAGTCTTTACTTTTTTAAAGTGATGGTTATGTGGGGGAAACGCACTAGTCATTAAATGCTTTTGGGATTGGTGATAGCAGAGCATTAGTTTTCTTTTGCATAGCATTGGGATACGTTGGATGACCTTAATTAAGAAAGTAACATTCAATTACAATTTTGCCAATTCCATTTCCTAGAATGAAAATTAGGCCTTATAATTTTATTTTAGGACTCCAGTCTTGCAGATTCCCCTGTTTTCTTGACCGCAGAATCTTATTTGCAGAAATGGTGCCTAAATAGTCTTTTATTGACATGAATAACATTTTTATTACACGGGAGTTCCACTACATGAACATCAACTGCAGAGTTGCTTAAATGTCTGTGTAAGAGCTTTCTACCCAATGTTGATACCCTTTCACTTATGTAAAGGCTTACCTTTCAATAGCTTTTTCTAAAGAACGTATGAATAACACAGTAACAAAGTTAGAAGGTACCTTGGACTTCTTCTAGTCCAACTCAGTTGATTCAGTAGCAATGATAATGGTATGGAAACTCAATCTTGTAATGTTCTACAAGAGTTGTTATTGATGATCTTTGTCTAGGACAACAAAGAATTAACTTTCTCCATACCCACTTATTTTAATTATGTTTTGCCGATAGACCACACCTGGAAACTGCATCCATTACAAAAAAAGATGTTAAGATTTTGGAAAAAGTTCAAAGAAGAGCAACTAAGATGACTAAAGGCCTGGAGACAAAAAAACATATGCAGAACAGTTGTAGGATTTGGGTTTGTTTAGTCTAGAGAAAAGAAGGACTGGGGTGACATGATAGCAGTATTTGAGGGGCTGCCACAAAGAGGAAAGAGTCAATTTAGAAAGGGGCACCAGAAGGCAAGACAAGAAACGATGGATAGAAACTAATCAAGGAGAGAAACAACCTGGAATTAAGGAGAAATTCCCTAACAGTGAGGACAATTAACCAGTGGAACAGCTTGCCACCAGAAGCTGTGGGTGCTCCACAGTGGTGGGATTGAAATTTTTTTACTACCGGTTCTGTGGGTGTGGTTTGGTGGGCATGGCAGGGGAAGGATACTGTAAAATCTCCAATCAGAGTTGGTATTTGCCGGTTCTCCAAACTACTCAAAATTTCCACCTCCAGTTCTCCCGAACTGGTCAGAACCTGCTGAATACCACCACTGGTGCTCCATTACCGGGGTTTTTTAAAGAAGATTTGGTGTGAAGATTTGACTTAAATGTAATTTGATTGGCTCAGCCTTTCAAATTCAATCTGAATGCCAAAGTGGTTTACCTAATAAAATCAAGCGCTTTCAAACTGATTTAACAACCCTATGGTGTAGGTCTGGTGATGCACTATAATATCCTAATCTACTTAAAATGTTTTAATTAGAATTAGTAGCTTTGGATGGTACACTATTTTTTTTTTTTAAAGATGAGCTAATACCCAGACTTGATGTTCATAGAATGGTAATTGACCTTGAAAAAAAGGTGAAATAATTGTGATAAAAAGTGTTTTAGAAACTCGTTCTGGTTTGCAGGCAGGCAGAACATTTTATATCTCAAATTATTTACTTCTGAAATACATATTGGTTGCAATGCAGAAATTGTAAGCAGTGAAACATTAGCTCAAATGGTCTAAGGACTGGAACTCATGAGAAGAACAAGGAAAAACGCCAAAAACAGCAGGTGCTCTTTAGTGCAATTCTCATAGAACAAAGGACTAATAATTGTGAACAGAAACAATGTAAACAGGCCCAGCAGTAGCTCTTGAGAGTGTGATGGTAGTATGGCAGGGTACAAATTTGATAAGAGGCAAACAAACAAACAAACAAACAAACATGATACAAAAGGAGGTTGATTTTACTCAGAGGGGAAACTATCAGAAGGGACAGAGAATATCTAAAGTGGGAGTTTTGACTTATTAAAGCAACTGTGTTGTTACAGGGTAGCAGATTCTGTAAATCACATGCCTTCATTTCAAGACAGAAAACCAACTTTTGTAGTGAGATCATCAACAGCTGGGAAAGCCTCTCTGTCTATACTATTTCAGACAAGTGGCTGTCCAGTCTCTTCTTAAAAGCCTCCAGTGATGCAGCACCCAAGACTACTGAAGGCAACTTCTGTTCCACTGGTTAATTGTCCTCACTCTTAGGAAGTTTCTCCTCAATTCCAGGTTGCTTCTCTCCTTGGTTAGTTTTTTTTTGTCCTGCCCTCTGGTGCTTTGGAGAATAATTTGACCCCCTCTTCTTTGCGGCGCCCCCTCAAATACTGGAAGACTTCTATTGTGTCACCCCTAATTCTTATTTTCTTTAGATTAGCCATTTGCTTCTAGGAAATCAGAATAGCTGCTTTTTCATAATAACAGTTTAAAACCTTTACAGTGTAGGTTTTTTTTTTTTTAAAAAAAAAAAAATAAATTTAGTATCAAAGTAAGAACTTTGCACGGAACAGTTTTGCATTTTCCATTTCCAGTTGCTAATCTCAAGAAGCCAACCAAGACAGCCTGTAGGATGCCTCCCAGATGAAAAAGCAAAATGATTCATCCATGCAGTCTTGCTAATGTGCAGCCGAGTCTCATTGTGCCACAGGCAGGGAACAGATGGGATCCGTGAAGGAGCTTACAGATAAGTAGCCCCCTGCAATTCATAGGAGCCAGCCAGCTAAACAACATACTCTACGAAAGATAAAACTGCTGAACTAAAAATAACCTCGCCTTACACCACACATAGATACAGACAGGGAGAAGGTTAAATGATGATGCCAAGCTGCACAAATCCAAAGTATGAAGTACATACTATATCTCTTCCTCTCCCCCAGATTTCCCATTCCCTTTATAATTAGAGATTCACATTTCTCTTTCACACAGTCTTGGCCAGTGAGTTTTCTTTCATTATAGCAAGGGGCGGGGGGAACCTAACGTATGATACTGAGTGCACAATTTATCATCGCTATATCAACAGCAACAACAACAGAATTGGAAGGGACCTTGGAGGTCTTCTAGTCCAACCCCCTGCTCAGGCTAGAAGCCCAGACAAATGGTTGTCCAATCTCTTCTTAAAACTTCCAATGTTGGAGCATCCACATAGCTTCTGAAGACAAGCCATTCCACTGATTAATTTTCTGTCAGGAAATTTCCCCTTAGTTCTAGATTGCTTCTTATCCTGCAGCCATATTATTCTATGTCCCATGTTCTGCTCATGAATCATATGACAGGATGAGGTAGTATATGGCACTATGCTAGCAAACAGATAGGTTAGTGCCCTGCTCACCAAATCTAAGTATATTTTGGTCAGTCTCATCAATTGGCTGGTGTATGATGGAGCTACATGTTCATCTTGAGGTAAGTAAAAGTGGAACATCTGGTCACAATCGTAATCCATTCTAGGACTTTGGTCGCAACCTGATTTGGTCATGACCGGACACAAGACTGACTGCACATGCACGTACCCCCAAAAAATGGTGCGGAAAGGAACATCACCACGGCAGGGAAAATTGCCATGGCTGTGTTTAATCACCATCCAGAGAGAAACATTTAGCGGATTTTTGGTCGGCACCCGCTGGCTGGACACTATAAAGAATGACACTGGGATGACCATGTCTGATCTGAAGGAGGCAGTGCAAAATAGAGGGGCATGGAGAGTGCTGGTCCATAGAGTGGACATGGGTTGGACCAGTGGTGGGATTCAAATATTTTTGCTACTGGTTTGGTGTTTGTGGCTTGGTGGGCACGCTTTGCACACGTGCACACACTTTGTGTGCATGCACGTGCCAAACCTGTACTTTGCACAGGCACAGAGGTGTTCTAACTCACCTCCTGCAAGCCTGCATGATCCCAGTCGCTTCAGCAGCCTCTGCATGGCACTATACTGTGCCATGCAAAGCAGCTGCCCTTCAAATTCAGCAGATAAAAGTGAGTATGGGAGCCTGGGTGGGTGGGTGGTGTTAGGGATAACATTGTTTACCCTAACTGGTTTGGGTAAAAATAATAAATAAGGTATCATGGTTTGTTAGTTAAAGTGTGTGTAACTTTAACTGCAAGAATTTAATTAAGGGTGTGGTTGTAAAAGCACCATATAAGAAGCGAGGCAATTGCAGCTCTCTCTCTCTGGCTTACTGATCCCTAATTACTGGATGGATTGATGACTGCGTTCTTGCTGGAACGGGGAGAGAAAAAGGAGTGTTGATTTTCTCAACTGAGAGAAGATAAAGATTGGACTGATTTATTGTAAGTGTACTGACATTGGCTATTCAACACGGACTTTGCAAATAGAGTATCCCCGACAAGACTTGACTGAAATTGATATATGACTAATGGACCGTTTATTTTGACTATGCTATAATTCTTAAATGGAATAAACTATATTTTTGATAGCACAAGCGTATCTGTATTTTTACTGCGTGTTAACTAGAAAAATTATCTCACACATTTACCTGTCTGCCTAACTGACTTCGCTGCACGTTCTGTTTAGTTTGTTTTCCTGAACACCCGTTGGGGAATCCAGACTTAACACTGGTTATGGGCCCAGAGAGACTGCAAAGTCAGTTTAACTAGGATAAAAACAGGTTTATGTAAAAAGTGAGATTTTGTATTGTTACACGTTACAGTAAACAGACAGCTGTGTTTTATCAATTATAGTTTTATATCCATATATAGTGAAACATGGCACAAGTCAGTCTACAAAGTTTGTCCCTTATATCCAAGCTGGATGGAACAAACTATGTTTTATGGTCTATGAAATGTAGTCTACTTCTACGAAGAGAAGGTCTGTGGAACATAATAGAAAACCCACCAAACATAGAAGAATGGGATTCTGAAGATGAGGAAGATAGTCAAAAGATAGAAGACTTTAAACAGAAAAATGAACAAGCTCTTTGCATCATAGGACTAACACTATCTGATCAGCAACTTGTTCATATACGCGGAGAGAAAACAGCTGTTGGGTGTTGGCAAAAACTGAGGAGGATTTATGTCCGAGATAACGTTGGTGCTCACATAAATTTTACATGGAAGCTTTTCCACACGTATCTCCAAAAGAATGGTGATATGCTGAGTCATTTGAATACTATGAAAAGCATTTTTCAAGAACTTCATGAGAAGGAGTTAATTTTCTCTGAGCTACACCAGGTCTACATAATTCTATCTTCATTAGACGAAAGTTTTGATGACTACGTAACTTCCCTTGAAATTTTGCCTAAAGAAACTCTAACTTTAACTGATATCACTGGCAGATTGATTGAAGAGGCCAGAAGAAGACTTGAAAAAGATCAGTTAAGGAGGGAGCAACCTCAAAAGGAAAATAATGAATCTCCTACTGCATACGCAATTAAAAAGTGTTTTAATTGTGGAGGGAGAGGACATTTTGCAAGATTTTGTAAGAAACCAAAGCGCCAGAATGCTGGAAGCCATCAAAGAAGAAATAAGAATTTTGAGTTAGCCATGTATAGTAATGAAGTTGTAAAGAATAATTTATGGGTGGTTGACAGTGGTGCGTCCCACTGTATTACAAATGATAACAAAAAATTTGTAAAAATGTCCATGAGTTCACAGCATATCTCATTAGCAAACGGATGGAAAATGAAGGCAAAAGGTGAAGGTATTGCACATTGTTCTAGTATAAAGGAGAACATAAAAATGTTATATGTACCTCAACTTAAATTTAATTTGCTTTCAGTTAGAATGTTGGTTAGATTAGGATACATAGTTACCTTTAGGGGAGATACTTGTTTAATTGAAAAAGAAGGTAAGAAAATTACTGCATCTTTAAGAGGTGACTTGTATGTGTTAAATGATAATGGTTTAGAGGTGGCTAACACAGTTTATGATAATAAGAAACCTCATGATGAATGTATTCACTTGTTACACCGACGGTTAGGTCATTTAAATTTTAAAATGATTAAGAGAACTGTTCAACTATCTAAAGGAATAAGTTTGAAACCTTGTAATAAGTATTTGCAATGTTCTGCTTGTAATCAAAACAAAAGCAAAGTTATACCGGCAAATAGAGTTGATGGATTTACTACCAAAGAGACTTTAGAGGTAGTATTTGCCAATATAATAGGTCCTAAAAAACCAAGTGTAGGTGGTGCTCGATACATATTAAGCATAATGGACCACTATTCTAGGTATGGTTTCTGTTTTCTAATGAAGAGAAAAACTGAAACGTATACAAATTTCTTTAATTGGTTAAAATTTGCAGAGAGAAAAACTAAAAAGAAATTAGTAACTCTTATAACAGATAATGGTGCGGAATTTACAAATAATAAATTCCAGAGTAGACTTAGAATGGCAGGTATTCAACATAAAAGTCTGCACCATATAGGCCTCAACATAATGCATTTATAGAGAGACGAGGCCAAACACTGCAATCAATGGGAAGAACAATGTTATCTGATTCTGGATTACCTGACAATTTGTGGGGAGAAGCTATAATGTGTGGTAATCACATATTAAACAATGTTGTTAATTCAACAACAGGTGAATTACCATTCATTTTGTGGCATGGTAGGAAACCTGATTTGAGTTATATTCACACATTTGGTGCACCAGCATGGGTGCATATCCCTACACAACTCAGGCACAAAGGACAACATAGAGCTAAAAGATTAATTTTTGTTGGATATCAAGCAAACCATAGATCTTATAGATTCTGGGAACCAGGTACATCTAGAGTATACTGCAGTGCTAGTGCACAATTCCTAGAACATATAGGATGTAATAGATTAGAGCAAGATTCAGATAATGATATAATTATAGAACCCTATAAGAGGCAGAAAGAAAAGACTAGTTATAAGAAAAGTCCAATTAAAGAAGAAGTCCATGAAGAGCAAATAGAACCAGATCAAGAGGAAATAATTGATCAAGAAGAGATAGATAGTCAAGAACAGGAAATAAAGGAAAGTCCACCCGTAAGTCCTGTTATACCTAAATGCACAACGTATAACCAAACCACCTGATAGGTATCAGGCAAGTATTGTTTGCCAAGTAAATAAAGTTCCTACTAGCATAGATGAACTTAGGATGTATCCTGTAAAGGATCAGGAGAATTGGCAAAAGGCAATGGAAAAAAGAGTTAAATTCATTAAAGGAAACGAAAGTTTATGAAGAAACCAAATTACCTCCAGGAGAAAAATCCATTGGGTGCAAATGGATATTCAAAGTAAAGACTGGAAATAATGGGAAAGTAACTTATAAAGCTAGATTAGTAGCACAAGGATTTAACCAAAATACATTTGATTATGATGAGGTATTTGCACCAAATCTTAAGGCTACAACTTTAAGAGCCCCTTTAGTATGGGCAGCTAAGAAGAATTATATAGTTAACCATTTAGACGTAGAAACTGCATATCTGCATGCACCATTGCAGCATACAATATATTTGAAAAAACCCGTTGGTATAAATGATATTAAAGTAAATAGCAATGATTGTTGGAAACTCAAGAAGAGTTTATATGGATTGAAACAATCTGGCTATGAATGGAACCAATATATTGTGAAAGAATTAAACAATATAGGGTTTAAATCTGGTTTAGCAGATCCATGTATGTTTAAAAGAGAAAATAATGGAACGGTGTCATTATTGTTATTATTTACAGATGATATTGCTTTGATTACTAAGACCAATAATGAAGCTACTGAGATTATTTCATTATTAGCCAAAAGGATAAAATTAAAGTATTTAGGTGAAATTAAAAAGTATCTAGGATTGACAATTAATAAAACCACAAAAGGATTTAAGATATCTCAAGAGGATAAAATTTGCCAATTAATTAAATTGTATAAAATGGAACTTTGTAAGCCTGCAAAGACTCCAATGAGTCAGGAAATTTGCAAAAATGATGCTCAAAGTCCCAAATTTGATAAGACCATATATCAATCTTTGATTGGTAGCTTATCATATATAAGCAATTGGTCAAGGCCAGATATAGCTTATAGTGTTAATCAGCTGGCATGATATAATAATGATCCACATCAATGTCATTGGCAAGCATTAAACAGAATTTTAAGATATCTTAAAGGAACAATGCACCATGCATTGTATCTAGAGCCAAAAGGTGATTTGAATCTTAGTGCCTATGCAGATGCAAGTTTTGCAACTGACATAAACACTAGAAAATCAACATCTGGGATGGCTATATTATTTGGTAAGACACTAATAGGGTGGAGGTCAATCAGACAACAGCATATTAGCTTGTCAACGATGGAAGCAGAATTTTCATGTCTGTCATTACTATGCACTGACTTAATTCTGTACAAACAGTTATTATTAGACATGGGTATAACTGTTAAAGATTCTATTATTGTGTACGAGGACAACCAGGCAGCTATACAATTAGCTACTAATATTGCTGTAAAGACTAGATCAAAGCATACTGATTTAAGATACTTAAACGTTAGAGAATCTGTTAAAAATGGTCTAATTAAACTAGAGTATTGCATGACGGAAGAAAATATTGCAGACCAGTTTACAAAAGCTCAAGGTGTTGTAAAATTTAAAGAGAGTTGTAACAATTATGATTTAAAGGTGTAAATGGTTATATTATTGTAATATTATTATTATTACCCAAAAGGGGAGAATGTTAGGGATAACATTGTTTACCCTAACTGGTTTGGGTAAAAATAATAAATAAGGTATCATGGTTTGTTAGTTAAAGTGTGTGTAACTTTAACTGCAAGAATGTAATTAAGGGTGTGGTTGTAAAAGCACCATATAAGAAGCGAGGCAATTGCAGCTCTCTCTCTGGCTTACTGATCCCTAATTACTGGATGGATTGATGACTGCGTTCTTGCTGGAACGGGGAGAGAAAAAGGAGTGTTGATTTTTCTCAACTGAGAGAAGATAAAGATTGGACTGATTTATTGTAAGTGTACTGACATTGGCTATTCAACACGGACTTTGCAAATAGAGTATCCCCGACAAGACTTGACTGAAATTGATATATGACTAATGGACCGTTTATTTTGACTATGCTATAATTCTTAAATGGAATAAACTATATTTTTGATAGCACAAGCGTATCTATATTTTTACTGTGTGTTAACTAGAAAAATTATCTCACACATTTACCTGTCTGCCTATCTGACTTCGCTGCACGTTCTGTTTAGTTTGTTTTCCTTAACACCCGTTGGGGAATCAAGACCTAACAGGTGGGACCAACAGCAGAGACGTGGAGAGAACCGGTTCAGTCTCTGCTGCTCATTGCTGCCACCGGCTCGCAGAACCAGGCCGAACTGGTAGAATACCAGCACTGGGTTGAACATGATTGAATGGCTGATGATGACAATGTTGGTGCACTAAGTCTGTTTTAGAATATCTACCTTCAATAGAAGAGGGATTATTGTGCGTGCAGTGCACGCACACAATATGGTATACATTTAAAATTGTGTCCTGCTCTTAGCTTTGAAGTAATGACAAAGAAAAACCTAGAGAACCATGAAATATACTTTAAAAAGTCCATCCCTTGGAGATTGGACTCCTGTAGTTTTCAGCTCTCTTGCCTCAATCTGATCCCCAAAGGTTGAACTAGAATTCTGTTGAAGGAAAATGGGGAGATAATAAAGCCAGACCTACACATTCAACAGATGATTGTTTGTCTGAAAATTTGGGGGCACCATTTCATTGTTTGCATTATCAATTTCAAGTATTTGGGAAGGATTGTTCTGAAAATGGTATTCCGTAATATCCTACCATAACATATAGAAGTAGCCATAGTCCTTAGACTTATATACAGCTTTACAGTACTTCACAGCCCTCTCTAAGTGATTTTTACAGAGTCAGACTCTTGCCCCCAACAATCTGGGTCCTCGTTTTACCCACCTCAGAAGGATAGAAGGCTGAGTCAACCTTGAGCTGGTCAGGAAACAATTAGCCTGAAATACTGTATTCCAACCATGTGACACCAGGGTTCTTTGGAATATGATATTCTATAATATCAAGATAGTGTATATAATATAAATATAGTTCAAATCTTGATTAGAATCTATCTAGATTCAAAGTGTCACCTCAATCAGCTTGTGAGTGTTTTCTCCCTCTAAAAAATAAGCAAATAAAAGATTATTGGCAAAGAAAGGGAGAAAAAAGGGAGAATATTAGCTCATCAAGCCAACTTCATTCAGCAACTGCATCAAGGCGCCTGGAGCCCAATGCAAACCAAATTAGAACAACCCACAAGCATCTCTCCGTTTCTTTGGATGCAAAATTGGGTAACTAATGAGTGGAGACTCAAATCCAGCTGCTTCCCTAAATGAAATGATAGCCTTGTAAACAAGAGCCAAAGTTATTAATCCTTCCAAGAAGTTTTCAACAACCCAGAAATAAACCATAGTATTTTCTAGGTCTCAGGATTTGTTCCCTTGTTCGAAGCCAATGGAGGTTTCAGAATAGCCCTGGGTTGCTGTTTATTTTTAGATTTACTATTTTTTGTGATTGCAAAGGGGGTCTTAACCTAATCACTGATTAAACAGAATGTTGGAATTGAGTTGTCAAATTGATTTGATACAGCAAATAAGCCGAGCACTCTTCAACTGATTTGGAGAGCAGGCTGGATTCAGCCATTCGATGAACTTCTGCACACATTTCTTCTGAATTGATGCAGACATCCAACAGAGATCAAACCTATTTGAAAAACAATTGAGTTGCAAACTCAAATTGAACCAAGTGGACACCTCCACTCCTATTGCTTACTGTGTTTCCTGGTGCCTTGGTCTGCTTGTAGAAATCACCACCTTAAGTTCCAAAAGAAAAGAAAGCTTGTGAGTCACAAAGAATTGGGTGATTTAATAAATTATTGTTCTACTTGTCCCAAAGGTGCTTTTTCAAGAGGCAACTGGACTTCCTGGTTTTTCTTTGAAGATGTTTCTCTTCTCATCCAAGAAGCTTCTTGGATGTGAAGCAAAATGTCTTCAAAGAAGAAACAACAGAAAGTCCAGTTTCCTCTTGAAAAAACATCTTTGGCACCACCATGACCTGGATGACTGAGAATCTCTGTAGATATTGTTCTGCTTCTTTTTCTTTGCATTCTTGCAGCAGACATTGCTAAACATTCCAATCCCCAATCTGGACAAGAAGCAGCAGAAAATGATAAATTAAAGGAATATTAGGAGGCTGTTCAAAATCCCTTAAACTTCCCACTTGCCATTCCGAATCTAAACAGAGCCATTGTGTGCGACCGCTTTGCCTTCTTGTTTATCGTCTCAGAAACTATCAACTTTCCAGCTCAAACATTTCCATCTTGACAATTGATTTGCCTTTTTGAAAAGTTCATGTCCTTGACTAATGAAATTGGCATTCAAGGAGCCTGGGCAGGGGGCATTCTCCAGGGTTCAATTAGGCATTTCAATTGCATATTGATGAAACTTGGGTCCCTTGTTGGAACTTCTCTTCAATGCGACTCTTTGGATGGAAATTTTAAGTTAACTTTTTGGAAGAGAAAGCATTTAGGGAAATTCCTTTAATTTTGTTTTTGTTTAAGCCTATGTGGGATGCCTTTATTATTCAGCATTATACAACTTCTTAGACTGAGGATAAATGTCTCCCTAGCTTGCAGGATAATTAACTCTTCTGTATTATTTTTGTTTTCTTTCTTTTAAATGGAAAGCATCATCTCATGAGCCTTGTGGTATTCACACTGAGAAAGAAAGAAAAAGTTACAGGAATTTGCAAGAGTTCATTGGATTTGGTCCAAAGTTTAGTTGTGTCTATTCTGTTTTGGTTTAGATTGCTATCTTTCAGATGTGTTGAAAACGTTAGAATTTCTTCTTCTTTTTTATTTTCCAATTAACAAGAGTTTAGATACAATGCATGGATTGATTAGACAGAATCTGACAATCATTTATCTTAATAAAATCTCTTATAGTCAAGTTGTGTTTTCAGTTAGTAGTTGTGGTACTTTGCATTTGCATTTTTTAAACTCTTGATTTTACTATTTATCACTCCTTTATAGTGACTTGGCTAGACTTTTCATTATGACTAAGAATAAAGAATAAAATAACTTTATTGTCACTCTGAATATACACCAATCAGCATACATTAAAATGAAATTTCGTTGCATTCTTTATGTAAACTAATAATGTTGAGTTTTCAGATTATTATTGTTATTGTTATTATTAAATAAATGCCAAAGAGGATTACAGATAATGGAAATTAGGCCACAAGAGTTCTCTTTGATGATCTTAGGAATCTCAGCTGTTTTTTTCCCTAATACAGTATAATTTAAAAAAATAATCCTCAAGGGCTATACAATAATAATCAAACTCAAGGCTCATCAAAGACTTTAGAAAGAAGATAACTGCTGTTTATAGAATCATAGGGCTGGAAGGTCTTCTAGTTCAACCCCTTCCAGCTATAAGTCAGGAGACTTATACCATCTCAGAAAAATGGTTGTTCAATCTTTTCTTGAAGACCCACAGTCATGGAGCACTCATACCTCTGAGAGGCAAGCTGTGCTGTCAATTAATTGTTCTCACTGGATATTTATTAGAAATTAAATTAGAAGAAGAACAAGTTAAAGAAACTATGATTGCTTGGCGGAAGAATTTTGGATATGATTTAAAGATTGCAAAAGGTTTGGAACTTTTGAAACTCTCGAATTATTTGATTTATTAGAATACGTTCTGGAAGACTCTAAAGCTGCTTTAAAAAAAACCCGAGTTGAATAATATTACTATGATGGATATTAGAATAAAGAACTGAGATATGCTATCTAAATATGTGTATCTGTTTATTAAATCTCTTATAATCCTAAAATTCAATTACAGGCAGTTCTCGATTTACAAATGTTTGTTTAGTGAAAATTTGAAGTTACAATGGCACTAAAAATAAGTGACTTATGTCCGTTTTTCACATTTACGGAATCCTTGTGGTCACATGATCAAAATTCAGTGCTTGGCAAATGACTCATATTTATGACGGTTACAGTGTCCTGAGGTTATATTTTTTACAACCTTCTGATAAGCAAAGTCAATAGGAAAGCCAGATTTTCTTAACACTCGTATTATTCACTTAAAGAGATTCACTTAATAACTCTGGCAAGAAAGTTGATAAAGGAAGGCGGAACTCACTTAACCCATGTCTCACTTAGCAACATAAATTTTGGGCTCAATTGTGGTCGTAATTTGAGGACTACCTGCAATTTATGAGAATACACTTTTTTAAATGTTTAAGTTTTGAATGTCTACCTTTAACTGAGGAGACGTTGAAATCTGATTTGAACTCCCTCCCCCTTGCTTTCTTCGGAGCGATATTCATTATTAACCTGCAACTCCGTTAAACTGTGAAACATAATTTGCAAAGAGAAGCAGACTTTAAAGACGTGAAAAATCATTTTTGAATCTGCATTGCCTCCGCTTGGAATGTATTGGTTATAAAGAGCTTGGAATTCATTCCTTCTTGAAAAACCAGGGTTTACAATCCTGAATTAAAAGATCTGGGCTCAGTTCTAACCTTTGAACCGGCTTCCTACTGATACAATGGAGCAATTAATCTATATGTTTCTGAAAGGGCTAAGTTTAATTTGGCGTTTAAAAACAGGATTGGTCTTATATATCTGTCCCATAATTGTCTCTTTTCATGGTAGCTTGCATTTTTCTTTATTTTGAGGTATCTTTTGCACAGGTTTTGCATTTTGCATTTTTTTTAAGCTGTTACTATATTTTAGCAATATATTCAAAAGCAACAGATACACGAATAGTTCAGCTAATGATATACTGTTTGCATATATTTGTACTACCTACAGCTAATCCTCGTCTTACAATCACAACTGAGCCCAAAATGTATGTTGTTAAGCGAGACATTGGCTAAGAGAGTTTTGTCCCATTTTGCAACCTTTCTTGTCACCATTATTAAGTGAATCACTGCAGTTGTTAAATTAGTAACACGGATGTTAGGGGAATCTGGCTTCCCCATTCAATTTGTTTAACAAAGTTGGAAGGGACCTTGGAGGTCTTCTAGTCCAACCCTTAACTCAAGCAGGAGACCCTATACCATTTCAGACAAGTGATTGTCCAGTCTCTTTTTGAAAGCCTCCAATGATGGAGCACCCACATCTTCCGAAGGCAACTTCCATTCCACTGGTTTATTGTCCTCCTTATTAGGAAGTTTCTCCTTAATTCCAGGTTGTTTCTCTCCTTGATTAATTTCCATCCATTGCTTCTTGTCCTGCCTTTTGTTATGTTCAGATGTTCATTATATTCTTAAACAGCGACATTTCTTAAATTGGTCTGCAAAAAGCATTTGCATTTTGCAGATACCTAGAAGAAAGATACAGCAACATAGTCTTAATACACCCGGAAATGCTCTTCGGTCTGTATGATAATGTCTCCTCTTTGTTTTTAATTATAAATGAACAGCGGGCCCACTGTCACTTTCTCCCTAAATCGCTTCCCTGCAGCTGCTTTCTTCCACCTTTGCTTAATTCTTCCCCCGAGTTTACTCCTTCGTTTGTCCTAACATCCCCTCGCTATCTCAGCTTGTTCTCTGCTTAATTCATTTTAAAGTTCACAGCTTCTGAAAACAAAATCACCGTTGATGTGCAGCCGGGTTTAATTTCATTTTCAGCCTCTGTCATTTTAGACTTTACCGGCTTAAAGTAAATCTCGTGAAAATTGCCTTTATAATCTTTTGCCAGCTGCCACTCTTTGGAGCTGGGTGGGTGACTGTCTGAATATTTCCTCTTCTCTTCATACTTCAAATTACATGGCTGGAGCTTTGTATCTGGTCTCTGTGTAGTTCACCTTTCCTTCCTTAATGGATTGGAAAATCATCCTTTTATATGCATCGGGGGAAAGAACGGCTATGTGAACGTAATTGGAATATATGGCTTATCATCTGCTTAATGATCAATTTTGATTAAATGGAAATAAACGGAAGGGAAAAGTCACTTTAGAAAGAGCAGTATCTGAATTGCAATTGTTGCAAGCAGGTTTGTTTCCACTAGAATAGTCACTCGTTTTATCTTTCCCGCTCCTAAGGCGGGTGAAAAAAAATATCAGAATTAATGCAGAAAAAAGAAGGAAGACAGAACAGCCAATATAATAAATAAACAATTCAATAAAAAATATAGAAATGATTTTTAAATGGACACCATCATTTGTGGAAGGTGTATATGTTTCTATATGCTGTTGTATGCATTTTTGATGACTGATCCGAGTCACTGGTTCATTTGCATAGCACCAGAGATTGCTGGGAGAAGTGGCTCAACACATAAGCTGAAAAGAACTGGGAGTTTGTCCGTTGAATCAAACTAGCCACCTGGGAACTGAGTCACTGGTTGCATTTGCATAGCACCAGGGGTTGCTGGGAGAAGTGGCTGAACACATAAATTGGAGAAAACTGGGATTATGTCCAGTGCATCGTGCTAGTGGCCTGTGCGCCTAACAGTGTGTGAATTGTACAACTAAAAATCTAAAGCAGGAAGGCTACAAGAGAATATGATCTTCTGACCAGAAGTGTTCACCTGAGCAAGAGTGTAGTCTTAAACATCAGTAGTTTGAAAATAGCAGAAGTTCATTCCTGGTAAGTCCTTGCCTTATTGCTGACTTATTTTAGAATGTCTGGTTTAGTTCAGTGCAGCGCTTGTTTTGCAGCTGTTTTTCATGGTTCTTTTTTTAAGTATGGATACTGTCCTATTAGTAAGCAGATTGCTAGTTTACATGGACAGATTGTGTTATTGAGGATGAAATGAGCTGGCCAACCCAGCCAGTGTGTTCTATTGAGCTGCCCTGCTAGCAGCTTCTGTCTTCCTCAAAGGCCCCGCAGGAGAAGGGCAGGGTGGACAATGGTTGGATCTGGGCAATGTCAGAGCTGTGGACCATAAACATGAAGCTTTTGGTGTTTCCCTGCACAACAGTTAGGGCCCCTTTACTGAACGTAATAGGGCTACTATGGTGGCAGGTCCAGCTGTTTGTGATTGCCAGCTTCAACCTCAAACTGTCTACCATGGACCTCACCCCATTGCTAAAAAGTCCTTAAAGGGGGCATGCATAAGTGCACCAGTGTACCTACCATCCCTGTCTCATTGTCCCCACTTATCTGCATTTCCTTCCTTTGTTCCTCTTTATGTTCATACTTATGCTTGTTATCTTGCATATGTTTGACAAATAAATAAACAATGGCAACTCAGCTGAGAGGAGATTGTGGGCCGTGAGGAAGAAGTTGTCCTGGGTAATGGAGGGTCTGAATCAGGTGTTGCAAATCAGCCATGTGTGGTGAGTAAGGTATCTAAATGGAGAAGCCACCTTCTCGTTGGTGGTTCAGTTGCCAGAGGAGCCAATTTAGGAAAAGATGTGGAGGTTTTGAAAGAACTCATGTGTCTCCCTGGTGCTTCTGCCAGCAGAGGGGAAAAAAGGTGATTTGTTAAGATGTTTCAAGAATTCTAGTAAGGACTCTGATGAGGGATCAATAGAGAAAGTTTAGGTACTACAGGTATTCATCAACTTATAACAGTTCATTTAATGACCATCCAAAATTACATCAGCACTGAAAAAAGTATCAACTTATAACAGCTCACTTAATGACCATCCAAAATTACATCGGCACTGAAAAAAGTATCAAATAAATCTAATATTAAACATTACACAATCCACCCCAGCCAGAGGCTAAAAGGAAAATTAAAAAACAACTGATGGATTCTCCGCCCCTCCTTTTTAATATTTATTTTGTTTTATCAACAAGAGGAAAATACAAAATGAAAAACAGAAAAATGTACATCCAGCACTAATAGCAAAAAAGAAAACAAAATGTATGTACAAAAAAGGGGGGAAATGACCCAATGTCAAATAAATCTAACATTAAACATAAAGAGAGTTAGAGGTAAATTGCTAATGATGCTTATAACCTCTAAAAAGAAAATTAGAACTTTTTTTCTTTTCTGTTTTTCTTTTGCTTCTTTTTCCTGTCTTGCACTTTTAGTGTTCACTTTGATTTCTTTTTTTTTTCTTATTTTATATTAGTTTGAATTCTGTTTTTATCCATCTTCTTAAAAATCATTCACTAAAATAATAGATGTAATTTTATATATATAAAAGAAACAAAGGGTAAAGCATATAAAAGAAAAATGAGGTCCTGACATCATACTTACGTTCTCTACTTAGAAACACATTTTCAGTAGAAAACATTGATTTTACCAGTCAGTTTTTACCATAGGTTTTATCAGGTCAATCAACTTGTTATACAGCTGCAAAGAAACCATGTTATGCAAATCATTGTTTAAAGGATTACAGAGTTCAAAGCAAAGAAAATCAGAGCTCAAAGCAAAGAAATAAACATGCCAATAAAAGATAATTAATGTCTTCTTGTGTCTGGCAGTTCTGGCAAAAAACAACAAAAGTATTGCAAAATAAATGTGGAGCTGAATTTAAGTAAAGAACCAGTAGAATAACTTAGTTTTCCTCCCTCCCCCCCTCCACTATCCACAACCCATCACTTTGAATTTCAGCTGTTGTCCCCTTCTTTGTTGTCAGATTCTCCTGCTGTCTTTTGACTGTGGTTGGTCCATTCCTGAACCTTCTTTGTCTCTTCTTCCTTGCCTCTTCCTTGCGGAGGAGGAGGAGGAGGAGGAGGAGGAGGAGGAGGAGGAGGAGGAGGAGGAGGAGGAGGAGGAGGAGAAGAAGAAGAAGAAGAAGAAGAAGAAGAAGAAGAAGAAGAAGAAGAAGAAGAAGAAGAAGAAGAAGAAGAAGAAGAAGAAGAAGAAGAAGAAGAAGAAGAAGAGGAGGAGGAGGAGAAGGAGGAGGAAGAGGACAAGGAGGAGGAGGAGGAGGAGGAGGAGGAGGAGGAGGAGGAGGAGGAGGAGGAGGAGGAGGAGGAGAAAATTGGCTTCTTCTAAATAATAGTTGCAACCTGAAATTTATTAGGTTTTCCATCTTACTAAGCTGTGCCTGGGGATCAAGGCTAGCTTTATGCACTGAATTGAAAGCATGTTTTCAATGGTTAAATGTGGATGTTTGTTGTAAGCTACCTTGTAATCTTTGTTGATGGAACAAAGCACTATATTTTAAAGCATAAAAAGGAGCTATTTTGAACATGAAGAATGGACGCTTTTGAATTGGAATGTTGGAGTCCCTTTGCCTGCAAGGAGTTCCAATCAGTCAATCCTAAGGAAATTCAACCCTGACTGTTGTCCCAAAGTTGATTTTTCAAGAGGTGACCGGACTTTGTGGTTTTTCTTTGAAGACGTTTTGCTTCTCATCCAAGAAGATTCTTCAGCTCTGACTGGATGGTAAGAAATGGAAGGGGCCTGTCAGAGCTGAAGAAGCTTCTTGGATGAGAAGCAAAACATCTTCAAAGAAAAACCACAAAGTCCCAGTTGCCTCTTGAAAATGCACCTTTGGGACAACCATGACCTGGAGGACTGAAAATCTCCATCGACAACCCTGACTGTCCTTTGGAAGGACAGATCCTGAAGTTGAAGCTCAAATAGTTTGGCCACCAAATGGGAAGAGAGGACTCCTTGGAGAAGACCCTGATGTTGGGAAAGATGGAAGGCGAAAGGAGAAAGGGAGGATCAGATGGTTAAATATCAATGCAATGAACATGAATTTGGGCAAAGTGCAGGAGACAGTGTAGGACAGGGTGTGTGTGGTGTGCTATGGTCCATGGAGTCATGAAGAAGCATCTTCAGTTCTGAGTCAGAACGGAAGAAGATGCTGGGTTGAGAAGCGAAACATCTTCAAGCAAAAACAAAGAAAGTCCAGTTGCCTTTTGAAAAAGCACACAAACATAAACTGGATGATTGAAAATCATCCATAGATACAAGATCTTATATTGTATAATATAAGTCCCTACATTTTTGTTGTTTCTTTTGAGATCTGTACTTATGGATCTGATAGTTTGGATTCCTTGATAATCAGCTTGTGAAAAAGTGAAATGATTTCAGTAACGTAAATCATTCAGTATTAGGAGATTGCATGTCGACCAAAGTACGTGCAATTGTACTTTCCAGAATTTAGTAGATGCTATCTTTTTCTTCCTAAAGGAAGAGAGGATGAAGAAAACTTGCTGAATACATTGGGTGGCATTGGGAATTTGAGGAATGTCCAAAAGTGAATGGTAAAAACCTTGATGAATGTGTAATTGAGGAGAATGTCGCTATATATCAAGGAATCATCAGCTAAAGTCCTTTGCCAACAGAAAATCATTCTTAACTGAAATACGGATGCATTAGTTTTTCTCCTGAAATGTTGTTATTGCACTGAATAAAGATTAAAAACTATTGCTCAGAATGTAACTGGAAGAAATGCAACATAATTCTGACAATCCAGTGGAGAGGGCAACATTTCTATGGAAACATATGCTTAGGTCACATTTTATCCTCAGCTCTGAAATGATTATTCATAAATATGCAGCATTAAGTCAAGTGACTCATTCCTCCCCCCAACTAATATCCAGATCTGATTTTTTTTTCAGGTTGTTTTTTTTTTTTTACGTCTTTGGACAGATTTCTCAACTTTTACTCCCGGCGAAAGCTATCAAAATATTTAACCATGCAACAGTAACTATTAAGCATTACAAGACCTGATGGTTAACATAGGCAATGAAATGGAAATAGATTCACTAATTAAAAAAATATCTTAAGAGTTTAGGAAGTATATTTATCATATCAATCTCAAAAGAGCAGATCTGCACCTGCAGGAATATGAGAAGAAGGAGGAGGAGGAGGAGGAGAAGGAAAAGGAGTAGGAGGAGAAGGAGGGGTAGGAGTAGGAGGAGAAGGAGAAGGAGAAGGAGAAGGAGAAGAAGTAGGAGGAGAAGTAGAAGAAGAAGTAGTAATAGAAGAAGTTACCATATGAATCCCAACCATGAATTTAGGTAGAAAACCTATCGCATCAACCCGAATCTTCATTCATTCATTCTTCGTTCATTTTTATTTTACTTACAGCCTAGATAGCAAACTCTACCTATTTTGAAATATCTTGGCTTGTGATCATGAAGGCTTGCTCATTATGGAGCCAATCACTCTGAATTCTGCAGGTCTTACCTGTGTGTAAATGTTCTCTGGGTTATGCCATGTGTAAAATTTAATACTTGAACAAAAAAACATAACCTACACAGTTCAGATATTACATTTGAGAAAGAATCCATCAGGGGAAAAGAAGAAGGTACTTAAAAAGATCTATCTGGGAGGAGAAGAATATTGTGTCTAAAACGGTTTGATTTTTCTGCGAAAGAGAAATTGAATGATGCACTTGAAACTGGAAGCTTTTAGGAATTGGCTTTTAATTAAAAATCCATGACTCTCCAGGGCAGAATAGAATGTTACAAAAACTCCTTTGTCTGCTAAATTGGAAAGCTGGCAGTTCTCTCCCTCCACCACTCTACCTGTAAGCTTTCCCCTAAGGCCAATTGGGCCCCCTACGGAGGTTGTCCTATGTGAAGGAATTCAGATGTTCCAACATTTTTGTCTTCTTCAGACAAGTGCATTTGGTTTACCATTAACTTCCCACCAAGAAACCCAGGTGAAGTTTAATTTTCTATCCCAGCTATTTCCTCCTGGCTTTATTTTTGTCTTTTACCAAATGTGGAACACTTTCAGAAATGGATGCTCTCCCTAGAAGAAAATGTCAGGTCCTACCAAATGTTAAGGAGGCCATGGACCAAATATTCACAAGCCATTGGGAGGCAGTGCTGAGTTTCATGCTGCCGTGACAGCGGAATTGCTGGAATTGCCTTCTGTTGAACTTTTGTTATATTGAATGGACAAGGTAGCAGGGAAACTTGGGTTAAGTTTGCGAGGTGCAATTGAAACTGCAGCAGGCACATTTATTAGCCAATTAAAGGAAATACTCAATGGTAAAAATGTTTTATTATCTTTAAAATATTTATTTAAAAGGTATCTAAGCTCAGCTTTTCTGATTCTATGCTGTTTGGAATGTTGGCAATTCTACTAAATTTGAAAATGTATTGGGTCTAAGAACTTAGGGTTCCTCTTTTTAAAAGAAAAAAGAGTTTGTGAGACAGTCAAAGTTATGCTGCTAACAATATACAAATTGGATAGATAAGATGGGCAGCTAACAATATACAAATTGGATAGATACATGATAGATTAGATGGATAGATGATGATGATGATGATGATGAAGAAGAAGAAGAAGAAGAAGAAGAAGAAGAAGAAGAAGAAGAAGAAGAAGAAGAAGAAGAAGAAGAAGAAGAAGAAGAAGAAGAAGAAGAAGAAGAAGAAGAAGAAGAAGAAGAAGAAGAAGAAGAAGAAGAAGAAGGAGATAGATAGATAGATAGATAGATAGATAGATAGATAGATAGATAGATAGATAGATAGATAGATAGATAATGGACAGATGGATGGACTCAATCATCTCAAGAGGCAGATCAGTTTATTGCCCTGAAAAAAGTTGGAAGTCACTACTTTTTCTCCTTTCTCCTTTAACCTCTGTCTCACCTTCTTTTTCCTTCCCTGTTTCTTTATTGTCTTTAGTTCCATTTGAATTTTATATTAGGATAAACTTCAATAAACATTTTTGAAAGAGAAGAAGACAATTTAGTATTGCTCTGCTTGGGTAAGATTCTGGACTCTTAAAATGACTCTTTCCAAAGCAGTCTGACTTACTATTAATAGAATGCCTGAGTGCCAATGAGGACCTAAATTGGTATTGCATATGGAGATTGAAAATCAGTTAAATTAAAATATGATTGGAGACACGTGTAGCAGAACCAACTGTCCTAAACCCACAGAGAGATGAGAGCAGGAATGCTTAATTCGATTTCCCCAAAGAATTTTTTCCTTATTGAAAAATCTATCTCTATGAAACTATATATAAAAGAATTCAACTACCTTTTGTTACAATTCAAGGATAATTTCAGGCCAGTATTTTCTCTTCCCCCACCCTCATCAATCAATGAGTAATGCATGCCTCCAATTGACTTAATAAATCTATTTTTTTTTTAATCTTGGGAAATTAACTCCCTGTGTGAGAAAAAAAATTGAAAATCTTCTCACAAGGTATTACTACATCACTGCTATTCCCCATGACGAAGGTCATAGATGTGACGATGAGTATCTATGGAGATATTTTGGACAAAGAGGCCACCTCTGTCCAAACTGAACAGCTCTCTTTCAACAGGGGGGAGGGATACGACATCATCATGAGCCATGGTGGCACAGTGGTTAGGGTGCAGTACTGCAGGCTACTTCTGCTGAGTGCCGGCTGCCTGCAATTTGGCAGTTTGAATCTCACCAGGCTCAAGGTTGACTCAGCCTTCCGTCCTTCCAAGGTGGGTAAAATGAGGAGCCAGATTGTTGGGGACAAGAGGCTGACTCTGTAAACCATTTAGAGAAGACTGTCAAGCACTGTAAAGCGGTATATAAGTCTACATCAGAGGTGGCATTCAGCAAGTTCTGACCAGTTCTGGAGAACCGATAGCGGACATTTTGAGTAGTTCAGAGAACCGGCAAATGCCACCTCTGACTGGCCCTGCCCGCATTTATTCTCTGCCTCCCCAGTCCCAGATGATTGGTTGGGTCTTCTTTGGTTGCCCTGCACAGGAGAACAGAGCTGGAAAGCAGGTTAGTGGGGTGGGGAGGGAATGGGGATTTTGCAGTAACTTTCCCCCAGGAGTGGGGAGGGAATGGGGATTTTACAGTATCCTTCTCCTGCCATGCCCACCAAGCCACACCCACCAAGCCAGAACATGCCCACCAAGCCACGCCCACAGAACCAGTAGTAAACAAATTTGAATCCAACCACTGGTCTACATTCTGTTGCTATCATCTATCTCCAGTCTACAACACAGTCCTTTCAGCAGTCCCAAGAAGCCTCCATGCCCATTTGCACCACTCAGGGGATCGTGAAAACACAGATAAACCTCCAAGTGGCCCCAAAGACTCACTAAATTAAGGATGCAAATGACCAGCTGTCTGCAAATCCTTCTATTCCCAACAATCCAGGCAGAGCTGAAGAAGCTTCTTGGATGAGAAGCAAAATGTCTTCAAAGAAAAAACAAAGTCCAGCTGCTTCTTGAAAAAGCAACTTTGGGATGTGGCTGTGCGGTTATTAGAAGTTAAAGTTGAGTTGAAGGACTTCTTTTTCCATCCATTTACATGTAACCCCCAAACCCCTGATATCCCGCAACCCTGCCCAAATGTAATTCAAGAATGTATTTGGAATAAAACATATAAAACCCAGAAGTTCCAGATAAACTCAATAGATGGCAGCAAAGAGGCAACTAAAACTGTTTTTTCCTGCCCTCTAGGGGTCAATTTTGTCATTTATAGGGAAAATTCCATTCACTTTTGCTTTAAAGAACTAAAAAAAATAAGTAGCTATAAGATCAATAATACTAATAACAACAATAATAAACCATAGCCCTAGCCCTAACTCTGGACAATAATCATAGAAATTAGAATAAAATCAATAAAAGATAAAACAAGCATGCACAGTTTATACTTCCTTAATACCATTAAGGTGTTTTCTGGTTTTTAATAGCCCTAATGAAATACAGATTGTAAAGCATTATCAGCTTTTAAAAAATAAGACGGAGAAAGAAAGAATGTGGATTGAATTACTGAAATCCAATATCCCAAAGGTATTTTTTTAACTGGACTTCATTTTTCCTTGAAGATTCTCGTCCAAGAAGCTTCTTCAGTTCTGACTGAATGGTGGAGGATGGAAGGATTTATATTCCATGCAGTTGTCTGGTCATTTGCACTCTTTCTGAAGGCCGTTGAGGCCACTTGGAGATTTATCTTCCCCCCAAAACAAGAAAATCCAGTTCTTTTGAAAAAAAAAAAATCCTGACCTGGATGACTGCAAATCTCCATAAGCATCTGAACTCCAATAATTCCGAATTAGTGCTTTGCTACAGTTAGAGTTTTCAAGTTTTACTGGCAGTTTCGAATCTTCGTGTATTTTTTGTTTATCACTTTAAATTGTTATAAAAAAAAAAGAAAGTGGGAAGCGTGTTAATTAAGAGCTCAAGGTATCCTTGAGGCCTTAAACATTTACTTTTTCCAATTTAGCATTCCTCTCAGAGGAAGTGAGTCTTCCAGTCCCTAGTCCATTGCTCTTCTCTTCCTTTCCTTCTATGTGCTGGGATCGGTGCACGTTTCCTGCCAGCTATTTTTTTTTTCCTCCTGCATTTAAAGATCGTATCACACATGTGTTCTTTTCCAGCTACATGCAGCTATTTTATCCTCTGGAGGAATTTTAAAGCAGCACTACCTTTTAATCAGCCTTTGATTGCAACACCTAGGAAAACTCTGCTTAAGTTAATATCCCCTCGTCAAGACGAAATGTGGGTTTGCACAAGTAAGTAGTAATTCTGAGGGTGTCATTGTTCTCTCAATCTATACAAGCTAATTGCTTCTGGCTGTTCTCCAGAAACACCTTGCCCTCCACTGTTTCGTTTGTTTGTATGTGTATATAATGATGTTGCTTGTTTGCTTTAACCATACTATTAAGATTTTATGGTTCCAAAGCTTTGGTAATTATTTGACTTCTTTTTAATTCTGTTCAGTCGTGTCTGATTCTTGAAGATTGCCTGGACAAGTCCCTGCAGTTTTAGAACATAGAATAACAGAGTTGGAAGGATCCTTGGTGGTCTTCTAGTCTAACCCCAACTGAAAGCAAGAGATTCTATACCATTTATTCCTTGTCATATATATGGTATTCAGCTTTGTTCGGGTATTTTCCCACATCATTATAGTTGTGCTTTTAAAGTTGAATCTCATCTGCCATCATCAGGCTTCTGTATTGTGTTCGTCTGTGAGTCAGACTTTCATAGCCGTTTCAGTTTTAAATTTGGGACTAGCCTACTGCTGTGACAGAATGTTTTTTTTTTCATCCTGATTGGTTGGGAGTCTTGGTCTGTGTTTATTGGTCTTGGAGTTTGCTGTGTTCTGCTTGATTGGTGTTTCTAATATCTTCTGTCTGTTTTGTGCCTTTTTTTTGTCTTGATTGGCTGGCAACATTGTGTTCCTGTTTTGGAGGCTTTTAGTGTGGCTTGGTTCTGAGTAAATGGACGGCTATCATTTATTAGGAAGTTAGGTTTCATCTGGGTGCCTGGTTGGGGTGTGTTTGAGCTGGAGGTATCAGGGGGGATCTGTTTGTGCCCAGGTGTTTGCCTGGCTTGTGGTGTGGAGATTTTTTTGTTTGTGAGTGAAGGTTTCCAAATAATTGACAGTCTGGTGGAATCATCTCTTCTATTCATGTTTTCAGGTCTTTTTTCAATCTCTATGGCTTCTCTGATAATTCTGTGGCTGGGGTTTTCTATAGTGGCTAGGGTTTTGGTGCCATTGAAGTCGATTCTATGACCTGTTGCTTTCATGTGTTGGACTAGTGAGGAAGCGTGTTCCAGCTTTTTTACTGCATTTGTGTGTTCATCCAGGCGGGTACTTATCCTTCTATTGGTCTGTCCAATGTATGTGGCAGGGCGTGATGGACAGGGGACTTCATATATGCCTTGGTTTTCCAGGTCAGTTTTATCTTTGGGGTTTCTTAGGATGGCTGCTATTTTTCTGTCTGTTTTGAAAGCAGTCTTGATGTGATGCCTGTATAGTATCTTACTGATTTTGTAGGGCAGGACAGCTGTTCCATAGGCCTGTTCATCTTCTAGGTCTCCATTATGTCTCAGTGTGTTTTTGTGGATCAAGCCGGTGATAAAAGGGGAGATTCTTTGGAAAGCAGATGGACAATCTTGAACAATGTCATAGGCAATTAATGCCTATCTCTGTTTAAGAATCAGTTTCACCCAATGAGTGTTTCCATTAAAATTTTTAAATGTGTGCAGAGGTACTCCAGAATTATGGTGATGGAAATCCAGAATTCCCACAGAATAAACTAATAGCAATAGCATTTTGGGCTTATATACTGTCCTGTCTTGCTTTACAGATCTCTCTGGGAAGATTATAATGTAATTTTTTTTTTGCATATTTCCTCCAATAGTATGGCTTCTCATTTTTACCAATCTTGGAAGAATGCAAAGCTAAGTCAACCTTGAACTCCATCAAGATCAAACTCCAAGCTGTGGGCAGAGTTTGCCTGCACCATTCATGGAGCCTCACTTATAGGATACAAAATTAGAATCACATTTCTCTGTCTGTAATTGTTATCTGAAATGCACGATCTCCTTTATAGCTGGGGAAACAGAATTTAGAAAATGTTTCAGATGTGAAATTCGGATTCCCAGATTAAAAACAAATGAATTGCAGAAAAAGGACACAACAGAAATCTGTGGGTCAACACCCAGCCTGAGTCAGCAATTTGATTTAGTGAGTCAATTATACTTGAATCGTGGCAAATTGTGCCAAAAGTGGCAAATTGAGTTAATCCCATCTGACAACATGATTTCAACTGATAAAGAGTAAATGCGTGAGTGTGTGAGAGTCCACCAAGCAACCACATTTGTTTCATCACGCTTGTCTTCAAACAGAAGCATTGTATCATTGCTTTGCACACAGCCAAAATATACAGAGATGAACTAACTAATGAAGGGAACAGCTAAGGAACAAGAGTCGACTCAAGGAGTAAAGGCACAGGTGGATGGTGAATAGTGGAGCTCTTGTCTCACAATCAGAAGGCTGTGAGTTTGATCCAAGGTAGAGGCTAATATTTGGAATAGACTCTGCTGTTCGAGCAGTGGGTTGGACTAGATGACCTCCAAGTCCCTTCCAATTCTGTTATTCTATGAATGGCCCCTCCACAGGGAATAAAAGAGGAGCGAAAGGGGAGTGGTGTTTACAGGAGACAATTAGTTCATTTAATTAGTGTGAAGATTTGTTCGTGACTCTCAGAGACTCCTTGCCAAGTATTTCCTTGTACAGTGTTGCGCTTGGAAGCTATCGGCCTGGCAACTCTCCAAGCCCGATAAGGTCTGTGGTTGCAATTCACCCTTGAAAGACTGTCTGCTGGGACTTTGCTGGATGTGAATGAGAGGAATTCACATCGGCCTAATAAAAAGGGGTTTTGTCGGGACGAGGAGTCTGTTTCGTGTTTTTGGTGAAGCCTAGGTCAGAACACAACTCATTGCCCCGTTTACTTTGCAATTGTTGAAGTTTTACTTGTTGTTAAACTAATGTCTGTGAAGGTTGGCACTTTCCACTTCCCAGGATTAGTATGCAGGTACTATGGTCTCACTCTGACCCCAAACAGGTCATGCAGAAATGAATGAATCCTAGGTAAATCTGGACTAATGAAATAGTATCATGCATAGAAAGTCTGCATTTGCATTCCCTACAGAGCTACTGGAATTCATCAGCAGTGCTTTTATCAAAAACAATGACTCTGGTTAAATGACCCAAGTGTCTTTGTATCTCATTTATTTTTTAAATAAAAGAAGAAATGTAAGCATTTTTTAATTTCTAATTTCCTTAATGACCGCTGCAAAAAAAGTAAAAAAAATGGGTTGATTACGTGAGTGTGGGGCCACATTTTATAGATAGATAGATAGATAGATAGATAGATAGAGATAGAGATAGAGATAGAGATAGATATACACACACACACACACACACATTTTAAAAAGCACATTTAGAGAGTTCCAATGGAGTTGACCCGATGGAACATTCTTGTTCTTTTAGTTTCACCTACAAGCTTTTCTCTTTCTTTCTCTCTCTTTTTTTTAGTGAGGACAAAGTTGTGGCATGAGGTTTGCCATTCCAGCACATCTGGGAATGAATGCAGGAAGTCTTGCAAATGGATTATTTAATGAGATAAACTGTGTAAACTGAACCCTCTAAGGATGCAATCCCGGTCTAATTTTATGTGGGAATACGATGCTGTCTTTTCCCAGCCCTGAATTAGTCTTAGATTGAATTGAGTTGCCAAGACAACAGAGGTTCTTGGCAGTTTATGTTCTGCCCTCTGACAGGAAAAAAAAACATGTATTTTTGGAGTTCATCCCTCTGAGGAAGCATAGCATTAAAAGCTGTTGCCCTATTAGCACAGAAAGCCAATTCATTGAAGCCAACTGCTCATGTCCTGAATAATTTGGGGAATTACACGTTTTTAGTGAGTTTTGCTCGTTTTTTTCCCCAATTGCCATTTGGTTTCACTCATCCCACCCACAACTGCATTTGCGGGAAAAGAATTAACATGAGGGAGGTTTATTTTATGGTTGGCTTATCTTAGCAAAAGGCGGGTTTTGCAGAAAATAGGGGAGAGTGAAAATGGCAGCCACAGCAGTGGGATTGACATTTCTCATGTGTGTTATGCGGGAAACGTGTGGCACACATAAAAATGTGTAGAGTTTCAATCTCAGCATTGTGGCACCATCTCTACATTTTGGCCACACCCTGCATGCACGTACACACCTACACAAACTATCTAGAGAAACTCTACATCTCTGAACATAAATGATATTTTTTAAATCAATCAATCAATCAATCAATCGAAATCCACACCGTTTTTGTAATAGCAGCTTTAAAAGGTCAAAGGCCAGCAAAGTCTTTGTAAAGACCATTTGAAAATTTGTCACTGCATGGAATTTGTAAACTTTTAATCTCTGTACAGGTCATGTAAAAATACTACGGACTACAAACTGCTAACCAAGTTTCCCCAAGGTAACCTTTGAGGCAGATGTACTTACCTGGTAGAAAACGCTCAATGATATATTTCTCCTTTTCATTTTTGTTGACCTGTGGATAGAAAATTTAGGGCTTGAGATGCGACTTTCTCCTCAGTTTTACAAATAAATAAATAAATAAATTAAACAGTATAAGAAATGTTGTGATCCCAAAAATTATTTGATGGCATAGGTGGATTGCCGGTTCATGACCAAATATAATAACAGAACAACAGAATTGGAAGGGACCTTCGAGGTCATCTAGTCCAACCATCTGCTTAAGCAGGAGACTCTCTACCATGTCAGACAAATGGCTGTCCAGTCTCTTCTTGAAAACCTCCAGAAATGGAGCACCTACAACTTCTGGTGGCAAGCTGTTCCACTGATTAATTGTTCTCACTGTCAGGAAATTTCTCCTTAGTTCTAGGTTGCTTTTTTCCTTGATCAGTTTCCCTCCATTGCTTCTTGTCCTGTCCTCAGGTGCTTTGGAGAATAGTTTGACTCCCTTTTCTTTGGGGGCAGCCCTTCAGATATTGGAACACTGCTATTATGTCACTCCTAGTCTTTTTCTCAGCTGCCTCTGGTCTCCTGGTCCTCTATCTGGAAAAAGCAGCCGAGACTCACAGTTTGGAGTAATCTTCACTTTATTCTAGGTACCAAGAAATATGCAACAGCGAGTATGGATACTTCCAAGCAAAGCCAGCACTGAGAGCTACTGCCTCTCAGAGCTTTAAATATCCTAACTGCACTAGACATACCCAATTCCAAAGTAATTTGACACATACACACAGACACAAACACTTTTCCTAATAATAAAGCACACCCTTGTCCAAATGAAATTTTCTTCTATTTAATTACATTTGCAATTGCTTCATTATCGTTTGATAATTTCTCACCAGGGTGAGAAAGATTAACTGAGAATCATATTTTCAGGTTGATGTTGCTGCTTTCTGTTTTCTACATTCTCAACGTCTGCACCAGGAAGAGTCAAACTTTGGCTTCCAATGAACAAACAGTGTTATTTGTGGCCTAATGAATTGTTCTTGTTGGTATCTCATTGTCTCGTCTCCATTCATGCTAAATTTTTTTAAAGGCTGAATTTATCACAAAGAATAACTGCATGATATGTTTCATTTTAACAAACACAACTCCGAGATTCTCCAAGCTATTTTTAAAATGCACAAAATAGCACTTGGACTAATGACTCTATTTTGCATCGGTGATAAATTAAAAGAAAAACAACTGCACTTAATAAATATTAGAGAAAGGGACGACCTATTACAACATCAATTTTTATTCTATGAAAGGGCTGGAGGATAATAAGTCTCAATAGGAGACATACACACACTCCCACACACATCCAAAATAGCTTCTCTCTAAGGCTGGTGTGTGCATTTTAACTTGCAATAAAATAAGATTATCAATCTCTTGTGGCTCTGGAGAACAAGTGTAAGGTGCTTTAGACCAGTGATCCCCAACCTTTTTGACGCCGCGGCCCGGTACCGGCATCAGCTGGGCGCCGCGGCCCAGTACCGGCATCAGCTGGGCGCCGCCATCTTTTTGATGAAAACGTGCTTCTGGTGAGCTTTCTACCCGGAAAAGCTCACGGAAGCACTTTTTCATGAAAAAAAGATGGCGGCGCCCAGCAAGCCGCGGCCCGGTAGGAGTTGTTCCGCGGCCCGGTACCGGTCCGCGGACCGGTGGTTGGGGACCCCTGCTTTAGACCAAATCTATAAAGAAAGTAAGATGTCTGCAGTCCATCATTAACAGAGAATGAGCTTTGCCATGTTAATCAGTGATCAAGAGAGTCAAATGGCCCTTCATTCTGTGCTTATTTCAAGCACAAGAAATTCCTAAAGAATTCAGCATACATCCTCAAGAGCTTCTTGTTTGTGCTGTTGAGGTTATAATTGCACTAATTTGTGTGTGGTTTTTTTCCAGCTCATTTTTTTCTCTCTGGTTCCATTCTTTCAATCTTCCATTCACCAGGCATGTCCACATAGATGGGATTTTGGTTGAGATTGGTGTATTCTTGCTCTTTTATATCTTTTTTTCCTTAGTTGTCCACTCATTTCAATGTTTGTTTGTTTTTTTGAAGGGAGAGGAAGATATTCACATTTGAGATACTAATCTATTTTTTGGGAGGTTTTTAAGACGGGGAGGGATCCAATTTTGGATTCCTCAAGGATCAGAGAATCAATACTCTACATAGCTCAAGAAGAAATGTTTCCATGATTTGTAAAAGTTCTGTGTTCTGTACAGTCACTTAACATACTCGTAAACCCACGCTGCGATTGGCTAAAGCGCGGCGACGACCCGGATTAGTCGGCGAGCCGCACTGATTGGCCCATTAAGAATCTCCCGCGATTGGTGGAACTAAGCGGGATATTCGGCGGTGCCATTGCGCGGCCGCCGCGGCTTGGAAATAAAAAGCCGCCGCTTCTCCTTTCCAAGCTTAAGCTGTAACCGGAGCACAATAAAGAGCTGAAACCAGTCACTGACTCGAGCTTCCTTCCTGCGCCGGACACGACACTGGCGACGAAGGTGGGATCAAGGAAGAACCACCGAGCACGTGTCCCGAGAAGACAAAGACCGACTAGATGGCCGGCATCACCCGCCGCGCCGTTCAACCCGGCTACTGAGGACTGGGAATCGTACACAGACCGATTCCTAATGTTCCTCGAGAGTAGCAACTTGAAGGATGCGACGGACAGAAGAAAAGGGCCGTCTTCCTGACGCACTGCGGGCCCGCGATGATCAAGATGGCCAAAGCCCTCGCAAAACCCGCAGATGTGAAGGCGATGGACTGGGCCGACCTCGAACCATTACTCCAAAATCACTACGCCCCGCCGTGCCCATCCTCATCCGGCGGGACGAGTTCTACCGGCGGAACCAGCGGCAGGATGAGAGCGTCAGCGATTTCATAGCTGACCTCGCGGGACCTCGGGGCCTGTGTGAGTTCCGGGATTTGGACGATGCCCTCCGCGACCGCGTGATCCTAGGCCTCCGGGACCAGGCACTAAAGAGCTGACTGATGGCAAAGGGCAACATCGACCTCGCCACCGCCATGGCGGAAGCTTCCGCAGCCGAAGCCACCAAAAATCAGCGGCCCGACTTCGGAAGGCAGAGAAAGGGGACCACACCGATAACCCGAGGCAAGCCGACGAGAGACCACCACACACCACGGGGACCTGGACTCCGCCTCGGACACCCGGAATAAGAGGAAGACATCCATCGGCTCCAGGCAGGACGGGACCCACGAGATCAACGAGTCGTAAGTCGGGTCCCCAGTGCGCCGGGTGTGGGGGCAACCACCCTCGATCAGAATGCCGTTTCATCGACGCGACCTGCCAGCATTGCAATAAGAGGGGCCACATCGCCCGAGTCTGCCGACTCAGGAAAACATACAGCCCCCACCGCCGGGACCCGAGCAACCGGACGTGAGGCGACACCCCCCAGACGCAGAGAGCGCCAAGCCGAAAATCGCTGGGCCGAGACACCCAGGGCGACGAAACGGGAAGACCGCCAGAGGAGGAAACCCACCAGATGGTCACGATCGGCCACGCCGAGACCACCGACGCCCGAAAGGTCTATGTAGAAGTGGACATCGAGGGTGAGCCCTGCCGGATGGAGGTGGACTCCGGGTCCTACCTCTCCATGGTTGCCTGGAAAGAAATCAAGCAGCTGGTGCCAACCATCCAGAAGGGAGGACTGGAGAACCAGAAATTGGTGATCAAGGACTACCAGGGGAACCGAATCCCCATCATCGGGACCGGGCAGTTCGAGGTGACCTTCAAGGGCCGCACCGCAAAGCTTCCCCTGACAATCGTGGACCGAACCGACCCAGCCTCTTAGACTCCAATGGTTCGCACCACTGGGCATCGAGGTCACGGCTTAAATCACATCACGGAAGCCGACTGGGAGCAACAACTGGCAAAGGACTTCCAAGAAGTATTCGACAGCAGCCTAGACAAGTACCGAGGCCCCTATCTCCTTCAGTCTAGACCCCAACATCGCCCCATACGCCTAAAACCGAGGCGGGTGCCTTTCGCACTACGGAAAAAAATAGACGAGCAGCTTGACAAGCTCGTCAAACAAGGGTTTTGAAACCAATCGACCACGCCCGATGGGAGACCCCAATAGTCACCCCAGTTAAGCCAGATGGGTCAGTAAGAATCTGCGGGGACTATAAGGCCGACTGGGAGCAACAACTGGCAAAGGACTTCCAAGAAGTATTCGACGGCACCCTAGGCAAGTACCGAGGGCCCCTATCTCCTTCAGTCTAGACCCCAACATCGCCCCCATACGCCTAAAACCGAGGCGGGTGCCTTTCGCACTACGGAAAAAAATAGACGAGCAGCTTGACAAGCTCGTCAAACAGGGGGTTTTGAAACCAATCGACCACGCCCGATGGGAGACCCCAATAGTCACCCCAGTTAAGCCAGATGGGTCAGTAAGAATCTGCGGGGACTATAAGGCCACCCTCAATTGCACCCTGCAACAAAGCGCCTACCCCGTCCCAGTAGTGCAACACCTACTTCACTCGCTGGGGGCGGGGCAAGGTTTTCGCGGCTTGACCTGGCGCAAGCCTATCAGCAGCTGCCGGTCGACGAAGAAACCGCCGAGGCGCAAACAATAGTCACCCACCGGGAGCGTTTCGCTGTAACCGACTCCAGTTTGGAGTCAGCGTGTCCCCTGGAATTTTCCAGAGCCTCATGGAGAGACTACTGCGAGGATAAAGGGGTGGTCCCCTACTTCGACGACGTACTAGTGTCGGCAGCCAACCGGGAAGAACTAGAGGGCGCCTAAGGGAGGTACTTGACAAATTCAAGGGGGCCGGGCTAAAAGTGAAGAGAGAGAAATGCCAGCTTTGTACAGAGCAAGTCGAGTTCCTGGGGTACCTCCTAGACTGACATGGCATCCACCCAACCGGAAACAAAATCAAAGCCATCAAGGAAGCCCCCACCCCCAAGAACAAAAACAGAGCTGCAGGCATTTCTGGGACTGCTCAATTTTTACAATGTGTTCTTGCCCCAAAAGCGACCGTGGCGGAGCCCTTGCATAGGCTCCTGGATAAGACGGCCAAATGGATCTGGGGAAACGTGAGGACACCGCATTCAGGAAAACCAAGGACCTGCTCACCTCGGATGCCGTCCTCATACAATACAATGAGACTCTACCCCGCCGTCACATGCGACGCTTCACCCTTTGGCGTGGCGCCGTCCTCAGCCATACACTCCCGGACGGAAAAGAAGCACCCATTGCGTTCTTTTCTAGGACACTCAGCAAACCAGAAAGAAACTACAGCCAATTGGACAAGGAAGCCCTGACCATCATTGCAGCAGTAAAGAAATTCCACGAGTACCTCTACGGCCGCCGATTCACCATTATCACAGACCACAAGCCATTGCTGGGAATCCTGGCTGGGAACAAGGCCACCCGAACATCCTATCCCCAGGATGACAAGATGGTCCGAGTTCCTTGCCGCCTCGACTACCGGCTCACACACCGTCCCGGTAAGGCGATCACCCACGCAGACGCACTGAGCCGTTCGCCATTACCCGACCTAGACGCGACCCAGCCCCCACGATGACCACCCTCAGCATAGAGGCATTGCCCGACCTACCCATAACCGCGTCAGACATTGCCTGAGAGACTAATAAAGACAAACGTCTGGCGCGGGTATTACATTGGGTAGAAAAGGGTGGCGGAAAACGACAACGATGAATCGTTCAGGACATTCCGGAACCGGCAAACAGAACTGTCTTTACAGAAAGGTTGTTTGTTATGGGGGGACAAGGTGGTCATACCAGAAAAGTTGCAAGGGAAAGTATTAAAACTTTTGCACGAAGGGCACCCGGCATCGTACGGACAAAAGCCTTGGCCAGAAGTTACGCTTGGTGGCCAGGCATGGACAAGGAGATTGAGGCTTGGGTGGCCAGGTGCTCATGCTGCCAAGAAACCAGACCAAATCCCCCCTGCCGTGCCAATACTAGAATGGGAGACCCCCAGGGGCCATGGTCCAGAATACATATAGACTTCACCAGCCCCACAAGAGGAAACACATTCCTCATCACGGTGGATGCTTACTCCAATTGGCTGGAGGTAAGCAACATGAAAACCACCACAACAGAAGCTGTCACCAAGGTACTTAACAAACTTTTTTGCAACCCATGGCCTCCCGGATGTCATCGTGTCAGACAACCGCCCCAATTCACCTCGCTGGAATTTGAAAAATTCCTAGCGGAACGGGCATACGACACGCACTGACAGCGACGGCACATCCGGCGGCCAATGGTAGGGCGGAACGGATGGTTCAATTTACAAAGAAAACCCTCCCAAAAATCGAACACGGGACATACAAGAAAAAATATAAAAAATGCTTCTAATACAACATATAACCCCAAATAGAACGACAAACAAAAGCCCGGCAGAATTACTAATGGGGAGGAAACTAAGGTCCCCACTCGACAGACTACACCCCACATACAACCCGGAAAAGCCCCCAGACTCATCAAGCAAGCACCGGTTTTTGCACCAGGCGATGCAGTCTATGCAAAGAACCTTACCGGAGACCCACTATGGGTACCGCACCATAACCCAACTGACAGGCCCCCACTCCTACAGGCTGCAAACAACTGACGGACAATCATGGAAACGCCACATCGATCAGTTAAGATCAAGGGCAAGAAACACAACTGACATGCAAGCAAACACAGACGACCCCATTAACACAAACCAAGAGGGAGGGAATATACAGGGGGTCAAGAAAGAATAGAAAATAACCAGCAATACTCACCGGTAACAGCCAACTCGAAGCCTCGCCAGGAAGAAACAGCCAGGCCAGCTCTACCAGCACGGAAAGACCAGGCAGGAGCGGCGAGAGTCGCAGCTCAACCGGCCCGGGTAGACCAGGAGGGAGCTGCAACGACAGGCCCGGCAACACCTTCCAGGCGGTTCCATCGACGAAACCAAGAGACACAGAGGCCTCGACCGAACCGGTCGAGAGCCAAACAACAACTAACCTGCGCAGGTCCAGTAGGCAAGCACGAAGCCCCCGCCTACCTACGGGACTACGTTACGTGGACCGAACCAAGAGGGAGGGGTGTTCTGTACAGTCACTTAACATACTCGTAAACCCGCTGCGATTGGCTAAAGCGCGCGCGACCGGATTGGTCGAGCGAGCCGCACTGATTGGCCCATTAAGAATCTCCCGCGATTGGTGGAACTAAGCGCGGGAGATTCAAGCGTGCCATTGGTCATGACCGCGGCGGCTTGGAAATAAAAGCCGCCGCTTCTCCTTTCCAAGCTTAAGCTGTAACTGGAGCACAATAAAGAGCTGAAACCAGTCACTGACTCCGAGCTTCCTTCCTGCGCCGGATACGACATTCTGCCTAGTCAGTGTTCTTCTCACAGAATCAAGAAGGACTTCAAGTTTAATTTGTATTTCAGAAAGAGTTTGACCCCTGTTGTAAAAAAGGAGAATTTATCTGTCTGTCTCTACCTTTGATGAACAAATGTCTTATTATATACCACTGTCTTGGGTTTAAAATATGGGAAAATAATAATCTATCATAACAACAGGAAAAAATGCAGTACTATGGTTCTTCTCCAATCTTAAATCCATCCATTGTTTCTTGTTCTGCCTTCAGGTGCTTTGGAAAATAAATTGACTCGGTCTTCTTTGTGGCAGCCCCTCAAATACTGGAATGCTGCTATCATGTCTCCCCTGGTCCTTCTTTTCACTGGACTAGCCATACTCAATTCCTTCAACTGTTCTTTGTATTTTTTAGCCTCCAGCTCCCCCAATCCTCTTGGTTGCTCTTCTCTGCACTCCTTCCAGAGTCTCAACATCTTTTTTTTTTATAATGGGGTGATCAAAACTGGACGCAGTATTCCAGGTGTACTCTTACTAAAGCTTATTAAGAATGAAATAGGTCTTTTGTGATATCACCTGCATATACATTTTAATGCAAAGTGTGGTTTGTGTTTTAAAACCTCTGTATTGACATTTCTTTTCAAATATTTTAATTTTTCGAGGAGGGGGTTAGAGTTTTGCTGAGAACCCAAGAACAAACTACTGAAGTTACTGTCATGAGATGCACTCAATGGAAGAAACTTTAAGGATTTGTTGCAACTTCATTTTCTTAAAAAGGCTTTCACTTGAATTTAAATGACTAATGCTCCAACACTCTAGTCCAAAAACATCGCTTTAATATTAAAACAATAAATGAATGAGATGGAAAATTAAAAGAGATAACAGTTCCTGCTCTGCAATGTTTTAATTTTAATAGTTTGGAGTTTAACAATTATTAACAAGCTTTTCATTATTAAAACTGCTGTTTGTTAAACAGGCCTTTCTATCTCATAATTAATTCTGCAAAGAATGTGATGGAGTTGCTTATTAAAAATGTGACAAAGCAAAGCACAAATTAATTTGGATTTTAAAATTATCCTTCTTTTAGCACTTGATAGTTGCAGCCCATTAGCATAAATAATTAGGTGGCCTGAACTAGGGCTTGCTTTTCAATATAAAAAGAACACAATTTAACACTGTTTACCTGACATAATTTATTTAATTTTGTTCTTTGAAAAGAGTGATTGTTTTCTTTGCTCAAATTTGGGTCACATATTTTGATCAGACATTGACCAATACTTGCAAAGTAGGATCTCAGAAAGCTAAAGAACATTGGACCAAGTTAATACTTGGATGAGAGAGTATTTTGAAATGATCCCAGAGTTTTTGGACAAAAGTAAACAATGACAAATTGTTGGTGGGGCCAGTCAGAGGTGGGATTGGCTGGTTCTGTAAACTACTCAAAATTTCCGCTACCAGTTCTCCAGAAATGGTCAGAACTGGCTGAATCCCACCTCTGCTTTCTTTTTATATTTTGGTGTAGAGAACCAAGGAGTTTTCTTCTGTCCCCTTAAAGACCAGATTCTATTTCAAAGCCTAGCCAGGATTTGACAGAAATTTAAGAACTGAGTGGCATGTTAGGCCTATTTTTAAAATTGTGATAATGATTTAATAAATGTACTGTGAGCAAAGTTAAGTTGGTTGATGGAATTGATGTTTGCAGATTGGTTGGCTTTTTCGTAAGAACCTGTGTGGCTGAGGTACCGGCTGTGTGTCTATCAGCCTCCTGTGTTATAATGACCTGGGTAGTGTGTGATGACCTTCTGAGTTCTATTGTTGTGACATCCTGGGTCTTGTGCTGTAATCTCCTGGGTCGTTGGCTGTGTTGTAACATCCTGAGGTTTTGTGGTATAACCTCCTGAGTTCCATGATGTGATATCCTGAGCGGGTGGCTGTGATGTAACGTTCCGGGTTTTGGTTTGGCTCCGAGTTTGAGGCCTGGCTATGTGTTCATGGCATGTGTCAGTTTGCTTGGTTTGGGGGTTGGGGTGTGTGGCAGCTGGTGATGCAGCCATGGTCTGGTTTCTGGATGGGTTTGGGTTTGAGTCTGGTGAGGGAGATTGGTGGTGGTGTCATGTGTTGTTTTGGGTCAAGTATTGGTTCTCGTGGCTGGGACGCGTTTGTTGATGAGGACTAGTTTCCAGATGTCTAGTAGGCGGGAGGAGACCCTGTACTATTTCAGACAAATGATTGTCCAATCTCTTCTTAAAAACTTCCAGTGATGGAACACCCAAAGTTCCTGAATGCAAACCATTCCACTAATTAATTGTTCTCACTGTCAGGAAATGTCTCCTTGTCTCCAGGTTGCTTCTCTCCTTGCTTAGTTTCCATCCATTGCTTCTTGTTGTGCTTTTGAGCACTTTGGAGAATAGGTTGACCCCCTTCTTCTTTGGGGCAGCCCTTTAGATATTGAAAGGTTCTGCTCCCAATGCAAACTGCTTGTTTGCTTTGTAGAACAAAGATGTACAAAGATTTTGGAACACTGCTAGCATATCTCCCTTAATCTTAGACCCTGTGTGTGTGTGTGTGTGTGTGTGTGTGTGTGTGTGTGTGTGAAAGAGAGAGAGGGAGGGAGGGAGGGAGGGGGAGAGAGAGAGAGATTATTTTGATTAGATGTCTTTGGGAAGTGAGAAGGTAGACCCTTCACATTTGTTGTCTCTCGGTATACAGGGGGAAGCTTAGCTATAATATTTTAAGGCTCTCAGTCTTCCTTACAATCTCCAAATGCACCAGGTAGGATTTTTTGCAGAGAGTAAGGGGGTCAGAAAGACAAATGAAGATTTGGAAACCCTTAGAGCCACACTGAGAATATCAGTATTTCGTGAAGTCCTGGTGGATGGTCCAATCTATCAGATCATCTGCCTGGGCTCTGTAGAAACTTTGCCAGGGGCAGAACACAACAAATACAAGATAGGACCGTGTTTCTCTGTGAAGCTGATGAATGTTCATTGGTGAGTGCTCTTCTAGAAAGTGAGGTGTACACACACACTGCCAAGACGGTTGCTGTGCAACCAGACAGCATTTCTCCTGAATAGGTGAGAAGATCCCTGAGTGTTGCGGTTATTTCTCTTGTCTGTAAAAGTCTGCTCCTTACACTAACGTCCCTCCTCTCCCCTTAATCGCCTGGAGCTTATCTCTACTGCTGAGCTAGTTCATGCCAGCATGTGAATATTTCATGGGGAAACGTGGATACCAGAACAGAATCAATATTCTCCAAGCCTGGATGGAAAAAAAAAAAAAAAAAGGCCAGGACAGAACATGATAACAAAGTCTCTAATGCACCCTGGCACTCTGACAATTTAGCCATCAATAGACACATAGACATTAACACAACATCTACAGGCTGTGCAAAAGAGAGAATCGACTATCCGAAAAGGGAACGAAAAGACTCTCCAACAGCACTCAGATCAGCAGAGGTTTACTCCAAGACCAACAATCAAGTAAGCAATGTCCCAATCCAGAAACTGCCAAAGAAGCCAACAGCAAACAGCCCAACTGAAGAACCTCCAAGAGTATCCCCACCAAGATTGAGAGCAAACTCTCCTTCCTATCAACACTGATGATGGCACCTAGTTTGGGTAATGAAACATCTGCAAGAAAACAACCAAGCTCACAGAGCACCAAGGACCTCACAGTCCTCCTCCTCCTCCTCTTCCTCTTCCTTCCCCTCCTCTTCCTCCTCCTCCACCACCATCCCACTCCCTTCTAGCAGTTGGGTAATGAAACATCTGCAAGAAAACAAGCAAGCTCAGAGAGCACCAAGGACCTCTCGTTTCAGTCCTGAGCCAAAAATATTCTCCTTCATAAGTGTCTAATTACCAAAGATAATTGGTAATTAGGTGCAGGTTTAAGTGGGGGGTAGTAAGAACTGATGGCTTGATGAAGCATCACCAGGAAAGGTCTAAAATCCTAATTTTAATTAGAGGAATTGTGGTAAGAGTGTAAATACATATTTAAATATCCATTATGCTATTCCCTTCTGGGGTGAGCAAGGTGTAGGAAAGAAGCAAAAAATTAAAAGGAAAAAATGTTGAGGGGAAAGAAACGTAACTAAATGTATTTTACACCAACTCCATTCATTGGTCGAAAATTGACCCGTTTGAGCTGTGGTGCTGAAGAAGGTTCTTGAATATTCCTTGGGCAGCAAAGGTGACTAACAAGTAAGGGCTGGAGGGAATAACAGCACAGACATGACACTAGAAGCCCAAAACTACAAAGTTGCAGCTCACTTACTTTGGCCGTGCCGTGCAAAGGACTTCACTGAAGATAGCAATTATGCTTGGAAAAGTTAGCGATAAAAGGAAACCAAACTTCCACGTGGCTGGGCACTGTCAAAGCTGATAACAGCCAAAGCATGGGTCAACTCAAAGAAGTAATGCAAGATCAGAAGATGTGGATAGATCTGGTCCATAGAATTGTCAAGAGTTGGACATGACTGAATAAATATCATCATCATCATCATCATCATCATCATCATCATCATCATCATCATCATCCATGTTTTGCTTCATCATTAAACTTCTCACTGAGGAGTATCGCATTAACTTCATCCAACCTTGACTTTCTTGGTCATCTCAACCCAGGGCTATTGGCTAAACTGAAAAATATTATTTTCTTTAAATCCTCTTAGAAGAGGAAACTCTTCCATTCTCTTGGCGAGGAAGCAACATGGCCATCTTCAGAAAGTCAAGAGGCACTGAGCTCAACTTAGAAGACCCTTTGACTTTTTCACGATGCAGTGCAACATTTCTTATAAGGCCAGCTATGACATGTAAGACATGAAAAAGTTGAGCTCACTAAGAGGCCAAATTATTCTTCATGATAAAAGGGCAACCTATGAGTTGTATTTTATGCAGAATTGTACATTTTTATTGAAGAAACATTTTATTTTTCCAGTGATATTGATAGGTTTGCTCTAGAATGTGGATTGTCTGAAGAGGGGAAGTCATACAAAAGGATACAACTAACAAAACCATGGGGCAAACCCCTCCTCTTTTCTTTGTGCAACACACCATTGCAGAGACATCCAAAACAGGCACTTTGCATAGTAAGCAGAACCTTTCACTATCTCAGGGATTGCCACAAAGAAGAGGGGATCAACCTATTCCCCAAAGCCCCTGAGGGCAGGACAAGAAGCAAAGGATGGAAACTCATCAAGGAGAGAAGCCACCTGAAATGAAAGAGAAATTTCCTAATGATGAGAACAATCAACCAGAGAAACAGCTCACCTTCAGAAGTTGTGGGGGCTCCATTATTGGAGGTTTTCAAGAAGAGACTGGACAGCCATTTGTCTGGAATGATATAGGGTCTCCTGCTTGAGCAGGGGGTTGGACTAGAAGACCTCCAAGGTCCTTTCTGATATTCTATAGTCTATAGCCTAGCCCTATCATACTTTTGACTTTCTGATGCAAGCAACAAGTTTCTTTGAAGGCTATTGACTCTGCCCTGGGACATGTTGACATCAGCAAATTCATACAAATTACAGTTAATTATTTGCTTTGGAGGCCTGAGGTGCTTAAAGATATTGAAATGTTGTGGAGAGAGAGAGAGAGAGGGGGGGGAGGGAGGGAGGGAGGGAGGGAGGGAGGGAGAGAGAGAGAGAGAGAGAGAGAGAGAGAGAGAGAGAGAGAGAGAGAGAGACTAATGTAGAACAATCTAAAATCCTGTAAGCACTGCACAGTAAGCTCAATCTTAGACCATACACTGAGATGCGTAGCAGTGGTGGGATTCAATTTTTTTTACTACTGGTTATGCGGGCATGGCTTGGTGGGTGTGGCAGGGGTAGGATACTGCAAAATATCCAGTCAGAGGTGGGATTTGCCGGTTCTCCGAACTACTTAAAATTTCTGCTACCGGTTTTCCAGAACTGGTCAGAACAGGCTGAATACCACCTCTGATGAGTAGGCATGCTAGTTTGCACTGTGGTCCAAATCATGTGCAGTAAAAACCACAGTGGAGAGACTGAAAATGATGCCCAAAAGTCTGCCCTGTTCTGTCATAGATGGAAGATTTCCTGACTGCTTTTTAAGGCTGTGCTTCTGTGTGCTTATCAGAAAATAATTTCACTGGATTTCCTTTGCATGAGCATGCATAGGAATGGATGCATTATCCCTGCTTTGTGAATCAGATATTTTATCTCTCCTTCTGTAAATTTTGATAAGTACTCCCTGGGATGTTTGATGCCAGAGTTTCTGGGAGCAGTAACCTTGGTCTTGATCATGAACGAATGCTATCCTGAGAATTGGACCAAATAACCTCCTTGCTTCCTCTATGACCTAAGATACTAATTTGGGGGGTTGAATGGAGCAGGGAGGACTGGAGGAGGAAGGATAATGCACAGAAGTGAGGCAGGACTATGCCAACAGTGTGATTTCAGACCGTTTTGAACATTGCCTTACATGCTCATACAGTATATATGCAATGCATACTATTCAGATGGATACAACAGCATCAATACAACAGCTGAGGCCACCAGAAAAGAAACAGAACTCTGAATGTCCTTTGATACTCAAAGTGGTAAAAGGAGGGAGGATGAGGAAGAGGAAAGGAGGAAGGAAGGAAGGAAGGAAGGAAGGAAGGAAGGAAGGAAGGAAGGAAGGAAAGAAGAAGAAGAAGAAGAAGAAGAAGAAGAAGAAGAAGAAGAAGAAGAAGAAGAGGAGGAGGAGGAGGAGGAGGAGGAGGAGGGGAGGAGGAGGAGGAGGAGGAGGAGGAGGGAGGAGGAGGAGGAGGAGGAGAGGAGGAGAGAGGGAGAAGGAGAAGGAGAAGGAGAAGAAGAAGAAGAAGAAGAAGAAGAAGAAGAAGAAGAAGAAGAAGAAGAAGAAGAAGAAGAAGAAGAAGAAGAAGAAGAAGAAGAAGAAGAAGAAGAAGAAGAAGAAGAAGAAGAAGAAGACTCAAATGGAATGATGAACTAACTAGTCAGTATAAATTTAGCACTTGGAATGTAAATAATTTGTTAGTTAATTTCATCCCAATCCAAGCAGGATGAAAGCAAGGAGGAGGAGGAGGAGGAGGAGAGAGAAGGAGGGGATCAAATGGATTGATGAGTGATGAATTAACTAGTCAGAATAAACTTAGCACTAGGAATGTAAAGTAATTTATTAGTTACTTTCATCCCAATCCCATCCATGCAGGGTGAAAGCAAAGCATTTGTTCCCCTATTGCATAAAATTAAAATCGTTTCTTGTATTTTTCTTCTGTTCCATTATCCATAGTTTCAATTATCCACAGTTGATACTACAGACCAGACTTTGTTATCCTTGGCAAAGAGTTTTCCACATCCATAATTTTTGACATATAACTCTATTTTCAGGAGTGGATTTTATTTTGGTGGGGGAGGAAGGGGGGGGAATGGCAACTTAATTTATGCATTTGCAAAATGACAGGTGGAATTTTGTGCACGCAAACTGCATTTCCCAAGACAGTTTCAGAAAGCGTTTTGGTATTTGGGGTTGTTAGTGTATTGAGAATTTCAAACATTAAACAAATTCAGAACAGATCCATTATTTTCAAGTCAGGACAATTTTCACCTACCTCCTCTGACCTTTGCAGTATTTCTTCAGATTTATCAAAGGGTGGGGGGGGATTCTCAGGAAAAAATAAATAAATACAGGCAGTAGAATGAAATGGAGTTTTGAGAGTTCATGCATTCAGCACCTTGGGAAAATGTGTTCCATATATTTCCCCTTTTCTCCCACATGGCTATTTTGTAGGCATAAATCCAGAATAAATATAATGAGGTTTCCCCTTGATGACGATGAACATGATATTTATAGTAGAATCACTAAACAGGAGGTGTTCTTGTATTTAAAGTAATTGCTTGCTAGATGATTTGCAGCCAGAACTGCTTGCCAAAAATAAGCCACAAATAAAAGTTTTTTCATTAAAAAAACACCATTTTTACACACTGCCTTGCTTATTTTTTATCCTCGATTTTGCTCTCTGCTTCCATGGTGGGTGTGCTACAAAAATAAAACAGCTCTTTCCCCCCCACTTTATATTTCATAGTAGCAATCTGCTAGGGATTCTATGCTATTAGTAATGGGAGGCAAACCAAACTACAACTACTACTTCTTCTTCTTCTTCTTCTTCTTCTTCTTCTTCTTCTTCTTCTTCTTCTTCTTCTTCTTCTTCTTCTTCTTCTTCTTCTTCTTCTTCTTCTTCTTCTTCTTCTTCTTCTTCTTCTTCTTCTTCTTCTTCTTCTTCTTCTTCTTCTTCTTCTTCTTCTTCTTCTTCTTCTTCTTCTTCTTCTTCCTCCTCCTCCTCCTCCTCCTCCTCCTCCTCCTCCTCCTCCTCCTCCTCCTCCTCCTCCTCCTCCTCCTCCTCTTCTTCCTCTTCCTCTTCCTCTTCCTCTTCCTCTTCCATTCAGTCATGCCCCACACTACCTGAGCAAGTTCTTGCAGGCTTTTGAGCAAGGTTTTCCAAAACTGAAGATGCTTTTTGCATGAAAAGTGAAATATTTTCAAGAAGGTAAAAAAAACACCCCACATTAACTCCAGTTGCCTTTTGAAAAAGTGCTTTTGGGATGTTTTTCAGAAGTGGTTTCTCCATTGCCTCCTTCTTTGGGCTGAGAGAAAGTGATTGACCCTAAGATTACACAATTGGCTTTCTATATAAGGTGGGACTTGAACTCACCATCCCCTGGTGTGTGTTTTTTTTTCCCCAGGAGGCAACTGGACTTTATTTTTCTTTGAAGACTTTTGCTTCTCATCCAAGAAGCTTCTCCAACTGTGACTGGATGGTGGGGAAGGGAAGGTTTTATACTCCTTTGCAGACAGCTGGTCATTTGCATACTTTTATAGAGTTGATGATGCCACCTGGAGGTTTGTCTATGTCCTCAGGGTCACTTGAGTAGTGTAAATGGGTGTGCAGCATTCTTGGAACTGCCTTAAAGGACCCGTGTTGTAGATGATGTGTTGTATCTCTTCACCTCTGTTGACAGTGGATTGTTCAATTTGTGTTCAAAATGTGGACTTTGGACAGAGAGGACTGCTAGTTTGAAAGAGGGGTCAAGGAAGCCATCTATGCCAAAATTGAACGCACCTCTCTCAACGGAGGGGGAGAGACACAACCTCATATATCTCCAGTCTACAATATAGTCCTTCCAGCAATTCCAAGAAGGCTCCACATCCATTTGCACCACTAAGGTGACCCTGAGGACACAGACAAGCCTCCAAGTGGCCTCAATGACTCTCTACAAAGAATGCAAATGACCAGCTGTCTGCAAGGAGTATAAATCCTTCCATTCCCCACCATCCAGTCAGAGCTGAAGAAGCTCCTTGGGTGAAGAAGCGAAACATTTCCAAAGAAAAACAAAGAAAGTCCAGTTGCCTCTTGGGGGGTGGGTGGGCAGGGGAAAAGCACCTTTGAGACAACCATGACCTCGATGAGGGAGATTCTCCATAGTCACTGTCTCTGGTTTCTAATCTGAGACCTTATGCATGAAGATCTCCTCTTTTAATATCTTGTAGTATCCCAGTTGACATGTATGGCTGTGAAAGTTGGACCATAAGGAAGGAGAACCTGTAGCCAAAGAATGGAGGCCTTTGAACTCATGCTGGAGAAAACTCCTGCGAGTCCCTCGGACTGCAAGGCGATCCAACCGGTCAGTCCTAGAGGAGATCAACCCTGACCGCTCTTTAGAAGGCCAGATCCTGAAGATGAAACTCAAAGACTTTGTGGCTACCGAATGAGAAGGAAGGACTCACTGGAGAAGAGACGAATGCTGGGAAAGATTGAGGGCAATAGAAGAAGGGGAACGACAAAGAATGAGGTGGCTGGATGGAGTCCCTGAAGCAGTCGGCATGAGCTTAAATGGACTCCAGAAGATGGAAGAGGACAGGAAGGCCTGCAGGAACATTGTCCATGGGGTTGCGATGGGTCGGACATGGCTTCACAACAAACAGCAACAAGCCCAATTTCACTTTCCTTAGCCTAGTCCTTTGTGTTCTCTTGGCCTGTTGTACAACAGCATCAAATTGATAGCAACCACATCTCCAAATGGAACATTGGAATTCCTGCAACAGCGATGACCGTCGACATGGATAGATGAAATAAAAAGTGCCTTTCTAAATGTTATGTTTGGTGGCCAGTGTGTTCTACTGATCTGTATTCTATGCACTTGTCGAAGGAAAGGCTACAGGTTATAAAAGCGATACAGTTGTAAAGGTGCTTTCAAAAAATAATATAAAAAGGAGTCACAGTTCATGAAATTGAAAAATGAGCAGCAATAAGATGCACATTCTTTGGGGAGATTTCACTTTTAGCAATTAGTAGAGAGATTATCTTTCTTATGCATACTAAATATCCAAAGTGGGCTTTTTAGTGAATGATCCAAATGGAGAGAACAAAGACTAACTTTCTAAATGGGGGGAAAATGCCTTTGTTGAAGACAAATCCCCAAATGGTACCTACTTTTCCAAAATTGATTGGGCTAAAAGGATTGTAGATTGTTATATGAAAAAGGTTATTTGTGATTCTTTTTGAGGGGGAGGGTTAACAGATTAACAGATTTTAACAGATAATCAGAGTTGGAAGGGACCCTGTAGGTCATCTAGTCCAACCCCCTGCCCAAGCAGGAGACCCTACACCATTTCTGACAAATGGCAGTCCAATCTCTTCTTGAAAGTCTCAAGTGATGGCGCTCCCACAACTTCCGAGGGCAAGCTGTTCCATTGGTTGATTGTTCTCACTGTCAGAAAGTTTCTCCTTATTTCCAGGTTAAATCTCTCCTTGTTCAGTTTCCATCCATTATTCCTTGTCTGGCCTACAGGTACTTTAGAAAAGAGCTTGACCCCCTTCCTCCCTGTGGCAGCCCCTCAAATATTGGAAGACCGCTATCATGTCTCCCCTGGTCCTTCTCTTTACTGGACTAGCCAAGCCCAGTTCCTGCAACTGTTTGTTGTATGTTTTAGCCTCCAGTCCCCTCATCATCCTGGTTGCTCTTCTCTGTACTTTTTCTAGAGTCTCAACGTCTTTTTTATAATGTGGTGAACAAAACTGGATGCACTACTCTAGGTGTGGTCTTTCTAAGGCTTTATAGATTGGTATTAGTACTTCCCTTGATCTTGATTGTATCCCTCTGTTAATGCAACTTAGGATTGCATTGGCTTTTTTGGCTGCTGCTGCACACTGCTGGCTCATATTTATCTGGTTGTCCACTAAGACTCCAAGATGCCTCTCACAGTTACTGCTATTGAGCCTGGTTTCACCCAGTCTATATGTGTACTTTTGGTTTTTCTTGCCTAAGTGTAGGACTTTACTTTTCTCTACATTGAATTTCATTTTGTTAGAAGACTAGGGTTCTAGTCTGTCAAGATCCATCTGGATCTTGAGCTTATCTTCTTGGGTGTTAGCTATTCCTGCCAGCTTAGTATCATCTGCAAATTTGGTAAGTTCCCCTTCTATTCCCTCATCTAAGTCGTTAATGAAGATATTGAAGAGTACTGGGCCTAAGACAGAACCTTGTGGCACCCCACTGCTTACTTCCCTCCATGTAGACTTAGACCCATTAAAGACTATTCGTTGAGTATGGTTTGCCAGTCAGTTGCGAGTCCATCTAGTGGTGATGCTATCTATTCCACTTTTTTTAGCTTACTAAGAAGTAGGTTGCGGTCTACTTTGTTGAATGCCTTGCTGAAATCTAAATATATTATGTCCACAGTATTTTGCTGGTCTACTAATTTAGTCACTGTGTTGAAGAATCAAATAAGATTGGTTTGGCATGATCTGTACTTAACAAACCTGTGCTGACTGCTAGTTATTACTTTACTTGTTTCTAGATGTTGGCAGATGTTTTTTTATTATCTTTTCCAGTATCTTCCCGGGTATTGATGTTAGGCTGATTGGTCTACAGTTTCCTGGGTCTGTTTTTTTCCCTTTTTTGAAGATGGGAACCACTTCAGCTCTTTTCCAGCCCTCTGGTAGTTCCCTGGTGCTCCAGGATTTTTGAAAGATATGGTGCAGTGGTTCTGAGATGACCTCTGCCAGCTCCTTTAAAACTCTGGGATGTAATCCATCAGGCCCCAGTGATTTGTTTTCATCAAGATCAGACAGGTGTTCTCTTACTATTTTTTTTTTTTTTTGCTTATTTTAACTTTTATTTCTGGTCTGTCTTTTACAGTTATGTTTTTGGTGGGTTGAACTATAGTTTCTTCTTGCGTGAAGACGGATGCAAAGAATGAGTTAAGCAGTTCTGCTTTCTCTCTGTTGCCTGTTGCTTCCTTGACATCTTCTCTCTTTAGTGGACCAACTTGTTTCCTTGATTTTTTTCTTGTTATTTATATGTTGGAAGAAACTTTTTTTTATTATCTTTGACTTTTGTTGCAAGTTTTTGTTTGTTCTGAGCCTTTGCTATCCTGACTTCGTCTTTGCAGATTCTGGCTATCTGCTGATATTCTGCCTTAGTTTTATGTCCTTCTTTCCATTTTTTGTGCTTGTCCTTTTTTTCTTTCAATTTGCCAGAGAGATCTTTGTGCAGCTATGCTGGTTTCTTCTTGGATTTCTTGTTTTTCTTTCTCAGTGGTATTGTGCTGGTCTGGGCTTCTATGATCATACTTTTTAGAGTTTCCCAAGATTCTTGAGTTGTTTTCCCCTTTAGGATTTTCATCCATGGAATCTTTCCCAAGTTCTCTCTGAGTTTATTGAAATGAGCTCTTTTAAAATCCAGGACTCTGGTGTCATTATGTTCTGTTGCTTGTGTTTGTTTTATGTTGAATTCTAGTATGACATGGTCACCCTCACCCAAGGTTCCTGCAGTTTCAACTCCCTCTATCACTTCTTCTCTGTTTGTAAGAATTTAGTCCAGTATGGCTGTCCCTTTAATTTCACCCTCTACGTTTTGGACAACAAAGTTGTCAGCTAGGTTGGTTAGGAACTTATTTGATTTCTCACTTGGTGCAGAATTTGTTTTCCAATTGATATCAGGATAATTGAAGTCTCCCATTACTATTGTTGTGTTTCCTGCATATGTTTGTTAGTTGGCTGTGAAAAAAGGACATCTATATTTTCTGCTTGATTGGGTGGCCTATAACATACACCTATGGCCATGTCATTCTTTTTTTCTTTTATATTGACCCATATGCATTCTAGGAGGTTTTCATCTTTGGTTTCATGCATTTCTGTAGCAATATAGTGCTCCTTTACGTACAGTGCAACTCCACCTCCTCTTTTATGGGCTCTGGTTTTTTTTTTGTTTTTTTTTTAATAGTTTGTATCCTTCTACCAGTATGTTCCAGTCATGGGTTTCATCCCACCAAGTTTCTGTTATTCCAACTATATCATATTTACCTTAATGTATTCGTAGTTCGAGTTCACCCTGTTTGTTCCCCAGACTTTGTGCATTTGTATATAGGCACTTAGATCTTTATATCTGACACTGTTTACTGTCTACATAACCTGTGTTGTGCCTGCCTGCCCCTACTTTCTTGCCACCTGTTTGATTAGTGCACATGGTATGGCTCTCACTATTAAATGCTTGGTTATGGTTGGCATCAAGGTTGATAATCTTACCTGCACAAACATCTATTTTGCATGCACTGGTATCCTTATTAGTTTTAGGTTGCTGGGGACAGAGATGTTCTGAATCCATTCATTCTCTGTCTCCGCTGTTCAGTTTAAATGTTTGTCCAGGAAATCTGTGAATTTAATGCCAAGTAACTCAGTCCCTTTCTTTGATGGTTGGATGGACTTTAGGCATGAGAGCAGAAGAGCCCGCTGCTAAATACAGAAAAATGATTCATAGCTTTCCTTTATTAGATGTCTTTTATTCACTAAACCTCACTCATGAAAGAACCAGACGTTGATCCATGTATGCATTTAGCAAGAGGAATGAAAAGAAAACATGTTGCACGTGATCATTAGCTATGTGGAAAACCTTAAGGGCTCTTCTTTAGAGTTCTTTCTCCTTATTTATTAAATTTATATACCTCTTGCCTCACTCTGGAGGGTGAAACCTTCTTGGTATCCTGTCATGAAAGAGAAAGATTCTGAGCTCAGTTGTTTTCTTGGAGACATTTCATCACCAAACTGGGTAACATCATCAGTGCTGGTAGGAGTGGGGTTTGCTCTCTATTTGTATACAGTTGGCTTGCCCTGTTAGTGTTGGCTCTTGGTAGTTCCTTGATCAGGCTGTTATTTAATGTTAGTTGGTTCGTCAGAGTTGGTAGAGAAAGATACTTTTTGCAATGTCTTATTTTCACTTAGGCAGGCTTTTCAGGGTTTCCAAAATTGTCCCGCCCAGTGTATCATTTGAAGAATTGAAACAGTTGTGTTCTGTTTTCTATTCATTGCTCCCCCTCTAAAAATCACCTTTTAATTTTTTTAAAAAAAAAGTCTTCTCAGGGTTTCCCCCGCCCCCCATGTTCTTCCTGCTTTTTTTTCCAGATTGTTGTATTTAAGGAATGTCAGCCACTCCTTCATTAGCTCCCAAAACAAAACAAAAATAACCATGCATAAAATAACTTTAAAAAGAAAAAAAAGGAACTCCATAGGCTGGAATTGCCACATTCTCAGTGAAATGTAATTATAAATCTAGAGATAGATTACGTTTAGATTTATTGCATGATGATGAATGAATTCCTTGCCTGTCGTTGATGTAATCCATCATAGTGAATCCATTATTTAGAACAAACTAATGATTATAAATCTATTTTAAAGGGAGGAAGAAACTACAGGGCTCACTGAGTGAAAAGAATTCAATGGTGTCACAAATGTGGGTCATTCCACCTTTTTGGAAATTAATAGCTATTTAACAGGGGAATATATTGCTTTTAATACAATTTTGGAGACGGGGGTGCCTTTCGAGCAATATCCCAGCAGTAAAGGGAATGGAAGGTTTAACATAAATGAAACAATAATCTGATATATATGGGATCTACACCAGAATGATATATGCGGGATAGATGGATTTGTGACTCGCTGACAAACCGTACTCAACGACTAGTCCTTAGTGGCAGTACATCTACATGGAAGGAAGGAAGCAGTGGGGTACCACAAGGTTCTTCCATCTTAGGCCCAGCACTCTTCAATATCTTCATAAATGACTTAGATAATGGAATAGAAGGGGAAATTCGCAGATGACACTAAGCTGGTAACAAAACGTTCAGAAACTAAATTGAACCAAGCTTGGAGAGCAAGCCACTTCCAAAAACTTTTCCTTGTTCCTAGTTTGGATCTCTCTTTAATGAACTTCTTTTCCTTCTATAAGTGCTTTGGAAAATAGGTTGATCCCACCCCTCTGTGGCAGACCCTTAAACATTGGAACACTGCTATCCTGTCACCCCTAATTCTTCTTTACGTTAGACTAGATGAATCCAACTCCTGCAACCATTCTTTATACGTTTTATCCTCCAGGCTGTTCTAATTCTATTTTAATTCAGATCTGTTCTATTTTAATTCTATTCCGTTCTAGTTCCAGTTCCACTTCCAGCTGTAGTTCTATTTAATTGTAATTATATTTTGCTTAAGTTTAATTCCAATTCTGTTCTATTCTATTCTAATTCTATTCGTATTCTGTTCCTGTTCCTTTTCCTGTTCCGGTTTTAGTTCTACTTCCACTTCTGTTCTATTTAATTGTAATTCTGTTCTGTTCAATTCCAATTCCAATTCCAATTCTGTTCTATCCTACCCTATTTACTCCATTCCATTCCATTCCCTATTTTCTATTCTGTTCTGTTCTGTTCTGTTTCATTCCGTTCCATTCCATTGTTCTGTTCTGTTCTAGTCCAGTCTAGTCTACATCCTATCCTATCCTATTCTTGTGAAAAACTCCTTATTTGGCATCTTGCAGCATACAAAAGCCAAGAAGTTGTATGACTAAACCAGAGCAGCAAAAATGTAGCTAATTGGCGATAAGGTAAAAAAAAGGGACCGTTGTGATATGTAGCTATAAAATAATATAATATACATAATGATTATTATTATCCTTTCTTTCTTTTCCCCTGTTGTCTTGAATTTTCTTACCTTTCTTAATTTTCTTACCTGCTGCTTGCATTGTAATAAGTCTCATATGTCTTTCTTTGATTCTGCCTCTTTCGGGGTGGCAGTTCATAAGCCACAGTAAGTATCAGCTGTATATTTCCTTTAAAAAAGCATACAATAGAAAGAGAGTAATATATATCCACAAAATTATATGTTTTTAACTTTTTGAGATCAGTTGAGGTTAACCAAGTGCTGGCACTAACTGCAAACATAAATATAAATACCAGTAAATAACAGAAGTTAAAGCATAAAAGGCAGCGAGGCTAAAACATCACAAAAAGAGAAGATAATTTATTCAAAGGAAACTTGGTTTTCTAAAGGATAATAATATACTATCAAGCACTGAAAAAAAAGATTACCATCAGTCAGTTGCAAAAAGCACATTTACTTTGAACAGCTTACATTCTGTGACAAATAAAATAACAACATCTGCATCTCTCACATCCTTGGGAAGGATTGAAGAGGTGGACAAAAATGCCAGATCTAGTCTAAACCGCTACGCAGCCAACCAAAAGAATAATAACTGTTGGATGATGGAGAAACTTGGTGAAACGTCATTGGGAGGAATGTTTGCCATGGTAGCCCCATGATTAAAAATTCCAGATTATTACGATGGCTTCTGTCATTTAAAGGCAGGTTTTTAAACACTGTAAGTAAAAGTCGATGGAGATTCTCAGGCATCCAGATCATGGTTGTCTCATGATTGTTCTGGACTTTGTTTTTCCTTGAAGATGTTTCTGAACTGAAGAACTCCTCAGTCAGAACTGAAGAAGCTTCTTGGATGAGAAGCAAAACATCTTCAAGGAAAAATTTAAAAAGTCCAGTTGCCTCTTTAAAAAGCACCTTTGTGGCCTGTAACAAAGGTAAAGGCTCCCCTCAGACATCCGTGCTAGTCATTTCCGGCTCTAGGGAGTGGTACTCATCTCCATTACAAAGCCAAAGAAGAGCCAGTGCTGTCCGAAGACGTCTCTGTGGTCATGTGGCCACCATGACTAAACGCTGAAGGCGCACAGAACGCTGTTCCCTTCCCACCAAAGGGGTCCCTATTTTCCTACTTGCGTTTTTTTCATGCTTTCAAACTGTTATGTTGGCAGAAGCTGGAACAAGTAACAGGAGCTCACTCCGTTACGCAGCGCTAGGGATTCGAATCCCTGAACTGCCGACCTTTCTGATCAACAAGCTTGGCGTCTTAGCCACTGAGTCGCCACATCCCTATAACAAAAGATTGGGCTAAATGGATCTGTACCTCAAAGAAGACCCTTCTAGACTTTTTTCAGATTTCCTGGTTCAACACCATTCTTGTGCTGGACTTTATGAGCTCCATCATGGAAGAGCCAAAAAACATACAGGATCAAGAAGAAAAATTACTCCTATTTTTTGGGTGGTGTTTTACAATGTTTAAATGAAGTCGTTTCAGTTAAGAATTGCCCATTTTGTAGCCACTGAGCAGCAAAGCACACAAACGTGTGATTTTCTTTGCAAGAGGGGCTTTTAACAGCTTTTATCAGGATTGGAGATTGGGCCACTCTGTTATCTGTGAAAGATGATTGTGAGATGAGTGGAGAGAAGCCGCGAGTGGGTGAGCGGTTGCTGCGATGTGTTAGAGCTTTTGACACAGGTTTTGTAGTTGGTTCACTAACATAGTTACTTTACATTTTAATTTGATTTATTTTCCCTCTTTTTAAATGATGTTCAAGTTTATTAGCTTTTAACATTCCTAAACTAGTAAACAAGCTGGAGATAAGAAAAAGTGTGTTAGTACAAATTGGGGTCTGGTTTATCCCTTTTGTGAACACCAAACAACCTTTTCCCTTACCAATATGCCCCTTCTGACATCAGACTTCATTTTAATGAACGTGTGATATTATGGGATGCAAATATGTAACATGTTTGACTACATGTAACTGATTGCCCATGCAAAGGGGAGGTGACTTTTATTTTATCCAATCAATGTTCCTCTTTCATTTTCTTTGTTGTGTTAAACATGGGGCTCAGAGTTCTCTCTGGCTTTTTCATAGAGAGATCCAGGGGTGGGCTTCAAAAAAATTAGCAACCGGTTCTCTGCTTGATTGCTAGGTGGGCGTGGCCATGGTGGGCGTGGCCTAGTTGGCCTCCTGCACCACCAGGGAGGGGGAGTTTTCGCCCTCCCTGGGCTTCGGAGGCTTTCCTTGAGCCTCCGTGAGGACGAAAATGGCTTCCCCAGGCTCTGGAGGCTCTCAAACGGGCCTGTTTCCAGCCTTTTGGAGCCTCTGGGAGGCCCTTTTTTGCACTCCCTGAGCCTTTGTGTGGGCCCTGCACTTACCTGGGATCCAAAACGGGCTGCATGGAGACTCCTGGGAGGGAAGGGGTGGGTGGGGCCAACCAGTTGTTGCAACTACCGGTTTGGCAAACCAGGTGTAAAATTAAAAACCTCTGGTTCGCCCAAACCAGCGCAAACTGGTAGCAGCCCCACCCCCTGTAGAGATCCCATTTTATCAGGGTATACTAATATTAACTGTTTTTAAATGATCTTCCAACTCAGTTGTTTATTGGTGAGTTAAACTGAGGCAGGACCTAGGGCCAGGATTGACTTTCACATCCAGCTGGAGACGGTATCCTGCGATCCCAAATAAAGAATGATCGATCACTAGGAAAACGGGGTGGGGAATTTTCCTGCAGACTTTTGGGGGGGATTTTCCCAGGGTCTCTGGTCTGCAGATTTAAAATTATGAGTTTGGTGGTCCCTGAGATCCAAAAGGTTGGTGACCCCTGGACTAGAAGACCTCCAAGGTCCCTTCCAACTCTTCTCTTCTCTTCTCTTCTCTTCTCTTCTCTTCTCTTCTCTTCTCTTCTCTTCTCTTCTCTTCTCTTCTCTTCTCCTCTCCTCTCCTCTCCTCTCCTCTCCTCTCCTCTCCTCTCCTCTCCTCTCCTCTTCCATTCCATTCCATTCCTATTTGTATTTGTATTTGTATTTGTATTTGTATTTGTCAATTGCTTACAAGATATAGGTATAAGAATAAACATAGTTTTGAACACATGAGATGGATACTTATAAGAAAAATAAAAAGGAACAATAGGACAGGGACGGTAGGCACAATTGGTGTACTTATGCATGCCCCCTACAGGCCTCTTAGGAAGAGGGTGAGGTCAATAGTAGACAATCTAAGGTTAAAGTTTTTGAGGTTTGGGGAAGAAACCACAGTCAGGTAGAGTATTCCAAACATTGACCACTCTGTTGCTGAAGTCGTATTTTTTGCAGTCAAGTTTGGTGCAGTTAACCTTGAGTTTGTATCTATTGTTTGCTCTTGTATTGTTATGGTTGAAGCTGAAGTATTCATTGACAGGTAGGACATTGCAATGTATGATTTTATATACTATATTTAGATTGGACCAAAATCGGCGTAGTTCTAGGTTTTCTAGGTTTAGAGTTTCAAGTCTGGTGGCATTAGGTATTCTGCAATGAGTAGAGGAGCAGAGAACTCTTCTTGAGAAATATTTTTGGAATTTTTCAATTGTGTTAATATCAGATACATGATATGGGTTCCAGACTGATGAGCTGTATTCAGGTATAGGTCCAGCAAATGTTTTGTATGCTCTAGTTAGTAGTGTGATATTACCAGAGAAGAAGCTACGTAGGATTAGATTAACAACTCTTAATGCCTTTTTGGCTATGTAGTTATAGTGGGCTCTAGCATGTAGATCATTAGAGATGAGTACTCCAAGATCATTGACAAAGTTTGGTTCCTCAACAAGGTCTTGATTATTTAGCTTGTATTTTATTTTCTGACGGTTTTTTTGCCAATATGTAAGACAGAGCATTTATTTGTTGAGATTTGAAGTTGCCATTTGCTTGACCATTCTGATACATAGTCAAGGTCTTTTTGGAGGGTAGCAGTATTGTCTGTGGTGTTGAATAGTTTTACATCATCAGCGAAGAGAACACAGTTGCTCTTAATATGATCACAGAGGTTATTCTATTCTATTCTATTCTATTCTATTCTATTCTATTCTATTCTATTCTATTCTATTCTATTCTATTCTATTCTATTCTATTCTATTCTATTCTATTCGTTTATGATGGTTGCACTATCCCAGGGTTAGGTGATTGCCATTTGTGACCTTCCCAGCTGGCCTCTGACAAACAAAGTCACTGGGGGAAGCCAGATTAACTTAACGACCACCTGGTTCACTTAACACCTGCAGTGATCTTCTTAACAGTTGTGGCAAAAAATGGGGCCCAACTCATTTAACAACTGGATAGCAATGGAAATTAGGAGCTTCATTTTGGTTGTATGTTAAGGACTACCTGTTCTGAAGAAAATTGAGAATTCGTATTTATATTTACCAGACTGTGGTAGTCAGCTGAAATTAAATAATTATGTTATTCCAGGATCCTGCAGCATTAAACAAGAGTCTAATGCTGGAGGGAGGGGGAATTCAGTTATTACACAATGTTTCTTTGATGGGTAGTCTTACACTTTAAACCTCCTTGATTGTCTCTGCATTCTGAGATATTTATTTTTATTTATTTATTTATTTATTTATTTATTTATTTATTTATTTATTTATTTATTTTATTTATTTATTGAATTCTGAGATATTTCTTCGTTTCTCATGTAAGGTAAAATCTCCACTCCTTTTATTGTCCTATTCAAAAGCGCGCTGCATTCATCATTGGAATAAACAATCTTTTGTGGTTTGTTTTTTTTTACCTCAGATCGCTGCTAGATACTTTGCTGTGGCAGTGAGTTTCACGAAGCATAGCCGAGAATTAAGTAAGCTTGCAAATCTTATTTAAGAATTTTAATTTGTACTTCTGGAAGCTCTGAGAAAGCATCGCTACTTTTATTTTCTCTCCAGGGTTGCACTAAGGAAATATATGTGTCACAGGAAGTTGCTTTAATTGTTTCCCATTGGAGAGGCAAGACAAGTCATTAAATTCCGGAGAGAGACAAATGCCATTCTTAATTTGATTAAATCTTAGGCAGATGTTTTAGCAAATCTGTAGTAAGTGTTCTGTAGTACTAGGTGGTGAAATTCAGCATGCTTTCCACCTTAAAAAATATTCGCTACTAAATTATTTCAAGGATGATTACAGTCAATCCCTGATCATCTTTAGCTTATGATGATCATTTAGTAGCACATCAGAATTCATATATATCAGGCTGTCAAGATAAACTGAAGAGATGCTGCTGGGGTTCAAGCTTCCAAAACATGCACTGAGATGGCTATAATGCTGACTATTGTAGAATGTTAACCTTCTGTAATGAAATATTTAATGTAGAAAATAAATTCAGTGACAGGAGATGGTATGAATAATTAAAATACATGTGATTTTGAAATAAATCTGAATGTATTTATTAATCATATTCTCAGAATCTTTTGTGTTTAATTGTGGCTAAACAAGGAGAAACTAAGATCTCGCTTAGGTGAGAAATTTAATTGTGGATCGATACTACTTTCTGTTTTATGTAGGTGTTCATTTGATTAAATTCTCTTCCTCTTCCTCTTCTTCTTCTTCCTCCCCCTCCCCCTCTCCCTCCTCCCCCTCTTCCTCTTCCTCCAGTTGGTCTCAGGATATAACTATGATATATGTTTTGTGGTGAAAACTTTACACATCTACTGCAAGCCATTTTACTCTCCATGTGAGTTCTCCTCATTTCTCCTAATAGCTGTGTATGTTCCTCCACAAGCCTGTATGAACAAGGCATTATGAACTCTTGCTGATCAAATTATGGAGGCTGAAGCCAAACACCCAGGTTAACTTCCCATCATTTTAGGAGATTTCAATCAAGCAAATTTAAGGAAAGAAGCTCCCCAAATATTTCCAGCGTGTAAATTGTCCCATCAGAGGCAAAAATACTTTAGACCACTGCTACACAACAGTAAAAGATGCTTATAGGTCTTTACCACGAGCACCTGTGGGACACTCTGACCACTGCATGATTCATCTGCAGACTTAAACTTAAAACCATTAAGACTTAAAACCATTAAATCAACAATTAAATCAGTGAAGACTTGGTCGGATGAGGCAAAGCTGAAACTCCAGGCCTGCCTTGATTGCATTGATTGGAATGTTTTTGAAGATGCCTCTGTAGACCTAGATGAGCTCACAGCAAACCTCCTTCCCAGGCAGAAGGAAATCAACAACTAGTAGATGACCTGAATGTGTTTTACTGCAGGTTTGAAAAGAAACTACAGCCACCTATCTCCACAACCCACATCTCAAACACACCAACAACAGCCAACCTGGCCCCAACCTCTGGTGATCACAGAAAAAGAAGTGCAAGATCTATTACACAGACAGAAGCCAGGAAAGCACCAGGGCCAGACAAGATAATTCCTTCTTGCTTAAAAGTCTGTGCTGACCAATTGGCCCCCATCTTCACCTGAATCTTCAATAAATCATTAGAGATGTGCTATGTTCCTTCCTGCTTAAAACGTTCTACCATCATCCCAGTGCCAAAGAAGCCCTCCATCAAGGAACTGAATGACTACAGACCAGTTGCTCTAACATCTGTAGTTATGGAAATCTTTGAAAGGTTTGTGCTGTCCCACCTGAAAACCATCACGGATCTGCTGTTAGATCCCATGCAGTTTGCATACCTAGCAAATCCATCGACAGATGATGCTGTTAACATGGTTCTGCATTACATCCTACAACACCTTGAGTCTCCAAATACCTACACAAGGGTCCTCTTTGTAGACTTCAGTTCAGCATTCAATACCATCATTTCAGACACCCTTCTAAGTAAATTAAACCAACTAGCTGTACCTGAACACACTTGTAAGTGGATCATAAGCTTCCTAACAGACAGGAAGCAGCAGTGAAGCTAGGCAGAATCATATCCGATACCTGTACAATCAGCACAGTCCCCCACCCCCAAGGCTGTGTGCTGTCTCCACTTCTCTTCTCCCTATATACCAATGACTGCATCTCAAATGATCCATCTGTTAAAATACTGAAGTTTGCTGATGACACAACAGTGATTGGTCTCATTCGAGACAACGATGAATCTGCATACAGACAGGAGGTTATACAACTTGCCTCATGGTGTAACTGGAACAATCTGGAACTGAACACACTCAAAACTGTAGAAATGGTGGTAGACTTTAGAAGAAACCCTCCCATACTACTACCTCTAACAATACTTGACAACACAGTATCAACAGTAGAGACCTTCAAATTTCTAGGTTCGACTATATCACATGACCTAAAATGGACACCTAACATAAAAAACTTCATCAAAAAGAACAACAAAGAATGTTCTTTCTGCACCAACTGAGAAAGCTCAAACTGCCCCCTCACATCCCAGACATAAACTGTTTCAACTCCTTCCCTCAAAATGACGCTATAGAGCACTGCACAGCAGAACAACTAGACACAAGGAGAGTTTTCCCCCCGAAAGCCATCACTCTGCTAAACAAATAATTCCCTCAATACTGTTCAACTATTTACAAAGTGTACACTACTATTACTGTTAATCTTCTCACCACTCCTTATCACCCATCCCCTCCCACTTGACTGTTTCCTAGTATGATTTGATTGTTGATTGTACTCTATGACTATCATTAAGTGTTGTACATTATGATTCTTGATTCTTAATGAATGTACCTTTTCTCTATGTATACTGAGAGTATTTATATCAAGACAAATTCCTTGTGTGTACAATCACACTTGGCCAATAAAGTATTCTATTCTATTCTATTCTATTCTATTCTATTCTATTCTATTCTATTCTATTCTATTCTATTCTATTCTATTCTATTCTATTCTATTCTAAAATTCTTCAAATGTTGCAGTGCACTCAAAAATAAATGTGTGTAATATATGGAGGGATGCGAGAAAAACAGTGGTTGATGTGCTGGTAATCATAGGGCTACAACCCAACCCATCTCTTCTATTAATTGATACCTTTTTCAAAGACAAGACCGTATTTATTTCAATCCATCCCCCTGCTGCCTCCTTCATCTCCTACTCTGTTACTCATGTGTCACTTACTTGTGTATAGGACTAGCTTTCCAGTAAAGCAGTTTGAGGATGCAATTCTCCAAATGGTGATCAAAGGTCCATGCCAGTCATTTCTGGCTCTGGGGGTGGTGCTCATCTCCGTTTCAAAGCCAAAGAGCCAGTACTGTCCAAAGACATCTTCGTGGTCATGTGGCCGGCAGGACTAAATGCCTTCGAAGGCACATGGAGCACTGTTACCTTCCTACCAAAGGGGCCCCTATTTTTTTACTTGCATTTTTTACGTGCTTTCGAACTGCTAGTTTGGCAGAAGCTGCTGGGACAAGGAACAGGAGCTCACTCCGTTACGCGGGGCTAGGGATTCGAACCGCCAAACTGCTGGCCTTTTCTGATCAACAAGCTCAGCTCCTGCCAGTGACTCATTAAAGCAGCCCTTAGAAAACTGTTGCTTTCATGAGTTGCAAACCGGTTGTATTTTCACTTTCATGTATTCTGAAACATTGAGCAGTATGGCAGCTTAATGATGAAGAAGTTCACCTCCCACTAGGAAGGTTGAGAGTTCGATCCTAGGTAGCAACAGACATTTCTCTCCTAGGCACGAAGGAATAAAAAAATCTGCTGCAAACTCCACCTAGGCATCAGGAAGGGTAGCCGGCCAGTAAATGCTCATCTCCATCCAGTCAACCTGACTCTACCCCAGATTAAGGGATTACAGGGTAATTAAAAATGAGTTTTATGTATTCTGAAATGTGCTTTCCTAATTAGACCAGAAATCTAAAAGAGGGATAGTCTAATTCAAAAGAAACCAGGCACAACTTTTAATCAAGACTAACAACCTTCCTTTTGACATAGTGAAGTCAATGTTTGCGCACAACTGTTGGGTAATTAAAATAAACATATTTTGTTCAATTCTTTCTAACTAATGAAAAGATAGAAATCAATAAATGCATGGGCAGAGGTGAAACCTCCAAAGACTTTACTCATATTCATTCAATTTTACTGTATTTTTAAACAACCCAGATGCTTAAATCTCAGTCAAGTAAGAGAACACCTTCAGATCATTAAGCACACAAGTCAGTAAGAATCATAACACAAGAGCTAGTAGGTGGGCTGCACATGCATTTTTTCCCCATCAAATACAAGTCAAAGTGGGAGTTCTGTTCCCCTGAGAATGAGGCAAAAAAATTCACGGAGAAGAGATTTTTCACAGATGGGGAATTTTCTCAACAAAGGGTCTTTAATCAAAACAGAGTTGGAGAAGACTGTGAATTTGTCAGCATCGGAACAATGACAGACAAAACCTTTTCTATATTATGGAAACTCACATATAGCGATAGGTCTATTTATGAATGTTAATCAATCAATCACTAGTCAATCAGAATAGAGGCGGAAGGGACCTTGGAGGTCTTCTAGTCCATCTCCTGCTCAAGCAGAAGGCCCGGGGAAAGCCTCTGGACCCTTGGGAGGGTGAAAGTCCCTCCCCTGGGCTCTGGAGGCCCACTGGAAGCCAGAAACAGGAAGTTCTGGTAGGCCACACCCACCATGGCCACGCCCACCCAGCAACCGGGCAGCAAACTAGTTGCTGGGATTTTTGAATGCCATCCCTGACCCACTTGTAGACCCCATCAACAGAAAATTTTCCTCCACATCACCCTACAGGTACTCTTGGAGTTACAACCAGAATTGAACCTAGAATTTATATTGCTAAGTGAAACATTTGTTAAGTGCCCCTTTTTTTTACAACATGTGCCCCATTTTACAACTTTTCTTGCGACAAATTTTAAGCGAATCACTGCAGTTGTTAAGTCAGTAACATGGTTGTTAAATGAATCTGGTTTCCCCCATTGACTTTGCTTGTCAGAAAGTCACAAAAGGGGTCACACAACCCACTGCAACCGTCCTAAAAATGAAGCAGCTGCCGAGCATCTGAATTTTTGATCATGTGATCATCGAGATGCTGCAACAATCATGAGACATTAATCACTTTTTTTTAGTGCTGTTGTAACTTTTAATGGTCACTAAATGAATTGTTGCAAGTCGAGGAGGACTACCTGTATTTTTGAATGTTGTGCTCATTTAGAACAGGATTTCAGGATTCTGTATTTTTTTTAATTTATTAAAGCAAAGAACATTCCTGAAATTCCTGACTGGCCTACTTTGAAGGGCTGACATCAATCTTACAAGTGTTTTGCAGTATCTCTCCACTCCATCATATATTCAGCGACATCAAGGCAGGTTTCTTCTGTCCTTCTTTCTCTCACTTCCTGCTGCCTCAGGACTGTGTAATCTTTTTCTGTAAATCCCCCTCTCCTCTTAAACTTCTTTGGTCCTTCCCTCCCTATGCTCATGGTTATCTCTATACTCCATTACACCTGACCAGCTGGGGGAGACAAAGCTAGCTTGAAAACCTTTTGATCAGTGGTGCATTTCAAAACTTTTTACCACCGGTTCGGTGGGTGTGCTTTGTGCGTGCGCACACACTTTGCGCATGTGCCAAACATGCCCTTTGTGCAGGCGCAGAGGCTTTTCAACTCGCCTCCTGCAATCCTGCACGCTCCCTGTCGCTTCAGCAACTGCTGCGCAGCAATTTGCTGTGCCGCGCAAAGCAGCTGCGCTTCAAAAGCAGAAAATAAAGGGGATTATGGGAGCCCTGGCCGGCAGGTGGGCCAAACAGCAGAGCGTTGGAGAGAACTCGTCCAGTCTCTGCTGCTCATTGGCGCTACCAGCTCAGCACAACTGGGCCAAACCGGTAGAATACCACCACTGCTTCTGATCCATAATGTTAACTAATATTTCTTAATCAGAATGGAATGATGTGTAAAATTGGGTCCTTTGAGGCCATTTCTCTTCAAAAATTGTAATCATTACCAACTTACTAATGATTTTGATCAGGGGTGTCAAACTCACGTCAACATGGCATCGTCACCTGATGTATTGGAACTTTTCCCCACTTCGCTAAACTGGGCATTGGCATGGCCAGAGCATGATGCATCCAGCCTGCGGGCCACAAGTTTGACAGCCTTGACTTAGATGATAAGATGGAAGTAATGTTTATGTGTAAATGAAAACTCAGGGTAACTAATACAAATAGTCTTCAACTTACAACCATTTGTTTAGAGGCTGTTCAAAGTTACAAACAGCACTGAAAAAAGTGGCTTATGACCATTTTTTTCACACTTACAACTGATGCAGCATCCCCATGGTCACATGATCAAAATTCAACAGCTTGGTTACCACAAAATATGGAATGAATTCTACTATTGGAGGGATATGAAAGGGAGTTCATAAAATTGGAATAAGAATCCTAGATGAAATAGGGAGGATGTAAGAGACCACTTATTTGAGGAGTAATGAGAAAGAATTAAAAATTATAAAGTTCAAGTGTATATATGTATATACGTGTATATAAATGTACATAATTTCTTTATGAATGTAATACGCACTGACAAAAATGTATGTCAAAGAAGACCACCAAGTTCAATGTTTTTAATGTTTACACTAAATAAAATTTATTTTTTAAAAAATCAACAGCTTGGCAACTGGATATGTTTATGACAGTTGTAGTATTGTCATGCCCCTGGTGGAGACTGACTCTGAGGGAGAGGAGGAACAGCCAGACGGACGGATGGACGGAGGGATGGATGGACAGACAGACGGACGGATGGACAGATGGACGGACAGACGGACAGATGGACGGACAGACGGACAGATGGACGGACAGACAGACGGACGGACAGATGGATGAATACTGGAATACTATCATGTCCTCCCTAATCCTTCTTTTCTCTAAACTATCCAAACCCAAATCCTGCAGTCGTTCTTCATATGTTTTACTCTCCAGGCCTTTAACCATCTTAGTTGCTCTTCTCTGCACTTTTTCCAAAGTCTCAACATCTTTTTTGTAGTATGGTGACCAAAACTGGATTCACGATTCCAGAAGATGGCAATGATGGTGGTGTAGGACTGTTTGACTGAATTTCTTCATTCCTGCCCCAAAATAATGAGCTATAGAGCATGGGCAGCATTATGTTTTCACACTCTGTTGCCACTGCTTCTTCATGTTGCTAAGAATGCTAAGACAGATGGTAGAAGAAATGTTTGCAGATGAAGTGGATTTGAATCTTATTTCAATTTTTGGGGGGCCCCAGTCCAAAATCAAAGATCTATTTTTTTTTCCAAAAAGGATTTCTATTTAAAACTTTTTTTCACCCAGTGATGAGGAAAATCTACTTGATGTTTTGGCTCTAAAAAGAAAGGAAGACATGCAGAATTACTTCTGAGCAGTTTCCTTTATGGTTCCTCAGAAATTTTGCCAAACTAAACCAGCCAAGCTACTTAAGCTTCACTGTCTCACAACCCTTCCCTCCTGGGAATCCAGATTACATTCCACCACACTCAGTGCAGTAAAACGTGTCAGTCCAGAGGTCCCTAACTGAAAAGCAAAGTCTTCAAAAAAAAACCAAAGACTTTTGGCATAACTCTCTGGGAGAAAATGAAATTTATTGTTTAAATCTTCTTGTTTCAAGACTTTGGATTTATTTCCTTGGGGATTAGTGTCAATATGTTTGCTGCTATTGTATTATTTCACTGTAGAGTCCCCGATGAGCATTACAACATATGTTTCTTGTTCTCCAGGAATCACTGATCTGTTTCTTTGGCTTTTTTTCAGGATGCAAATTAATCAAATATCTTTGATTCCATGGATAATTATGCTATAACTTGGAGGCCATTCAGGTTAATGTCAAAAATAAGCAAACACTTTTTGGTTACTTAAAAAAAATACCCCAGCCATGACAGATTAAGCATTTAATGTACAAAAGAAATAAACACCCTCTTGAAATAGTTAACAGCCTGCTTCCAAATTACAAAGCCAGAAAGAGAACTAAACAGATTAAAACACACAGTGTTGATTTAAAAAAAAAAAACAACAACCAACATGTATAATCCTCAGACACATTCACAACTACACTGTGAAACAAATTCCCAAATGAGCAGGATTTTCCATACTTGATCCATCACACACACACAGAGATGGCTTTTTTCTCCTTGAATTTCATTTAACTTCATTGGTGGATAAAAACTAAGCCTGTTACAAAGGCCAGCCAAAACCACAGGGGGTAAGGAGTGTGCCATGGACTATCAAGGGAGAAAGTCCATGGCGCAAGAAAAATGAAATTAATTTTACAGTTCTATTTTTTGAGAAACCTCAGGGAAAAATGAAGGATCTTGATAAGTCTAAAGAAATATATTGAGAGTGGTGTTTAGGCTGCTTCTGAAATCCAATGTTTGGCAATTGTGGAAAACCAAAGTTCATGAATATGTGAATATGAAGATCAATGCATCAATCTATCAATTTATCAATCAATTTAACCAAACTAGTATAAGTAGTATAGAATGTATCGCTAGAAGAACTAGGGATGACTTGATAGCAGTGTTCCAAATATCAAGGGGTTCCCATAAAGAAGGGGCGGGCTCAGCCTATTCTCCAAAGCTCCAGAAGACAAAACAAAAAACAATGGATGGAAACTAATCAAGGAGAGAAGCAATTTAGAACTAAGGAGAAATTCCCTAACAGTGAGAACAGCTAACCAGTGGAACAGCTTGACTACAAAGGTTGTGGGTGCTCCAACGTTGGAGGTTTTTAAGAAGAGACTGGACAACCATTTGTCTGAAATGGCATAGAGTTTCCTGCCTGAGCAGGGGGTTGGGCTAGAAGATCTCCAAGGTCCCTTCCAACATTGTTATTCTGTTAATTTGTATTCGTTTCTTACATGTAGCAGCTTTAATCAACCCACCTGTTTCAGGTGGATATTCAGAGGAAATCATCAGCTTAATGAATTCACTGGTCCATTTCTTCTCACTCAGACTTTTAACACACCTTTCTTGTTTGGCTAGCTTTCCCTCTGCATGAAAAGTTCTATAAAAATCCTCATTTATGTTCAAATAATAATAATGAGAGGAACAGAGATGTTCAGTGCAAATTCTTGTCCTTTTCTAAAATAGACACGAGGTTACATCTTGATTGGGCTTTCTTCGTGTGAAAGGAACTAATTTCTGGGTAACCTTTCAATTAATACAAACAGTGAATTTCTCTTTTCCAATCATAGCTCTTACATTAAAGTTACAGAAATCCAGCTGAGAAAGTGTTTTGCTTAAAATCAGAGTCTACATTGATATCTAGGCTAAATGATAATTTTGGAGGAGATACCGGCTGTGAAATATGTCTGATATTTATTTTGAGTTGCCTACTTTTTGAAGCAGTTCATGCCATTCCATTCAAGACTGTCTTTTTTCTTTCCATAAATGGTTCATCAAATGAAAAGCAAAGATCATATTGCATGGGACACAATCAGAATAGCATCAGAACAACCGAGAGGAGAAAAATAGAAAAGCTGTGGTCCCAATCTTCTCACTTGTGGCAAAGAGGACCCAAACCTTACCGAAGCACTTAGACCAGTGGATTCCAATGGAGGGGAATCAATCAATAAATCTCTGCTTAATATATTCATTGCAGTCTGTGAGGTAATAAACATGCTTACTGGGTTCTTAATAAGCTAGTTGTCAGGCATAAGAAAATCAGGAGCCAAGACGGTTCAAGTGAGTATAGTTTTTATGCATGCTAGTACTTTCTACAGGATGTCTATGGAGAATCTCAGTCATTCAGGTCATGGTTGTCCCAAAGGTACTTTTTCAGGGGACAACAGGACTTTCTGTGTTTTCCTTGAAGACATTTTGCTTCTCATCCAAGAAGACCTGAAGAAGACCTGAAGAAGCTTCTTGGATGAGAAGCAAAACATCTTCAAAGCAAAGCAAAGTCCAGTTGCCTTTTGAAAAAGCACTTTTGTGATTTCTACAAGAAAGGGAATTGTTGTTGTTAGTTGCAAAGTCATGTCTGACCCATGGTGACCTCATGGACAATGTTCCTCCAGGCCTTCCTGTCCTCTGCCATCTTCTGGAGTCCATTTAAGCTCACCCCAACTGCTTCAGTGGCTCCATCCAGCTGCCCCCTTCTCTGCCATCCCCTTCTTCTTCTTTGGCCCTCCACCGTTCCCAGCATTAGGCTCTTCTCCAGCGAGTCCTTCCTTCTCAGGAGGTGGGCAAAGTATTTGAATTTCATCTTCAAGATCTGGCCTTCTAAAGAGCAGTCAGGGTTGATCTCCTCTAGGACTGATTGGTTGGATGGCCTTGCAGTCCAAGGGACTTGCAGGAGTCTTCTCCAGCACCAGAATTCAAAGGCCTCCATTCTTTGGCACTCAGACTTCCTTATGGTCCAATAAAAGAATCTTAATTACCAACGGTCAAATCAAATTGGCAGTAGATAAGAGTCAAAGGAATTCAAGATGGGCTGGACTTAGATCTCTTGTGTGCACGAAGAGATTCAGGACTGATGACACATGAGACTCCTCCCTCAAGTTCAGCCTGGTCATCGCCTACACAAGCACTTTTCTTATTCATTCATTTTGCAGACTTGTAACTTCTGGGGTTTTCTTTTCAACTATTATTCACCTTACCTTTTGCAACACACTCTTAAAAGACATCTTATGGGCTGATCTGTTATGTAGCAACACTTTGGACCCCACAGTAATTTTTATTAGTTATTATAAGGTGATTGATTTGGGGAAGCATTCATTCAGCAGAATGGAGACCAACTAAACTTGATCCGATTTATTTCTTGGTTAACTTGGGTTGCTTTGGAATCTCAACACACAGTAGATCCTCCATCCTGCTTTGTTTCCTTAGGAGAGTCTAGTTTTACTTTTGCAATAAGAGAAAATAGCAAATAGAGTTGGAGTTATTGGGTATGTTTACTGTTCCAATGGATGAAAACAATATGCTCGCTTCATCACCTTTTTGATATTTTCCCAGTTTGCAAATGTTCCATAGATCATTTCTTTCATCTTTCTCTCTGTCTTAATGACAGATGGCAGCCACTTCAAAACAATTTTGGCTGACAGTAGGAAATGGCTAGTGAATCTTTATCATTGATTTTGGGATATCCATTATCTTTGCTGCTACTTTGATGAGAGAAAGAGCATATGAGCATAAATTTAAAAGCTACAGCAGTTGATCAAAGACAACTGTGGTTGAATCACCCGGTTTAGTTCCATCATCTATAAGCTCAGGAATTACTCATTGATCCTGCGGTTTGTTCCTTCAAAAGAGCTATTGTCCTCCAGGGAATCCTTTGCATCTCTGATACTATTAGCATGCCTTGTAATTATATATATATATATATATATATATACACACACACACACACACACACACACACACACACACACACACACACACACACACAATATATATATATATATATATATATATATATATATATATATATATATATTGTTGTATGGTATTCAGCTTTGTTATATATTTTTTTAATTTTTTGTGTTTCGTCGGGTATTTTCCCACGTCATTATAGTTGTGCATTTAAAGTTGTAGCAACGTTTTGGCAGAATCTCATCTGCCATCATCAGGCTTCTGTATTGTGTTCTTCTGTGAGTCAGGCTTTTACACCCGTTTCTGTTTTAAATTTGGTGCTAGCCTACTGCTGTGGCAGAATGGTTTTTTCTTCATCCTGATTGGTTGAGAGTCTTGGTCTGTGTTTATTGGTCTTGGAGTTTGCTGTGTTCTGCTTGATCGGTGTTTCTAATATCTTCTGTCTGTTTTGTAGCATTGTTTTGTCTTGATTGGCTGGCAACATTGTTAAATTAAGATGATGGTGATTCAAACTCACAGCACGTGGGCTGGATGCACCACCATGATGACACGAGTTTGACACCCCTGGCTTAATATATCACACATGGTTCTTTTAGGCAAAAGAACACAAGCAAATCAATTGATTTATCTTCTTGTCTACTCCAGATAATAAAATTCTCAGTGCTAGAGGCTTCACAGCAAATATCATCCATTGCTGCACTATTCAGCAGCGTCACACAATATGCACACAAATGTGGTCTCAGATCCACACAATTAAATTGAAGGCAAAAATCTTGACCTTAAGTCAAGGTGTCTGTCAAGCTCAAGGGTCATTGTCAAAAGCATGAAAGAGCTGATTTTTTTTTTTTTGGGGGGGTCAGGTGTCACACATTTTAAAAGCAGGGACAGGTTAAAAAATAAGTTGCAATATTAAAACTTAGAGTTTTAGAAATCCCATTTACATTGCACCTGGAGGGACTATAGATGAAATACTCTTGCACCCCCTGCAAATGCAGGGGGGGAAAATATCATTTTAGATAAAGGATTCAGGGCAGCATTTGTTCTACCTTTGCTCACACGTAGCAAAATGATGCAGATGAGTATCCTTAATTTTCCGTCTTTGGCATGAAATGATTGCAATCCACAAAAGCTTTATGACTTGATTCCGCTGATTATATGAACTGCCCTTCCAAAGGCTGCTAATATCCTTGCTAGGATATGCTTGATGATCCTATAGCATCAATTGCATTCCAAGCACGGCCCCTCCGAAGGAGAGCAGCCCAGAGAAAAAGAGCAGAAATGTTTGTGACAAATTGCATCGCGGAGAAATTAAAATCAACAGACCTCTGGCAAGAGAAGAGAATCGAAATTAATCCATCAACTTTTTCTTTCACTGGAGAGGTTGATGCTGGTCATGTGTTTTCTACAAACCAATGCTGCAAAAAAAAAAAAAAAATAGAAGCAAAACCAGGACATTCATTTTGCTGTAACAAAAGTGTTTTGATTAATTTAGCTGGTGGGTTTTTCCCCCTCCCCCAGTTTGTTTTGGTACTGTCTAATATCTAACACAATGCCTGAAACTCAACCCTCCATCCAACTATGTATGCCTAAATGTTTGTAATCTTATAGTCTGCATATTCCATTAAATTATATACATGCAAGCATATCAATTTTGAATATATTCAACACTGCATTGGAAGATTGCAGATCGAATCAAGTTGCTAATGTGCCTGTTTTCATATCCAGTGATTAAATACTTGCATTTTCTTGTCAGTTCCAACTACTTAGCTCATTTGTTCATTTAGGATCTAGAAATCAGACAGGGCAAGTGTTTGGAATATAAAATCATCAGTTCTCTAACTGGAAAAGAAGAACAGCAAGGTGTAGTGTTCCTTGCACTCTTGGCAATGGCTTGTACTGACTTAAAAGGTAATAATAATAATAATAATAATAATAATAATAATAATAATAATAATAATAATAATAATAATAACAATAATAACAATAATAACAATAATAACAATAATAACAACAATAATAACAACAATAATAACAACAATAATAACAATAATATAGTGATACCCATTGTCATTGGGGCATTTGGTACCATGTCCAAGAATTTTATAAAATACATCAAGAAATTGCAGCTTCCTGCAATAACACCAGCAGAACTGCGAAAAAAAAACCTGGGCTACTAAGAACATTGTACATCTTAAGAAAGTACTTGGTTGATATACCTAGGACACTGGCATCAACCGGCATCAACCTTTAGCACTAGACACGGGTACTTGGGATGCATTTTTCAATGTTCAGTTGACAGAGTTTCATGTTTAATGAATAAAGTATATAACAACAACAACAACAACAACAAAAACAACAACAAAATAACAGAGTTGGAAGTGACTGTGTAGATCATCTAATCCAACCCCCTGCCCAAGCAGGAGTGCTTGTGGGCTGGAATAGGACAGGGGTGGGATTCAATTTTTTTAACAACCGGTTCTATGGGCATGGCTAAGTTGGTGGGCCTGGCTTGGTGATCATGTTATTGGCTGGGCGTGGCCAACTCAATATCACTCACATCAAGACATGCATCTCCTCACCTGGCCTCTCATGACTGTGGGGATGCTGCAACAGTCGTAAGTGTGAAAAATGGTCATAAGTCACTTTTTTTCAGTGCCATTGTAACTTTGAATGGTCACTTCACACAAGCAGAGTACCAGCAAAGGAGGGGGGAAAAAACTCCAGAGATGTTCCAGAGACAGGAAGTCTAGTCCCACCAAGAATGTAATAAGGGTTAACGGAAAAGCAGTTTCTATAAGCAACACCAGAATGTTTCCTTCCTGCCTTCCTTACAGGATTAGGCCAGCAATTTCTTCTAACAACCGGTTCTCCGAACTGCTTAGAATGTTAACAACTGGTTCTAGTGAATAGGTGTGAACTGGTAGAATCCCACCCCTGGAATAGGAGTGGGAGGAGAAGGGGAGAAAGTGGAATTTCCCGTAGCCACAAAAGCCACGAGGGGCTTTTGATTCATCTCTTAGCCTAACTTTATTTATCTTGTTTTATTTATTTTTATCCCACCATTATTATTTTCTATATATAACTCAAGGTAATAAGCTTATCCTGTACTTTTTTTTCTCCTATTTTCCCCACAACAATCACCGTGGGCTGAGAGACAAGGACTGGCCCAAAGTCACCAGCCAACTCTCACACCTAAGGCAGCACTAGAACTCACCATCATCTGGTGACTGGCCCAGAGTCACCCAGTGTGCTTTCATGCCTAAAGTAGGACTAGAATCTATTATCTCCTGGTGATTGTCTCAAAGACATCCAGTTGGCTTTAATGCCTAAGGTGGGACTAGAATTCACAGTCTCCTGGTGACTGGCCCAAAGTCACCAGATCAGCTTGCATGTTTAGGGCAGTACTAGAACTCACAGTCTCCTAGCTGGGTGCCTTCACTACTAGATCAAACTGGCTCTATAACTCTATAAACAAAACCTCTTGCATTAATAGCCTCACTGGAAAAAAATATCTGTGCAAAAATAAGGAGACAAATCATGCAGGGCAAATGCTAAGGGGGAAAAAATCCGTGGCTGGAGAAATGACTTTTTCCATGAAATGCAAAAGTAAAAGAAAAAAAAAATAGTCTATATTAGTCAGAATTTCCTCTCTGAAGCATGTGATGGTCTAAGTTCATCCTAAGTTCACTGGAAATTAGCTTTCCTGTGTGACTCCTGCTACTCTTGACCCTGAAACTAATATCCATTGAAACTGCTTCCCATGCAAATAAAATACCTAGTTGCATGTTGCTTGCAAAATATCAGAATGTATTAATTCAAGCAGTTTGTTTTTGCCTTGTAACAAGACAAAGTTCCCAGTCTAGCTTCTAAAGGGCAAGGAAGTCCTAACCTTAACATCAGGTGCGAGAAAACAGGAGCCAAGAGAGAGTTCCAATGCACGATCATTCTATTTTTTATTTATTTTTTGCTATATATACAGAAGAATCTCATCTACTAACCATCAAGGCCAGATAAGAATCGACAGTTTTCAAGGGAAACTAGACTCACACCTGTTACGGGGATGGAGAGACTCAAAAATGATGATGCATTTCACCCTGTCCTCGGGGGTAGAATCGAAAGAGGACCAGCCTAGAATCCCTACGTGGTCACAAAAAAACCAAGTCCAACCTCCCTTGAATTCCATTGATCCTGAACTATCTCCAGGCGAATGCCAACCGTGAATTGAGAAGATTCCTCTGCATAGGTGTTTTACCAATAAATCAGTTTAATTGGACCTTCCCATGTGAGGAAGACCTGGTCTTTTGTGCCTGACAGCAGAACAGGTTCCACCTTCACCAAATACATGGTGAAAGGCACTCCATAAAATGTAGCCACCCAAGATCAGAGCAACACAACCCCAGATGTGAGCCTGATGCTTTGCTGGCTGAGGAACTCTGGGAGTTGAAGTCCACAAGTCTTAAAGTTGCCAAGGTTGGAGACCCCTGCTTTAGACAATGTGTGACCTATTTTGCTTCAGGTGACGCATCATTCCCATTGCACCTTATTTTGCTGGGAAGCTCTTTTGCTATGAAGTTGCAAATGTCATCAGGTGAGCCTACCTGCCCACCATGCTTTTTTGTGAGTGAGCTAATAATAATGAAACAAAACCTCCCCAATGAGTTTCATTGATTTTATTAATGAGATCCTGCCAGTGGCATTCGGTTGCTATACATCTGTTGTTGCTGAAGGCTCAGCTTCATGATTTAGTGAAAAGAATGCCGTTTCTGCTTGCTATAAATTGGCAGTGCTTTTGAGACGGGGCTAGGAAGTCATAGCCCTGCCATCGAGTAGGGTGTGCTCCAATCTATGACCACTAATAAATCAGTTGTATCACCAGCGACATAGAGGGGAAAAGTCTCAGTAGCAGCAATTCCTATTCTGGATATGGCACTGAAATATTGCACTAGAAGAAGGAAATCAAACACCACGTCCATTCTGTCTCCAATAAAATACCATGGATATGTCCATGAAGTCATCAAGAGAGTCGTCTAAAGAGATGCCTTCTTTACCTCAGCTCAGTAAGTAGCATGAGGCTGTATGGAAGGAAGATTTCTTCCATGGTACCTGGCAACTTGAATTTATGGGAAGTCCAACTTTATCAGTTGCAGGAGGCATCTGAAAACAGGTTTATAAGAAAGATGAAATAACCCATGATGGTTGCACAATATCATGAAAGGGCTTACACATAGGCGGGTACCCTGTACGCATGTATTGTTTGGCAATTATATGTGTTCTAACCAAGGCTTCCTGAGACCGTAATTAAGCACACACTTAGTTAAAACAACTCTTGTTTTATTTCCATGCTGGGAATTATGTTCATTCCCAGCCTGTAATGAGTCCCAAACAGTCCCTCAAGATAAGCACCCACCTTTCTCTCCTTTGAATTGTCTGCCAACAACTAAAGTGGCAAATGAACTATAAACAACCAAAGTACAAAGTCCACACAGAGCTTCATGAATTAATCTGAACAGAGTGAACAACCTTGTTCCTGCAAAGGTTTTCCTACCTTTGTCTGTCCTTTATACCTTAGGGGAGAGGCAATCACCTCCAAGCCTTACTCCCGATTGCCCCTTTTGTCTCAGCTGCTCTTGCCTTCTAGCAGCTCTGTGCACATGTGCACTGGGAACAGGCTCCCTTTGTTCCTCTGCCTCGCTGTTGCCAGATTCCGGAGGCTCCGGAGTCAGCACCCCACTCCCAGATGGTTCTGGCCCCATCTCTGCATCGGACGCAGGACCTTCATCCAAGACCTCTCCAGACTCCCGGACTGGTCCCCATTCTTCCCCACTGTCCAATTCCACTGCCATCTGCACAGGCTGCCAGTGAACCACAACAATATGCCCATTTTAGACTGAGATGCTTATCATCTCTATTGGGGGAAAAAACAGTCCAATGGGAACTGAATTTCAGTTGGTCTTATTTCCTCCTGGGCTCTAATGTACTGTACAAATTGTAAGCAGAACTGCTAAGTTTATAATGAAGGAGATTGAGCTAAGAGCACAATATATGAAGAAAATGGGGCACCCTGTAAGGTCTCTTAAAATGAGGACTAATAAACTGAGAAACAGTTTCTTTTCCAAGGCAATAATTGTCTTGAATCAAACAGTGCATTTGTGATTTAGTCCTATGTATATAGTGGCATTTTGAAACTATTTAACTTACTAAATGTTTTAGATAGGTTTTAGACTAGGTTTATTATTATTATTATTATTATTATTATTATTATTATTATTATTATTATTATTATTATTATTATTATTATTTTAAAATACTCTAGTGTTATTGTGATGTGGTGTTTGGGGCACTGTGCTGAAGTAGCTTTCAAATTTCATTGTATTCGTGGAATGCAATAACAATAAAGGTATTCTATCTAAAAGATAGTCTATTTAGATGCATTTATATGATTGCTGACTCCTTGTATTATCGTGTATGTATGTTATCATTCTATTTTTCTTTATCTATTTTATCTTGGAATCAGAAAATGTGTTTTATTTTTCTTTTCTTTTATTGATAAGGTTGTAAGACTAAACAATTTATAAACTCTTCTCTTCTATTTCCTTTTCTCTGTTTCTACTCTACCCTACCCTACCCTACTCTACTCTACTCTACTCTGCTAGGTAAGGGAGGTTAAACTGGCTTAATGTTTGGAAGAAAGATGTCTGGAACATCACAGGTATGGCGGCTAGTTTGGGACATAGGAAAAAAATCCCAGAAGAAAACAACATCACCAAAACATGTTTGTATCCTTAACTGGATGGCAACATGGGCTTATCCATGCAGTCTCCAGGATCTGGTTTCAACTCAAAGAATATTGAATCTGAAGGAACTTGATCCATATATTTCTAGAAGACTAAGGGTTCACGAAAACCTACTATGCAAATTTAGGAGGTTCACCATCAATAGAAACTGGTGGGAATGATCAGAAAAGGGATTAGAAATTGAATGGAAAGAGAACCAGTATTTTTTAATATTTACTGAAAAACTCCAAAAAGAAAGCTATTTTCCTTGACAGCATCATATTATATGAAACTGTATAATCAAACCTTTTCCTGGGGTGTTTGTTTTGGCTCTGTAAAGCAGAGCTTAAATAAAACAGTGTCATTTTCTGTTATAGATAAGCAAAATTCAACATGCCATGAGGCGTATGATTTATTCCTCTGGCAGCAATCCAGATACAGTTTCTAACCTGATTGGATGTGATGAAGCTGTAGTCACAATTCCTCCAAGCTTGATTCTCACCCTTTCTGACAAGGAGGATCCTCCTGACCCACAAATATGTATGCTCAAATGCATATTTTCATTTTGTTTTAACCTCCAGAGGACTCCTAGCTATTCAAAAAATAATAATAAACGGTTATTATTTCTTACAATTATTTTTTCGACTTAATCCTCCAAGAGGTAAATCAAGAATGCATGGGTGGGTAGATGGATGGATGGTAGACAGATAGCTAGACAGCTTGAGTATACAGTAGATAGATGAAATAGGCATAGATAGATGATAGATGACAGATGACAGACAGACAGACAGACAGACAGACAGACAGACAGACAGACAGACAGACAGACAGACAGACAATAGATAGTAGTAGGGAATGTAGTATTTGTTTTTGGACTTCCCCCTAGGACTCTAATGGGTGTTGGATGATCCTAAGCATTATTTGAATGAATGAATGAATGAATGAATGAATGAATGAATGAATGAATGAATGAATTCTTTATTAGCCAAGTGTGGTTAGACACACCAGGAATTTGTCTTGGTGCAAATGCTCTCAGTGTACATAAAAAGAAAAAGAAAAGATACTTTCATCAAGAATCATAAGGTATGGCACTTAATATAGTCATTATTTTGTTAGTATGTGCAATTAAAGAGGCTGTATTCTGTGCTTACTTGCAAGTATAAAATGGATCTGAATATCAATTTGCACTTAATTTGCACATGTGTTCTATATTCTATGTCCTGTGGCAGTTCTTTTATAGAAATGTCCAAGCACCATAACTATTGAAATATAAAAAATAAAACAAAAAGAGGCTAAGGAGACTTAGTATGAATTGGACGCCTATCATCACTATGATCAAGAGACTCCTGTTGGAAGTTCAGCTTCAAAGTAATAAAACTTCCCTCTACTTGACAATAGGGGGGAAAATCAATAATGGCTGAATAGGCCAATTAACCATTCTAACTAATACAGATGAGAAAACGGTATTTCTTATTTTATTGCGAGGGACGTATTTCATTAGGATAATGGGAAGGACACATTGCAATTCCTTGGTGATCACGTTCGCTTCTGGGGTGGGTTGCAAACCCAGGATGTAGCTGGCAACATTTCAATGTAGACCTGCCAAAAAAGGCTATTTGGACCTGTTTTGTGGCACATAGACAGTAGTCTGGAAGAAAATGCTGTGGCCCAACCCTTCTTACATCATAGATACTGGCTTCAAATTTCAATGCAATTTCCTGGTTTTGGGGTTTCGCTTCACATCAGAGATAGAGATTTCCCAACTCAGAATCGAGCAGGTCTGCCTAAAGATAAAAGTTTCCCCTGTCCAGTTTTGTCCAAGTCTAGGGAGAAGCGCTCATGTCTCTTTCTTAGCCTAGGGATTCAGCGTTGTCTGAAGACCCTTCCATGGTCATGTGGGCAGCATGACTATATGCTGAGGAATGCTGTTACCAAAGTGGTGCCTATTTATCTACTCACATTTACATGCTCTCGAACCAGTGGTGGGATTCAAAGTTTTTTACTACTGGTTCTGTGGGCGTGGCTTGGTGGGAGTGGCAGGGGAAGGATACTGTAAAATTTCCAGTCAGAGGTGGTATTTGCCAGTTCTCCGAACTACTCAAAATTTCCACTACCGGTTCTTCAGAACTAGTCAGAACCTGCTGAAGACCACCTCTGCCTCAAGCTGCTAGGTGAGCAGGAGCTGGAGCAAGTAATGGGAGCTCATCCCATCACATGGAGCTTGGGTCTCAAACCTGAGTTATCAGCTTTCCAGCTGACAAGTTTAATGTCTGCCATTGGGGAAGAAGCTGTCCAGATCTTGAGGGGCCCTCATCCCAGAAGTTAGATGCTTCTGTAAAGAAGGCACAATTCTTGACTCCCAAAAGATGACACTGTTTGATTGAGGGGAGCTGGAGCAAGTAAGAAGGTAAATGCCAGCACCCTTGTTAGTGAGGATAAAAAACATTGTGATTCATAACAGAGTATTCTCTCCTTCTCTACCTTCTGATGCTTTCAATCACCACAAAGTAATCAGCCACCTGTGTTTACGCAAGAACCTTCCTGTAAACCTCTATGAGTGCTTTGCAGTCATTAAGATTGAATTGAAAACCCTTCTGAGTAAATATAAACACATGCATATTAATGTCGACTTCTCTCTTAACCCTGCCCCTGTGCATTTCTTCATGTTCCTGGCTAACCTGTACAACTGGATTACAACACAATTATATAATGATTACTGTTACGAAAATGGTGTTCGCTGAATTCGGCATGCTTGGATTAACAGCAATTTTTATAATAAGGCAGAGCCAATGTGGTGTAATGCATATGGTACTAGCCACTAGATAAGGCATAGAAATCACCCCTAGTCCTTCTTTTCTCTAGACTTTAGGATTAAGGTTAATTGAAACCAAACATGGCAGATGTGGTAGTAAAAAAACAACACCCTGGGTTAAAATTGGTTTATGGTTATGCCTTGTTTGGTTGTAAAATAATTCCAGATCCAGACTTGCAATTTATTATCCATAATAGGCTTGTTTATGTGTTTACGTGGGGGAAAAAAAAGGAACAAATTAGCTGCAAATTCTGCATGCATGTCTTGTTGCTTAAATTTCCTGTTCAATGTGATGTGTGAACACACCATCAGTGTGTTCTCTTTCAGTTGACTTGTTTTAATATCTTCGCCTTGGCCTCATTTTGCACATCACTGAAGCTCCCTCTGAATCACTCAGTATTGCTTTGCTTTATAATTTGACCTGGCTTTTTTAAAAATAGAAATAATAGTACACATATTGATATTTGCAAGGCACGGAGGCTATGATATTCTCCGTGAGCTGCATAAATTTATCCTTGGGTTGAAAATGTAGTCCTTGCCCAGACTACTGGTTTACATGCACAGAGGAGGAGGGGGGAGACCCAGCTGATGAAATTAAAAATGCATCATTGGACTACCCAGGGAAGGAATGAAATTATGGACCCAGAATAAATCAATTCACTCTCTGGAAAGGGATCTCATGTGGAAGAGAACTAGCAAGGCAATTTGGTTGCTTTTATTGCATTTGAGGCTTATTTTCTTCAGAAGAGTTGCTACCGCTTTTTTCTGCTACTTGTAGTTTCATATTTTTTCTGAAGAATAGATGTTGGTGTGCAGCATTGCTATGTGTCAAATTTCATTTTGCTCTTCGTTTGAGAATCTTTAGTCGATAGGCATAGAAATCAGGAGTGGGCTTCAAAAATTTCAGCAATGGGTTCCCTGCCTAGTTGCTGGGTGAGCGTGGCCATGGTGGGCGTGGCTTAATCGGCCTCCTGCACCATGGCAGGGGGGGGTGTTTTTGCCCTCCCCAGGCTCCGGAGGCTTTCCTTGAGCCTCTGGGATGGTGAAAATTGCCTTCTCCAAGCTCTAGAGGCCCCCCAGAGGCCAGAAAGAGGCCTGTTTTTGGACTTCCAGAACTTCCAGGAGGCCTGTTATTCCCCTCCCCGAGCCTCCATGTGGGCCCTGCACTTACCTCGCATGCAAAACGGGCTGCATGGAGACTCCTGGGAGGGGTGGGTGGGGCCGGCCAGGAGTGGGATTTGGTGATTTGCCAAACCAGCCGTAATGTTAGCAACGGGTCTGTCCGAACCTGGCACCCCTGATAGAAACGTGACTGACAATGGGGTGTCGAAGGAACCCAAATGTTTATGGAGCTTCTCGGTCATCCAGGGCTTGAGAAAGTCCGGTCACCTTTGGAAAAGCCCCTTTGGGACAAGGAACCCAAATTATATAACAGACATTTCAAGATGGAAGAACATTCCTAACCTTTTTCAGTTAATGCAAAGAGAATGATGCTTCTCTTCAAATAGTTCTCCCCTACATTCTGCATACTGATTCCAAGAAACCATGTTCAGTGCTGTCTTCTTGGAGTCCATCACTTTTGATTTTAAAAAGCTACTCTTTTATATATCATATGTTGCCTTGATTCTAGATCTAGAAGACCTCCAAAGTCCCTTCCAACCCTATTATTCTATGTTCTATTCAGCCAGAAGGTTCCTAATGTTTTTGAAGCTAATGGATCGAGCTTGCCTGAAGGGCTGTGTAGTTACCACCAAGCTTGTTGAGAATTAGCACCACACCAAGGTACTGGCAATGTGGGAAATGCATTGTTATTGCAAGGAGCTAATGACGTATTTTGATTTCTCCTTCATAGTTGAAGTCTGTAGAGATTCTCAATCATCCAGGTCATGGTTGTCCCAAAAGTGCTTTTTCAGGAGGCAACTGGACTTTCTTGTTGTTGTTGTTGTTTTTGAAGATGAAATGAGCTCCTGACTGTAAGAGATTTCAGCACCATCTTCCTTGGTATTTTTGCTTTGTAAGCCATGCTTTTCAACCTGTTTGCTTGAGCCAAGAATAACGCCTAAAATCCCTTTATTTACTGGTGTGCTTATTGTCTCTGGATACAAAAGAACCAATTGCCTGGACTTTTGATCACTGACATTTGATAAAGCAACAAACCATGAATCAGTTTGAGTAGAGAGATTTTTCCTTCTCAAACGAAGAGCAAAATGAAGTTTGACACATAGCAATGCTGCACACCAACATCTATTCTTCAGAAAAAAAATTTAACTACAAGTAGCAGAAAAAAGCAGTAGCATCTCTTCTGAAGAAAATAATGATGCCAGAATATTTTCTTCCTGGTCTGAATATTGACTCGAAACCTCCTTCCACTGGCCATACATCTCTTACAGAACATCCCACTTCATCATGGTCAAAAGAAGTCTTCAAAACTTAAAAATCAATGGACTCTTCAGAAGTAGTTTGAAATCAATTTAGATGAGAGGCACTCTTCTGCTATGCCCTTACATGGAGGCAAACATAAATGAGCAGCTCTGTAGACTTAATAACCTCATGATGGTTACTCCATAAAGCATGTTCTGAATTTCTGGTCCCTTATGAAAGAAAGACATTTTCCATTTATCTTTTGTTTGCTTTTAGAATCATTAATCGATAGGGGAAGCTGCAGTGCAAACATGATTTCACATTGTATTTAATGGGGCCATTCAGGGATTTTCTGGAATTCCTATAGAGTCCTACCAATGACGTCGAGCTCTTTTGATATATAGCAGAAGGCTTAAGCAATCTGCTTTCTGTGCTCAGAGTAATGTAGATTTAACAAGATTGATTACAGCAGAGGAATTAGGAAATGTAAGCTATTAATTCTTGTTCTCGGGTTGGATTTTCATGATTGGAGATGAATTTGCTCTCCATTTCCTAGGAGATATTTTAAAAGGATTCGGGGTGTTTTATGCTATTTAAACTCAGATTTTTCTTCAGTCCCCATTCTGAAAAAAAATCAAATTGACTTGTACCTTCTAGACAACTGGTAGGAATGGAATTCAATAATCCTTTTAGGTTTTATATTGTCCTGAGTTTCATAAAGCCATTTTTCATCTCAAGCAGTGATCTAAAAAGCATAGCAAAATGTGTGTTTTATATTAAAATTCATTTAGGAATGTGGACTTTGAAAGAAAAGGCATTTAGAAGTATTTATTGTATCAGGACAGTGTTGCAAAATGTTTCCATTATGTATATAGCAGATACATGCAGTTGATCATTCCATTAATACATGTGTGAAAGACACCCAAAGTGGTTTAGAAATTGTTAACTCAAGCATTAATAGCCGAAGTCTCGTATTTTAGAAGGAAGAAAAGATAAATGATGCAATCAGTGAAGGATCATGGGGATTATGGTGAATCAAAGGTTTTGCTCATTCAGGATGTTCACTGCCAAAAGATACATCTATGCATGACTTGTAGATCTATAGTTCTTGAGTAAAGAATAATTTTCCCATTGTTATCTGCCAATTTAGGTTTATCGTTCATCTATCACAGAGTGCATCCAGTCTGTTAGTGGATATGGCCAAACCCTAGGAAAGAAATGTCTTTTCTTGAACTGGATCAGTAAATCTTATGGATTTGTCTTGATGCTAAGGGTATCCAGATGACCTTTGATCCAATCCACCTTGTGAGCTGAATTGAATGCCTTGAAATGAAGAAATTTGGATTTAAACTGAATGGTTAAATCCATTCCAGAAATTCGAATTTGATGTGACAGTTCCAACTGCACTGGCGATCCCATTCAATAATTCAGGTCAAAGAAAGTATTTGATTGAGTCACCTCTAAATCAAATCCTTAAATGGAATATTTGCAGAATCCCAGCTAATGCCTGTCTTTGGTTCTCTTAGCTACTCCAGTCTGATAGATCTGAGATGACAATCTAGAAGGGTTTGAATTGAAGTCCTGCGTGAAAATTGCTGTGTCACCTTTGCTCTCCATTTCCATGCTGAAAAAAACGTCCCTTGTTCCTGCCTGGTGCAAGAGAAACACCAGCTATGCAGGGATGGGCTTCAAAAATTTTAGCAAAGGGTTCTCTGCCCGGTTGCTGGGTGGGCGTGGCCATGGTGGGTGTGCCCTCGTCAGCCTCCTGCACCATGGTGGGGGGGGCTTTTTGCCCTCCCCGGGCTCAGGAGGCTCTCTGGAAGCTGGAAACGGGCCCATTTTCGGTCTTCCCAAACTTCCGGGAGGCCCATTTCCCCCGCTCCCTGAGCCTGGATGCACTTACCTGCATCCAAAACGGGCCACGTGGGGACTCCTGGGAGGAGCAGGGAGGGGTGGCCGGGGCCAGCCAGGAGTGGGATTTGGGGGTTCTCTGAACTGCACAGAATCCTAGCTGGGACTCTCCCAAACCCCTGCAAACCCCCAGTAGCCCAGCCCTGCAGCTATGTGTACCTTCTTCTCCATCCTTCATGCTGTTTTTATTTTAAAGAAAGGGAGGGGGTTGTCAAACACAAGAAATCAGGAGTCCCGGCAGTTCAAATGAATCCAGGTTTATTGCAAGCTAACACCCATTACCTGGAAACTGACATTTTTATATATGTCTCCAGAGACTTCACCGATCCTTCATTCCCAAGTGATATTCCAGTTCTAAACCAAGGGAGGAAATACTGAATATTGAGATCATCTCAAGAATTCAGCTTTCCTTGATTGATTTAATTTATTTGATGTTTGCATGGTATTCCATATTGGAGAGCGACTTTTGAAACATTAAATATAAAGACAAAAGAGACAAAAAAGCCAGATAAGCTGTTAAAGAGCTGAAAGTAATACTGTCCTCATTTCCCTAACAAATTGGGTAACCTATTACTAAAAAGATAACAGCCAATGAATGCCCCGTTAATCCATATTGAATCATACCATTCCCCACTGTTGCATAAATAAATAAGCTTTATTGCTCTGTAAATGGATTCATAATTCTTCAATTTCCTGTTTTTTAAAAACTCAGACAATACCTATTTTGCATGAAGGACAAAGCTGCCAAACCTTAATTAGTCATGGCTGGAATGATGGCAAGAACATTTGCCATCAAAGCCTTCACATTTTTAGATTTATTATATTTCTCTTGCAGGCAAGAATGGGGATCAGCTGTCCAATTCTCTTTGGACTGACAGCAGCATGCAATCATTCTGTTCCAACACAACTCAAAAATGGAGATCCAAACTGCTTTCATAGGTCTCTGTAGGTCCATTTAGAGACCTTTATGCAGCTAAGACTTTCTGAACATGATCAGAGATCTCTGAGGACATTCATCTTACCCAATCCCCAATTAGACTATTGTTTGCTTCCTGTGAGACAGGCAGCTATGAAAATTTCATAAATAAATAAAATAGATCAGAAACATTTGAGCTGTTGACCTGCCTAACAAAGCCAACTTCATAATTCCAATAGGCATCTAAGGCCATGAAAAAGAGTATACTCCCTTCTTCTTCTTCTTCTTCTTCTTCTTCTTCTTCTTCTTCTTCTTCTTCTTCTTCTTCTTCTTCTTCTTCTTCTTCTTCTTCTTCTTCTTCTTCTTCTTCTTCTTCTTCTTCTTCTTCTTCTTCTTCTTCTTCTTCTTCTTCTTCTTCTTCTTCTTCTTCTTCTTCTTCTTCTTCTCCTCCTCCTCCTCCTCCTCCTCCTCCTCCTCCTCCTCCTCCTCCTCCTCCTCCTCCTCCTCCTCCTCCTCCTCCTCCTCCTCCTCCCCCCTTTCTCCTTTCTTTTTCTGATTGCAGATCTTGATGAAGTGATGAGAAATTGTAATAGATGATTTAGTGACTTCTTGAAACCCTAAAAAGCTCTTCAATCATTTTTTGGTTCTGTTCTCAATCAAATCACCTCAGCAGTTTCTGCTATTTAAAGTCAGGAAGTGTATGAAAACTGGAATGTCAACTCTAAAGTGAGTTTAACGTTATGTTTTAACCAGGAAAAAAATTACCTTTCTCCTTCTAAAAACGCTCAGGAAAACTTTATCCTGTTTTGGAACAAGAGAAATAATTCAAAACTTCAAAATCAAGACAGAAATGTCAAATGATAACTGTTATCAGCTTTTTGAAGGATCTCTCAGAGGTTTTTGCCCCAATATCCAACCCTGAGCTAGGAAAGTTTGAAAACTTCAGCTTCACTGTGTGGTCTTTAACTGGTCTATTTCTTTCTGCCTCCCTGCTCTCTTAAAAGTAAGATTGAGCTTGCTTGAAAGAAAACACAAATCTTATTTATTTCACTTGATGAACAAAATATGGCTCTTTCACAAGTCATAAATCAAAAGAGAATTCACTTATAACTAAGGCCCACCTTCACCAATGACTTGGTTCCAACATATTCCATCAACATTGCAATGCCACCTTTGAAGATGTTGGTTTTATTTGCAGTTCATTATATCACTTCCTTTAGTGTTGATATCTTTCGCTATTTGGGAATCTGATTACCCCTTTTGTCCTTCAATTTCATTTTGATTCCCACTTTATGCTTCGTGAAGATTTACATTTGTATGACACAATGATACAGTATTTATGCAACATACATTAAATACAGTGCGCCATTTCAGTTTGGAAAACGGCAATAAAGAAAACACATTGAAATAATTTTGTCTGTTTTGTAAAATTTGGGACAGAGATTTTAGGAATGCATAGGTAATGCCTTGGTAAGACCACACTTGGAATGTTGCATTCAGTTTTGGTTGCAATGATATACAAAAGATGTTGAGGCAAAGATGAAAGAGTACAGAGAAGAGCAACAAAGATGATACACAGAAATTGGGTATGTCTAGTCTAGTGAAAAAAAAAAGAACCAGGGGAGACATGATAGCAGTCTTCCAATCTTTGAGGGGGCTGCCCCAAAGAAGTGGGATTCAAGCTATTCTCCACAGCACCTGAAGGACAGACAAGAAGCAACGGGTGGAAACTAATCAAGGAGAGAAGCAACTAGAACTGCTGACAGTGAGAACAATCAATTGATATAACAGCTTGTCTTCAAACTTGTCAAGTTGTGGGTGCTCCAACACTGGAGGCTTTTAAGAAGAGATTGAACAACCAGTGATTTGAAATGGTCTAGAGTCTTCTGCTTGAGTAGGGGTGTGTGAACATTTTTCTGAAACTTTTGGAAGACAAATAAAGACCCCTTGAAATCCAGAAGTTGTCCAATTTCCTTCTCCATCCCATCCCTTTCCAAACTGCACAGCAAAAAAATTTGTGTATCATTTTGGATATGCCAAAGGTTCTGTCATTTGATTTTGTCAATCTGAATGCTTATCCTACACCTTTGTTACTGCTGATCACTGGATAACAATACAGGCTGAAGCATTGACCAATTATTTGAAGGTTGGGGGAGTTGTGTGTTTGGGTGTGTTTCTGTGTGTGTGAGAGAGAGAAGGGGGGAGAGGGAGACTTTTACCTTCTTCTTTTTCCTTCAATTAAAAGGTTTACTATAGTGAAGTATTATCATATTAATACATATAAATCTTTGGAATTGTTATCCATACATCTGATTTCACTACTGTTTCATTTGTTGGACAGGCCTCACTCTTTAAGAGTGGAGCTATTAAGTGGCTAAACTAAGTGCAAAGACAATGAAAATGTACCTTGCATCTTTGCAAATAGGACTGACACTGGCTTAGATCATAAAACATGGGCCAACTTTCTTTTAATATCATTCATTGTCCTTCATAATGTTGATTGATTGTTCTAAGTCCATTAAGAGATGGTGTAAACATTTAATTTCTGTTTAGATATTCACTTCCTAATTATCCCATTTCAGAAGGAAAAGGTCAGACATTCTTTGACAAAATGTCAGATAAACAGTGGGTTATAAAAATAACATCTGAAAAAAGTGATATTCATTATTCCAAAATTAAATATATATCACACACACAACAGGGGTGGGATTCAAATTTCTAACAACCGGTTATGTGGGCATGGCTTAGGTGGCTTGGTGGTCATGTGACTGGGTGGACATGACTTGGTGGTCATGTGATTGGGTGGACATGGCTTGGTGGTCATGTGACTGGGTGGACATGACTTGATGGTCATGTTATAGGCTGGGTGTGGCCAACTCAACATCACTCACATCGAGGCATGCATCTCCTCGCCTGGCCTCTCATGACTGTGGGGATGCTGCAACAGTCGTAAGTGTGAAAAATGGTCATAAGTCACTTTTTTCAGTGCTATTGTAACTTTGAATGGTCACTCCACACAAGCAAAGTACCAGCAAAGGAGGGGAAAAAAACTCCAGAGACGTTCCTGAGACAGGAAGTCTAGTCCTGCCAAGAATGTAATAAGGGTTAACGGAGAGGCAGTTTCTGTAAGCAATACCAGAATGTTTCCTTCCTGCCTTCCTTACAGGATTAGGCCAGTAATTTCTTCTAATAATCGGTTCTCCGAACTGCTTAGAATGTTAACAACGTTTCTAGCGAATAGGTGCGAACTGGTAGAATCCCACTCCTGACACACAAACTGGGTTATCAACAGGGACCTTTCTCTTTCCTTTTCAATAAAGTACAGACATAGTAAGCTTTTTCTGATAATCCCAATATTAGAGCTCTCTCTCTCTCTCTCTCTCTCTCTCTCTCCTTTCTCTCTCTCTCTCTCTCCCTTTCTCTCTCTCCCTTTCTCTCTCTCTCTCTCTCACTCACTCTCTCATATTTGCAGCTGTAAACCAAAGCAAACCAACAGAACAAATTTATACAATTGGAAGGGACCTTGGAGGTCTTCTAGTCCAATCCCCTGCTCAAGCAAGAAACCCCTGTATCATTTCAGACAAATAGTTCTCCAATCTCTTCATAAAAACCTCCATAAACCTTCTTAAAAACCTCTATAACTTCTGGTGGCAAGCTGTCAGGAAGTTTCTCCTTAGTTCTAGGTTGCTTCTCTCATTGATGAGTTTCCACCCGTTACTTCTTGTCCTGCCTTCAGGGGCCTTGGAGAATAGCTTGACTCCCTCTTTTTTGTGGCAGCCCCTAAGATAGTGCAACACTGCTCTCATGCCCCTCCTAATTCTTCTTTTCATTAAATTGACATACCCAGTTCTGTTCTTCATATGTTTTAGCCTCCAGTCCCTTAAACATCTTTGTTGCTCCTGTCTGCACTCTTTCTAGAGTCTCGCTATCTTTTTTATATCATAGCGATCAAAACTGGATGCAATATTCTAAGTGTGGTCTTACCACAATCTACACAAACTATCAAAGTGTAGTTAGAGAATGCAATTGGTACATTTGCACAATTCTCTCTTGCTATCCCTCAACAGTTACAGCCTCTTTCCTGCATCCAACCAATTTCATCAGGCACTTTAGCTATTATGGCAGAGAAATAATTTTGTATACTCAATTACTGTAGTAATGATTTGGGGCCATGCTTTCTAGGCTTAAAGTGGCTTAATAAAATGAAAATTCATTAGCACTCATGTAAATGACACGGTTTTCATAGTGCCCAACAGAAAGTCCTATGAAAATGGCTGAAAACATCTAGATACCTGCTTTGTGGACCAGATCTGCAGCTGTGAGTCTTCTTTAAGTGACTGTAATAATTGCATTAATTTAATTTTTTTCCCCATCTGCTTTCTTTTTGTCAAGCTCAGGGGATGTGGCCAGGCATAAAATAAATCCTGCTTCTTTCCACATTGTCCTGGTTTCCATTCTTGCTGTTATATTTTGAGGTCTATTTTCAGGAGCCCAAGTGCAAAGCAGAGGATTGTAGAACACATCAGGTGTGAACCTGCCTGGACCTGAATTAAAATGGTGTAAAATTGTTTTTTAAATTATCTGTAGGCTTCTGTTTTGCTTTTGAAGCCGCCACACTCCAATATAAAACTTTTCCACAATATTAATTCACAACCCTTTCTCTCTTTCTCTGTTGTAACTTGCATACTTTTCCAAGATGAGACAATCACTGTCACGATATGGACAGACTTACCTTACAGAATGTTTTTGCTTTTACTTCTGATCCAGTTTTCTCCCCAAGTTCTCTACTAGAAAAATGACAATGAGGATAATGATGTTGTCCATTCAGTTGCATCTGACTCTTGATGATTCTGTGGTCCAGGTTTATCTACATCTTCCAATCTTGCACTACTTTTTGAGTTGTTCTATGCGCTGGCTGGTGTCAGCTTTGATGGTGTCCAGCCACCGTGTTCTTTGGCAGCCTGGTTTTCTTTTACTGTTAACTCTTCCAAATATAATTGCTTTCTCCAGCAAGTTATCCCACATGACAGGGCCAAAATAAATTAGATGCAGTTTCATGATTTTGCCTTCCAGTCACAAGTCTGGTGTTACGTGCTCCAGGTCTTGCTTGTTAGTCACTTTTGCTGTCCAAGGACTATGCAGGAGCCTTCTCCAGCCCCACAGCTCAAACTGGCAAAAGGAGGGTGTGACTTTAGTCATCTTGTTAGCACAGAAAAAGTTGAACAAGTTTGAATACTTAAACTCCCCCCCCTCCCGGGATAACAATGTTTAAGCTATTTGTCAAAACTCAGCTCTTCTTTTCTGGTGTTCCTTACAATAGCTGAAGCTATCATTCCTTGGGGGCTGACAGCAATCTTTCTCCCAGTTCATTACACTGCTAAATACCAGATCTGTGTGTGGTGTAGATTCCGTTAGGAGAGAACGTAGGAGGGCATTCAAATCAGTCAGCCCTAAAGGGCTGTTCTTTGGAAGGACAGACTCTGAAGCTCAAATACTTTGGCCACCATGGAAAAGAACCAGATGTTGGGAAAGATGGAAGGCGAAAGGAGAAGGGGACGGCGGAGGATGAGAGGGTTAAATGGCGTCATCAATGAAATGAATGTGAATTTGAGCAAACTTTGGGAGTCAGTGGAGGGCAGGGGGGGCCTGGTGTGCTGTGGTCCATGAGGTCACAAAGAGTGAGACACAACTGAGCAACTGAACAATAGCAAAAGCAGAGCAGTCACTGTTACTGAGAACATCCCTACCTTCTCATAGCAGTGCAATAATGCAGTGGTACAAAAATGGATCAGCCCCTTGCTGGCTGACGGCCACACAACTTTTATGCAGAGTACAGGGGCTGTCCTGCCAGGGAGGATGTTGTGGTTCACTACTAGCAGGTGTGAATGGCTAAGGTCTCGGAGAGCGAGGACTCAGATAAGGGGCCTGCAGGTGATGTAAGGATGGGGCCAGGACCATCAGGGAGTGGAGTGCTGCCTTCGGAGATTGTGGAGGCTGGCAGCAGCGATGAAGAGGTTCCCGAGGAGCCTGTGCCCAGTGCGTGTGCGCACAGGGCTGCTCATAGGAAAGAGCAGCTGCAGAAACACAGGCAACTCGGGAGTAAGGCTGCAAGGTGATGACCCCTCCCTTAAGGGATAAAAGCCAGCCCTCAGAGGTGGGATTCTTTGCAGGAAGCAAAGAAGTTCTTGCACTTCAAGTCTTGTGGAAGTTCGAATTATCCTGGTTTGTGTTTGAAGACTTTTGGTTTTGATTATTTCCTTGCAATTAAATCTAGCGTTCTTGTCAGCCTTGCACAACCTTGGCAAGGCTTGTTCTTATCTGGGACAATTAGTTTTGAATAGCATTTTACTGTGAATGAATGGAATTCACAGAGAAGCATTAAAAAGATTTTGCTTTTATCTCTGTTTGGTGTTTGTTTGCTTTGAACGAGGCTTGGGTCAGAACAGTGGATGAAGAAGAAGACAATTGTGGTGATGATGATTTTGTTCATGATGATAATTGATTGATCGTGATGATGCAAAGTTGACAGAGTCCACATTTTGTTCTACTTGTTATTATTTTCCTAAGTTATGGGAGAACTGGTAAGAACGTTGGTTTCATTTTTAAGTGTTTCTTAAAGGCTTTGGAATTTGCAGGATATTTTTGACATATGTCCCTTTCAAAACACAGGGCATTGTGCCACTGAAAGTCCTAGCGATTGAAAGGTGACAGGCAGGGGCTACCTGAAATTTAATTGAGGAATGTTCTCTGGCCCTGGGGACATCAGACTGTCTTCTCCTCCCCAGTTTTCACCTGCTTCTTGATAATGAACTCAAGGGAATAGTAGAAACCTTTGCACCAGGAAGGCAATATGCTGTCAGTTGTATTTCTACTATACGTTAAAGTCTCTGGAATGCATTAAGGATATATGAGCTCTTAAGACATACGTGTCTTTTTTTTTTAAAAAAAAAGTTGTCTTATTGTCATTGAAACAAGTGAAATTATTCAATCACCAATGTTTATATAAATAAATAAAGTAGCCTAAATAAATAAATGCTACCATTGTGTGATTTAATATAATCAGGTTTTCATCTGTGGCTTCTGCTTGATGAATAAGACTCTATAAATAAAGACAAGGAAGAAAAAAAGGAGAAAGAGAGAGAGGGAGAGAGAGGAAAGAAAGAAAGAAAGAAAGAAAGAAAGAAAGAAAGAAAGAAAGAAAGAAAGAAAGAAAGAAAGAAAGAAAGAAAGAAAGAAAGAAAGAAAGGAGGGAGGGGGTGCATTTTAGAGCACTTGTGATAGCCTTTTGAGTATTTAAACAAGGATCAGCTACTATAACAATCTGATCCTTTACTTTTTACATATAGCTTTTCATTTTTCTTTTCATCCATTCAATGTATTATTCCCTTATTAATTAGTTTCCTTTTTTAATTTTCTGGATGAAATGAATTTTCAGCCATTCTGCAAAAGTCTCCACCTGCAATAGCAGCTCTCTGCTGTAATTATAGCAACCCTCTCTTCCGAATAATCCAGTCCTCCCCTAATAATATTCTCTCCTCCCCCACCTCAGTGTGGAAGTCATTCTTGTTCTCTTTATATTCCTCTTGTTTTTCTTTTATTATCGGTTCCTACAGATCATGAACAATTATTGCAACTCGTTTCAGAAAACTTCCTCTAAAACTTCTCCTAAGAAGCCAAATGTTATTCTGACAAAGTTGTCAGAGATTCAGGAGGCACTGGGAGACTCTGCTAATGGCAGAGTTACATGTAATTCTGTCTTGTGAATCAGCTTCATTACAGCTTCCTCGGCTCCCTTTGAAATATGTGGCATGGCATTTTCACTTGGAAGTTTCTTTTCCTTTTTTCTCGAGCAGCCTAATGTGTCAGGCTGCAGAGGACCCTGGCAACACAATGGTTGACTTCCTGGGGGAAATGACTTCCTGGGGGAAATAACAGTACATGTCATGGGAGAAAGAAGAGATTGGAAGTAGAATTGGGTTTTCAGGACCCACCCAACTCACATTGGATGACCTCCTCCTTAGCTACTTGCAAGAAGGTAATATTTTATGTGAAACTCATATTTGCTGTCAGGATTCCAGCAATCACCCTAATTAAATCATGATTCTCGAACCAAACTTTAAAAAACTTCAAAGGATTCATTAGAGGCGACATACTGGTCCTGCCCTGCGTGAAGCCAACTCTGGCAGATGTAATTTACAGTCCCCTGTGACCCTGTTTTTCCCTCTCCCCCCAAGTGTCTCATAAACCAGGTTCTCCAATTGAGCATATTCACAGGCTGGGTGTCCTCATTCACATTCTCCAATTAAATGTATTTGTGGGCAAAACTCTGGTATTTTAGTTATAACCTTTTAAAGATAAGATTTGGAATGTACTTTTGCTTTCAACTGCTCTTCCAGATTCCCCCCGCCCCCCCTTTTTTTAATGGCAACTACTAAAACAGGAATAGGAATGTTTTATGAGTTGACATTTCTGCTAGTGTGGAATACTCATAGAACATAAAATATCAGAGTTGGAAGGTACCTTGGAGGTGTTCTAGTCCAATTCCCCTGCTTGAGCAGGAGAGTCTATACTATTTCAGGCAAATGGCTGTCCAGTCTCTTCTTGAAAACCTCCAGTGATGGGGCACCCACAAATTCTAAAGGCAAGCTAAATGTTCTCACCATTAGGAAGTTTCTCCTTAATTCCGGGTTGCTTCTCTCTTGGATTAGTGCTCATCTGTTGTTTCTTATCTTGCCTTCAGGTGCTTTGGAGAATAGATTGACTCTCTCTTCTTTGTGGCAAACCCTCAAATGCTGGAAGACTGGTATCATATCTCATCTAGTCCTTCTTTTCAGTAGGCTAGACATACCCAATTTCTGCAAATTGTATTGGTTGAAATGAATAAACCAGACAAGGTTGTGTGCATGGCTTCAATGCCAAGACCAACGCTATATGTGCTTCCTGGGAGCAGAAGAAAGCAGAGGACTTGCATGGTAGGGGAAGTTGGGAGAGAAATAATTGCGGTTATCTCCCAGGCATCCCTTGCCATCCATTGGCAATGCTGTCAGGACTCTGGCAGTTACCCTCATTTAAATCATGAGTCTCTACTCGAACTTCCAAAACTTAAAGAAGATTTATTGGGAGTAAACATTCCGAACCCTGCCTGGGTGTAGCCGACTCTGAGACACATCATTCATTGTCACCTTTGACCCTGGTTTTCCCCCATCATAATTCATATTCTCCAATGGGACACATCCATAGCCCAGAGTCATGAATCATGCTCTCCAGTTAGGATTTTGCACAGCAGAAACTTCAGTCGCCTAGAAATTATCTTTGAAAACATTTATGGAATGCAAGCTGCCCACTGCTCCCCCCTCCCTTTCTGTTGGCAACTCTAAAAAGACCAGAGAAATATTTTATGTGTTGATAAATGCATCTTCAGCTTCTTCAAAGATTGGCCAAAAAGCTCCAAGCAGAGTTTTCAATAGATTCACAAAATTAGTAGAGTTCTAAATTTGACCTTAGGTGTCCATTGGTTGATTCTTAATACCATCATCTGTGTGAAACATTTAAGAAAATCATCTCTAGGAAAAGTAGGGGGCCGCGGTGGCTCACATGGTAAGACACTGAGCTTGCGCACTGCTGAAGTCGGCAGCTCAGCGGTTCGATTCCTATAGTGAATAAACTGCACAGGGACATTGCCTATCAGCATTCAGGCATCCCACGGGTAAAGATAAGACCGCCCGAAAAAAATCCCTTTCACAGAGCCAGCCAGCCACCTCAGTGATCCCTGGCTAACACGTGCCATGCGCTAAATAAATAATAACCCTTATGATAAGTGAGTTGGGCAAAGCTTTAAAAAAGATAAAAGGCCAAGGATGGCTGGGGGAAACGCACCACCTGTTTGCAGGAGAATCATATTAGGAAGCAATTCCAACCTTTAGACCCTTTTTATAAGCTGCTGAATACAACCATGTGAATTTTTTTTTTTTTTTGAAAAGAATACATTTGCAGCAAGCAATATCACTTTTCAGCTAATGATCAAGGCTATAAAAAAATCATTTTCCATAATATAAACTTGTAAAATGCAAACAAAAAAACAACAACAACCACAAAACCTTGAAGTACCGATCAGTAAATTTAGTTAAAGACAGCAGGAAAAATACTTCAAATTGCTTGATTCAATGCAACACACGCACACATTCATGAGAATATGCTATCTTTCGCATGAGCTTGGGTTCGACCAGATGAGCACTGGTTTTATTTTATGTTTAAAAAGGCCCACAAATACTCCTGGGGAGTATTTACTAAGAATAGAGAACAGTCTTCATTGTGCACCGGTACATTTTAGTCAGATTTGGAATCCTGCTGGGAATCTGATTGAACTTTGGTAGAGCTCAAATCGAATCTACTGACATTCTTTCTTGACCTGAGACATTATAATTAGAATTCTTTTATTGGCCAAGTGTGATTGGACACACAAGGAATTTGTCTTTGTGCAAATGCTTTCAGTGTACATAAAAGAAAAGATACATTCATCAAGAGTCAAGAATCATCAGGTACAGCACTTAGTGATAGTCATAGGGTACAATAAGCAGTCAAATCATACTAGGAATCAAATAATTACAACAAGGGTCTTCAAACTTGGCAAGTGTAAGACTTGTGGACTTCCAACTCCCAGAATTCATGAGCTAACAGGACTGGAGGAGGAATTTTGGGAGTTGGAAGTCCACAAGTCTTAAAGCTGTCAAGTTTGAAGACCCCTGCATTACAAAGTCTCCTGCTGATTCTTAAAGGTTGATTTACATATGCAAATAAATCACATGACATAATGTAGCTTGTTAAAAATCATGCTGCAAAATGCTTGGCCAGATGAAAGAAAGATTCCTATGTAACAGAATAACTGAGTTGGAAGGGACCTTCAAGGTCTTCTAGTCCAACCCTTTGCTCAAACTGGAGACCCTTTATCATTTCAGACAAATGGCTATCCAGTCTCTTCTAAAAAGCCTCCATGATGTGTAATGGAGCACCCATAATTCCTGGAGGCAAGTTGTTCCTCTGGTTAATTGTTCTCACTGCTCGGAAATTTCTCCTTAATTCCAGGTTGCTTCTCTCCTTGGTTAGTTTCCAACCATTGTTTCTTGTCTTGCCTTTTGGTGCTTTGGAGAATAAGTTGACCCCCTCTTCTTTGGGGCAGCTCCTCAAATACTGGAAGACTGGTATCATGTCCCCCCCTGGTCCTTCTTTTCATTAAATTAGACATACCCAATTCCAGCACCCATTCTTCATATGTTTTAGCCTCCAGCCCTCTGATGGTCTTTGTTGGTCTTCTCTGCACTCTTTCAAGAGTCTCATAGGACTATGTGTGCCTGTCCTAATTGAAACATAGCCACCAATTAAAATGCACTCTCCCAATGCACATATTTTTGTTTGGAATCTTGCTGAGTAAAAGAAAAACCCGCAAATTTATAAAGAATCCTTTCCTTGTTGATTAATTTTGAGCTATAATTACAACAGCAACTTTAGAAATGTCAGGCAGTGAATGCCCACAATTCGTGTTAACTCTTCGATATTAAAAATAACCACTTCCTATTCAAGATGGAAAAGAAGTTGTTACATCTCAACATGTGAATGTTTCAGCATTTGAAACGGGATTCCATTCCTTTCTCATTTCAATAACCATTAACACGAAAATATGTCACATTCTTAAGACTGCTCTCAAATATAAAGCATCATTGCATGTCAACGGCAATAGATTATGAAATAGTAATCCATTTTACTGGCAAATAATAATTGACATTTCTGTAATATTTAAATCTACACATCACAGAATGTCAAATGCTATCAAGGGTGGCAATTCAGCAAATATTCAAACACTAGCTGGATACCCGTCCTTCGCTACAAAACTATGTGGCCGGGCTTAGTTTTTGGGAAGGAAAATAAGGGGGGAAAAATCTACCTCTGCCTACCAGCATCCATCGGTATTCATCTGGCTAGCGTCCTATCAGTGTGTGAGAGAGTTGAGGGCTGTTTGGAAAATGAAACTGTATTTGCTGTGTGAGCATGAAGGAGACAGCAAGGAGCCTGGCCGTGGCTTAGCTCAACTGTTCTGTATACTAAAGCTGCTTGGTGCTGTGAAACTGAAACTGAACCTCCTCTCCCCTGCTTGTGTTTTGCATTTGGAAGAGATTTTCTTTTCAGGTGGGGAGGGGGAGTAGAACTCTTTAGCATCAGAGCGTGTTAATAATACTAATATAGGAAATACTCTAAATGTTCTGAGGGTCATTTCGAAGAATCCTTTCTTAGTGAGCCCCTAGAAACCAAGAGGAACATAAGGGCCAAATTTTAAATTTGTAGGCTTTACGGTTCTGGAGATTTTGTGAGGATGCGTGAAGGGCATTTTTGCTTTTATATAGAAAGATTTGTGCTACACTTGCAGGAAGAGCCAGCTCTTCAAGTCTTCCAGAATGAGGGGGACCTAACAAACCTCAGCATAGATGGTGTCCCACCGGTCACTAGGGTCAGGAAAGGTCCTAGGCCCACCCATCCAACCTAATGGAAGAGGCAGATACTCTTCAAACCAATTGTTCCAAATGTGCTTTTTTCAAAAGGCAACTGGGCCTTGTTTTTTCTCTTTCTCCTCTTTCTTGAAGATGTTTCTTCCGTGACTGACATTCAAAGTGTTAAAAACCAGATGACTGCAAGTAATATAGATCCTTTCAATTCTCCAACATTCAGTCAGAATTGAGGATGCTTCTTGGATGAGAAGTGGAAATGTCTTGGCAAAAAAAGCAAAGTCCAGTTGCCTTTTGAAAAAGCACCTTTGGAACAACCAGGGCTGGGCTGCTGGGGGTCCGCAGGGGTTTGGGAGAGCCCCTAGCTAAGATTGTGCAGTTCGGAGAACCCTCCCAATCCCACTCCTGGCTGGCCCTGCCCACCCCGCCCTGCCCCTCCCAGGAGTGGTCCCCACGTGGCCCATTTTGGATGCAGGTAAGAGCAGGGCGCGCACGAGGAGTGAGCCTCAGAACCTGTTTCTGGTTCCGGTTCCAGAGAGCCTCAGGAGCCCGGGGAGGGCAACCCCCCTGCCATGGTGCAGGAGGCTGACTAGGCCACGCCCACCATGGCCACGCCCACCCAGCAACCAAGCAGAGGACCCCTTGCTAAAATTTTTGAAGCCCACCCCTAGGAACAACGATGACCTGGGTGACTGAGAATCTTCACAATCATCAAACCAATCCAGAGATTTCACTCAAGGTGCAACCAGCCAAGCACAGATTCCAATACTTTAGGTGTATTGGGCCAAGACCTTGCTCTCTAGAGAAGTGTACAAAGCAGGGAAGGGTGGAAGGAAAAAAGGAAATAGATGACCAACAGCAAGGTTGGTTATAGCAGCAATGGGTGCAGTCAAGAAGGGCTTGAAGAATTAGGTAGGAGACAGATTGTCCTGGGGAAAAAAATATGTGTGTTCACTAAGAGTTGACACTGATTTGATGAAACATAATCCCTACAAATCAATTGGTTTATACCTTATTTTAAACTATTGATCAATTAAACAATACCGTGTTTCTCATATAATAAGGCCGGGTCTTATTTTTTTTTTGAGCCCCCCCAAAAATGGCTAGGCCGTCTTTTCGGGGGTGACTTAATTTCCCCCCTTGCATCTTCGGGCGGGCGGGCAGAGATGGTTTGGATGTTGACCTCGGCATTGGTGGGGCACTTCATATCGGGGTCAACGCAGGCAGCACCATATCCGGGTGTGCAACAAAAGTACTTCCTAACGGCAAGCCCCCCCCCCATCCCCCCCATTTCGCATGTTTTAATATAGGCCTTAATTTGGGGGGAGGGGCTTAATTTCATTTCATGCCTATAAAACATGCTGGGACTTCCTATTGAGGGAGGCCGTATTGTTGGAGAAACAGGGTATCAAAAGAAAACATTGGCAATAAAGTGAAAATGATCAGCTCCTCACCTTGATGCAACCTGGTTTCTGAACAGTGATATGTTTATTTATTAAATTTTGGGTGAAGAAGAAGCACAGCATCGACAAAGTAATTTTGCAGCCCTGTGTAATATTTCACTTTTCTCTCCAAATATCGAACAGAGCCATAAAGCTATATTTACAATTTATTTTCTTTCCATGATATGTTTCCTTCACAGGCAGATTCATAATGTTAAGCTGCAAAAATATAAAGATCCAGGAAATGAACTTGCACGTACAATGTAATAAAAATGACCTTTCCTTTTTTTTTTTTTTTTTAATTTGTGGGCAGAAAATAAAAGGGGAAAGGGAATATGGGTGGAAGCAGATTCATCTAAATCTTGAAAAGAGCAATAAAGAATTAGGTACATCAGTTTAATACTAGGTTACATCACTACTCAGTTGGATCAGTATAGAGCTCGAAGGGACCTTGGAGGTCTTCTAGTCCACCCCTTGCTCAAGCAGGAAAACCTATACCTTTTCAGACAAGGTGGTTGTCCAGTCTCTTCTTAAAAACCTCCAGTGATGGAGCTTCCACAATTTCTGGAGGCAAGCAGTTCCACTGGTTAATTGTCCTCCCTGTTAGGAAGTTCCTCCTCAATTCCAGGTTGCTTCTTTCCTTGCTTAGTTTCCATCCATTGTTCATCGCTTGCCTTTTGGTGCTTGGAGAATAAGTTGAGTCCTCTCTTCTTTGTTGCAGCCCTTCAAATACTGCAAGACTGCTGTCATATCCCCCCAGTCCTTCTTTTCTCTAGACTGGCCCTACCCAAATCCTGCAGCCGTTCTTCATATGTTTTAGCCTCGAGGCCTTTAATCATCTTAGTTGCTCTTTTCTGCACTTTTTCCAAAGTCTCAACATCTTTGTTATAGTGTGGTGGCCAAAACTGGATGCAGGATTCCAGGTGTAGGAAGAAAAAACCATCTGGTGCAGTTCCAAGCTGGGAGAAAGGTGCTTGGAATAAAATGGAGGCTGATTGGAAAGAAGGATTCTGTTTATTGATGAACAAAACCAGCATGCAGTTCTGGGACAGCTGACAAATTAGCTTGATGAGTAGAACCATTTTTATGCAGTTTCTGAGATGCTCCAGGGGGTTGTGCAACGTAGTGAGCTCTGGGTCTTTTGCTAATCTAATCGATGGTGGGTTAATCTGATTGTGTCCTAAAGGTCAAGTCCTGTCCTTCTTAATCCCATCACCCTGGAGCTGAAGATGTTTTGTTTGTGAATAGATTGGCTCGCATTTCTTAATAGGCATAAAATATCCATCTCTAAATGTCTATGGAGAATCTCACTCTATTCTGACCTAGGCTTCACAAAATCACAAAGCAGACACCTCATCCTGACAAAACGCCTTTTTATTAGGCTAATGTGAATTCCTCTCATTCACATCCAGCAAAGTCCTGGCCAACAGTCTTTCAAGGGTGAATTACAACCACAGACCTTATCAGGCTTGGAGAGCTGTCAGACCAATAGCTTCCAAGCACAACACTGTACAATAAAATACTTGGCAAAGAGTCTCTGAGAGTCATGAACAAATCTTCACACTAATTAAATGAATTAATTGTCTCCTGCAAACACCACTTCCCTTTTACTCTTCTTTATTCCCTATGGGAGGGACCATTCACCGTCCACCTGTGCCTTTACTCCTGAGTTGGCCCTTGTTCCTTAACTGTTCCCTTCTCCTGGCAGCTCTGTGCATGCGCACACTGGGAACAGGCTCCAGCTGTCCTTCTGCCTCATTGATCTCCAACTCTGAAGGGAGCTGATAACTGTCGGACGGCCCTGACCCCATCTCTGCCTCTGACGCAGTGCCCTCGTCAGAGCTCTCATCAGACTCCAGGACTGGCCCATGCTCCTCCCCAACCTCCTCACTGTCTGAGTCACATGCCAGCTCTTCTGGCCGCTAGCGGGGCACTACACACTCATCCAGATCATGGTTGTCCAAAAGGTGCTTTTTTAAGAGGCAGCTGGACTTTCTGGTTTTTCTTTGAAGATGTTTGAAGAAGCTTCTTGGATGGGAAGTGAAATGTCTTCAAAGAAAAACCAGAAAGCCCAGTTGCCTCTTGAAAAAGCACCTTTGAGACATCCATCTCTTCAGGCATCTACTGGAGGCTGTTTTCCTATGCAGGAAGACTGGGGTTGCTCTCTGCCTTTAAGAACACGTTTTCTCTATTTCCCCTTTGAGGAAATGTAATATTCTACCTGTTTTACTATTCCTCAAAATATTTCATTCTCTACAAGTGGTGGGGAAATTGCTTCCCACAGTAGACTTAAATTTAGAGGGCTTTGTAAGGAAAGAGTTCAAGCAGATGTTAAATAATTAAAAGTGACCAGGTTTAGCCTTCAGTCTCCAATCTGAATTTTCAGTATCTTTCTCTGTGATTCAATGGTACACAGAATGCCAATGTAGAAATTGTCATTTCCTTTACAAACATGTAGGAAAGACAGAAATAGTTGTGCATCGTGAGATGATTAGACAGAGAAACCTGAAATCTTTGAAAACAAAGTTATGTGTTTCAAGGTGTAAATGGCACCTCCGAATACAGTAGCTAAATTTCAGCAGAACTTTCCTATAATTTTTTTAAAACTTTTTTGGGGGGTGGTTGGGTAGGAGAGCTGGGGAACATTTAATGACTTCCTCCTGCAGATTTACCACTCAAAATAGAACAGCAATATTGGTGTGCACCTGGAGAGCCAATTTTTACATTGTTAAATACAAAGATAATTTTAGTATTGTCTAGGGAAACAATATTCTTGTCTTCTTCTCATCCTCCTTCTCCTTCCTTTTCTTCAATAATGCTTTCTTTAGAAGCAGACAGCAGCAATGAAAATAGTCTGTTGGAATCAGTCACACTTGGAGAAGTATGAACTATCAGCTATGAATATGATTTCATTCATTATTAATTGTGTGCAAAAAAGAAATTGAAACATGCATTAATGTGGCCTGCTTGAAAGAGACGTTCAAGATAACCTGCTAAATTCTATGATTCTCATCTAAAAAGATAGGTATGCAGTATAATGATTGGTTTTTTTTTAAGGTAAATGGAATATGGAAGTTGTGGATGATCCAATCACTTCTTATAGTCTGACTTGGTAATGTCCAGAGTGCAAATATAACTTCCTTCTTTTTAAGAAAGAATCTCTCGTAAGGTATGTTTGATTTTGATATTTGAACTGTACAGAATTTCAATATATTCCTCACATTTTTGTTTGAACTTCTTTGAATCCATTACTTATGTGTCCATTGCCATCTTTTAGCAAACCAGTTTGTAGTTGGAGCCTTCTTCTGAGTTAAGAGATCTTTTGGAATAGATAAGATGATGGAAACACAAATAGATAGATAGATAGATAGATAGATAGATAGATAGATAGATAGATAGATAGATAGATAGATAGATAGATAGATAGATAGATGATTTATAGATTATAGGTAAAGATGGATGGATGGATGGATGGATGGATGGATGGATGGATGGATGGATGGATGGATGGATGGGCAGGTGTGGGTGGACAAGGCAGACAGACAAATTTGGACATTTCCATGTATATATCCATTTTTAATATTCTTACAGATATTCCTGAAATACTTTTTCGTGTCTGTTCTAACAGTTTTCTAACACTCTTTGTTAAGTTCTTAATTTTTTTCTCTTGCCTTTGGCTTCTTATCTTTGCTTGACAATTTCCATGGTCTGTTTGTTCTGACATCCAGTTAGCTTTCTTCTGTTTCCTTGCCTTTGGCTGCCTTTTCTCACATTCATCCGTAACAGCTTATACAAGTTCATCCCAGGCTGTCCCTGGTTTTTGATCCGGGAAGTTCAGAATAAAAAAAAAAACAAAAAAAAACACCCCAACCTCCTGATGCTCTTAAAAATGGTGGCTCAAGATTGTATTGTGGAAACTGGTTGGCTTTCTCTCTTGGATTAAACAAAGATATTCATAATTCCTCATAAAGGAACATACTTTAAGGGTATATTTGAACTGGAGAGCAGCACACCATGAGAGTGAAACACGAATTGTTTAATGGCACGTCTGATACCCAAAGGCAGAGCAGAGAAGCCTGATGTCCTCTTTATAGACTTAGGCAAATTATCCTTTTATTTGATAGGTTGCAATTAAAATTGTGCCTACTCATGAATCAAATGATAGGACGTAGTGGACAGTGAGAGTGAGAAGATGAACCTTAGTGATTGGATTAATTTACATACATATTGGGTTGTGTAATAAAGAGGTAGAGAGGATAAGATAAGGCACAATCGATTCTTTAGGTTAAGCAAAAGGGTTTAAAAATGGGGGTCTAATGTTATTTCAGCTGGGCTGCTATCTGAAAACTTCAACCTCTCAGTGCTTCCATTCCTTCGGCATTTTTGTTTCCATTTTTTTAGCACCTTGTTATGTTAACTACCTCCTGGCACCTGGTTGCATTTTTAGCTGAGTTCCAATCTTGTTTATGCAAAGAATATGCATCACCCTGTTGCAGCACGTCTAGCGCGCATGGGTTGATTTTTATTTCTTGATTTTGAAATTCGAATTCTGGCTAATGTGGCATCCCAGAGGGATTATGCTTCAAGATGTCCCGGATGCCCCAGTATCCACTAAAAATTCAATTTTGCAATTTCTTGGTCCCACTTGCAATTTTATCCAGTGTTCTTGGTGGAACCTCAGATGCAATGACTCCTGACATATTTTATTTTTCTATCATCTAATTTTCTCTGTTCCTCCCCCTCTCTCTAACTTTAGTAAATCACACACATTACTCCATGAGAGCTTTCTCATACATGCAATTTCTTTATATGAAAGTACTCTCCTTTTAATCTGGGATGGGGGTCAACACAGAGACATTTTCACCAATGTTCTGGTTTTTTTTTCTTCATCATCAACATACTCACACATTTATACTGTAATCAGACTGCTTGCACAACCAATTTCTCAAACAAAAATTTCATTTCATTCTTTCATTCTTTCTCCAAGCAAATCAATCATTACTTACAATTCTTTTCTGAGAGCTTTTTCTCACAAGCCAATGAGCTCCATTTTTTTTTCTGTTGTTAGAGGATCTCATCCTCCAGGTTTGGAAATGATTACACAGAGACACATTCACACACACAACATTTCCAGACCTGGGGAGGTTTTGTCCCTTTTTCTTGAGTCAGGACTCCAAGAGTCATATTATTCTTTGAGTCCACATACAAATTGAAAGATTTCTCAAGGTTGGGAAGTCCCATAACAGGAGCTCACATGTTCAAACAAAGTTGTTCACATGTCCAAACAAAGGGTTCCCTTTCTCCCCCCTTTGTGGACTCATAGAGTGATTTGGCTAGCAGGGCAAAATTTCTACAATAGCCTGCTGCTTAAAGAAACCCCTGTCAGTTAGTTCTGTAATTTGGCACACAGCTTCCTTTTTCTCATGTCCTATAGCTCTGTGGCCTTGACTTATAGTATCACCTAAGTATTTAACTTGGGGATTCACTAATTGGGCTTTCTTTCTTATTGCTTTAGTGAACTTCTCACTTTTACTTGAAGTTACAATCATTGTTAAGCACTAGATTTTTTACTACCTGTCTCTGCCCTAGGTGTTCTGTCCCTTATCTTTCTAGTTTGGATCTCCCAGACGATGCTGGCTTATTTTTAAAGATCAAGTTCTATGGAGACCTTCTTTCAAACATTATTTGCACCTGGCCAGGGCTCTCATGAGCAAGTTTGAACTCCACTTTTCTTTTTAAAGACAACTTTTACTGTTTAACATGTCCCCATGGGCTCCATGGAGAACACAGCCTTAATCTTACCAGTTCCAGATAGACACTCCTATGCCTGTTTCCAAATATAACACTAACCTTACCTATTTCTCAGTCCTTAAGGAGTTTCACATATTTTCTTCTTTAGCCAAAAGTATTTTACTATCTGCTGGGGGCTCAGGACCCAACCTACATTTGCTTGTTTCCCCCAGATGATCCTACCCGTATTGTGGTTCCTCAATTATGTATTTTGCCATTTTTCAATGCACAAATTTATCATCCTGTTTTTACTTAAACTTTTAGTCCAGGGGAGTAGGTTTTCCTCACTCCACTGGCTCAATAACTGCTCTAAAGGGTATTTTCACACCCTTACGTGTTAGAGTCACCCCTAAGGGTTCGCTGTACCTCCTGCAGCAAGAAAGTTAGCTGCAACAACTACAAGAATTCCCCATTCTTGTTGAGATTCCCTAACCTGTGTAACTGCCCCTCCTATAACCTTGCCTTCCCCGGCTTCCTCCCGGGGTCTTCAGAGGCCCCTATGAAAATGCCCTCCTCTTCCACCTGGTCCCTCTTCCTTATTCCTTTCAGGACATTCACCCTTCCAATGTCCTTCCTTTTTATAAAGGGTGCATTGGTTGCGTCCTAACCCTGACCTTTTGCCCCTAGCCGAACTACCTCCCCTTTCCTTGGGGGTCCACATCATAGCAGCTGCCATTAATTCAGCCTTTCGTTGCATCTTTTGGTCTTTCTTTCACTCCTCCTCTTTTTCCCGATTCACAAAGACTTTCCTTGCCACTTCCATGAGCTCACTCATGGGCTTACCTGTGGGAGGCCACCCCAGCCCAAATGTTGGCCACTCTCCCTCACAGAACACCTGCAGTTTATGCCTACTCCATTCAAGGCCATAGTCCTGAGATTCATATGCTTCCTTAAAATGCTTTAACATAGACCCAGTGGAGTCAGGGGCTTACTCTCCCCTCCACCCATGAGCCACCCAGGTCACCAGACAAGACAATCGGGAAAAGGGGTTGGAGAGGAGGGTATGGGGTCCCTCCTTTTCCGAAAACACCAGGGATTTACACACAATCACGTCCGACCCAGGGAGCTGGATACACACAGTCTCCGATGGGAACTGCGGGTGCCACTCGCTTTCTACTGGCCCATGGTGCTGGACACTCACAGTCACCAATGGGAACCGCAGTAGTCATTCACGTCAGTCACTCCTGACAGATCCTCCCACCTTTACCTAAGAGAGGGTGATCAGTCCTCGTCCCTGTTTACAGGGAGGGATTATTTTCCCAAATTCAATACTTGCCTGCAGTCAACTTCCTTCTCCACTGGCCGGCCCGAAGATGTCCTGGTCTCCTCACCTTTCATCTATGGTTCTTGGGGGTGTCAACCGCCATCGCCAGAACAGGGTAGTCTTGGGAAGTCCCTCGGATTCAAAGGACCTATGGCACCTGGGATGTTCCCTTCAACTCACCCAGTCGCTGGCATCTGGGGTGGACCCTCCAGCGGGCCTCAGGGCCCCTTGTGTCTCGCCACGGTCGCCATAAATGTTGCAGCAGATCCTGCTTCCAAATCAGGACACAAGACCATGAAAGGTTGGAGAATACAGGTATATTTGTGCACAAGGTTCAGAGCATTAACATGGCAAATTCTGAACCCCTGGCTCTTCCTGAGGCGTCACTTTTATACATTTTGTGACCTCAGCTTAGCCCGGGGCATTTCTCTTATTAAACTATACCAAAAAAGGAGAAGTACATTTAATTATTCATTTTATCTTACACCATCTGTTATTTTCCATATCCACCCTTGCTTACTAGAACATGGCTAGTTCCTTGGTTCAGTAACTTTGTGGTTTTGCACAATATTGTATTAAGCAAAGCTTGGGGGCTTGGGGACTTCTGCTAAATGTAAAAATACTTTATTTGTAATTTTCCACTGCTTCAACCCGAGTCCCGAATAACAGAATAAAAATGTTGGCAGGGACCCTGGAGGTCTTCTGGTCTAACCCCCTGCTCAAGCAGAAGACCCCATAGTACCATTTCTGAAAAATGGCTGTCCAATCTCTTCTTAAAAATCTCCAGTGTTGGAGAACTCATGACTTCTGGAGGCAAGTTGTTCCACTGGTTAATTGTTCTCATGGTCAGGAAATTTCTCCTTCATTCTAGGCTGGTTCTCTCCTTGATTTGATTCCATTTCTGAATCAGACCTCTCAAATTTTATCTTACAGAGTGTCAACTCATAAAACCTTCCTATGCCTGTTTTTGAGTTGCCATAAACAAGGAGGAGGGATCTGAAAGAGCAGTTTAAAACCAGAAGTACATTCCACGCTTATCTTATAAAGATTGTAGCTAGGCTACCAGATCTTCTGCCCTCGAAAATCCTTCATTGGAGAACGTGATTGATGACACCCAGGCCTTGAACGTGCTTCATTGGAGAATCTGATTGATGACACACCCAGGGAGAAGAGGGGGAAACAGGGTCACAGGGGACTGTAAATGACGTAGGCCAGAGTTGGCTTCATTTAGGTTAATAGCAATAGCACTTAGACTTATATCCTGCTATATAGCGCTTTACAGTCCTCTCTAAGTGGTTTACAGAGTCAGCATATTGCCCCCAACAATGCCAACATGTTGCTCCTAATAAATCTTTTGGATTCTTTTGAAGCTTGGCTTGAGGCTCATAATTTAATTAGGGCAATCCCCGGAATCCTGACATCAAGCCAACTCTGGCATCTTATTCCAGAGTCAGTTCCTTTGCTATTATCACTGACTTAGTAGCATCCATGTATATAGATGTTGGTTTGGTTGTTTGAAGAATGTGTGTTAGAAAGGAAGAAAATCACTGGTTTGGTTAAAAAAAAAAATGGTTCTTGTTCTTCTTGTCTATGGAACGTCTCCATCATCCAGATTGTGGTTTTCCCAAAATTATTGTTCAGAAGGCAACTAGACTTCTTCGGGGGGTTTTCTTTCTTTCTTGAAAACGTTCTGCTTCTTATCCAATAAACTTCTTCAATTCTGGCTCAGGGTTTCTTGCTTGATCAGGGGGTTGGGCTAGAAGATCTTGAAGATTCCTTCCAACTCTCTATTCTGCAATAAATATACTTTCTGAGGGGCGGCCTTTGTGGTTATTTATCAGCCCAGCTAGATCATCAGGAGAGGTTCTTTGGAGGCTGTTCTTTTTGCCAAAACTGAGCTTTGGATATTCAGAAGATTTCTTTTCCTGATGCTCCATCCAGGGAGGTACATCGGCTCCTTATTTTCATAAAATTATAGGGAAAAGGCAAGAATGCATTGCTTTCCCCCCAGGCTTTCACTAATTGATGTGATGTTATTTTGTTGCTCTTGTTTCTAATGTTGATACTGACTTTATGGAAATATTTTGCATTCTGCATTTGGCCTTTGGTTTCGTTTAATTGAGGAAAGGCTCTTCCATAAACAAATGTGGTTATAAATTCAATGATAAATGTAATTGATAAAACATAGCAGCAAATCCATAGCTCTTGAAAAGTTTTCCTAGAGATTGCATAGCTTTGAAAAGACACGTCTATTGAGGGATAGATGTGTCTATCTATTCTATCTATTATAATATTATAATAATATTACACACACACAAACACACACACACTTATTATTATATTATATATCTATTGTGGGGACGCAGTGGCTCAGTGGCTAAGATGCTTAGCTTGTCGATCAGAAAGGTCAGCAGTTCAGCGGTTCAAATCCCTAGCCCCACGTAATGGAATGAGCTCCCGTTCCTTGTTCCAGCTTCTGCCAACCTGGCAATTCGAAAGCACATAAAAAAATGCAAGTAGAAAAATAGGGACCCCTTTGGTGGGAAGGGAACAGCATTACGTGCACCTTCAGCATTTAGTCATGCTGGCCACATAACCATGGAGACGTCTTCGGACAGCGCTGGCTCTTCTTCAGCTTTGTAACGAAGAGGAGCACTGCCCCCTAGAGCTGGAAATGACTGGTACGGATGTGCGAGGGGAACCTTTACCTTTACCTGTATTGAGGGATCCTTAGTGCCTTCTGAATTCAGTTCATTTCTTACAGATGTTTCATTACCCAACAAAGTGCTATCATCAGTGCTGAAAGAGAATGGGGCAAATTCAGTGGGTAATGAAACATCCAACAACCATCTTGGAGTCAGTTGTTTTATTATAGTTATTATTATTCGGTCTTCAGGTATCAGATTCTCCGTGCTTCACAAAGTGAGGCTGTCTTCATGTCTGGATTTTTTTCTGCCTCCCTGGGTCAAAGAGTTATTAGTATGCTGATTGAGTTTCCATCAGAAATCAAAGCAGGTTAAAATGTGACACCAATCTGGTGTGCCACTCTGAACTGTTTAGGAAGAAGTCTAGCTTCACTAGGCTGTAAAGTAAAAGAAAATTGTCCAGAATGCAAGACAGTTTAAAAATAACAAAGTTTTATGCTGAAGAAAGCAGCTTTACATTCTCAAGAGCCCCAGGAAAAGATTTTCATTGAGCAAAGACCATCAAATTCCATCAGGAACATTTGGGAGTTGATAAGTTCTCCAAGGATCTTCACTTGCATTTAAATACACCCATATGGCAGCTGCTCCCTGGCAGTAGCTATGAATACACAAAGGGGGACCTACTATAATCTTCTCTGCTTGTGAACCTCTGAATGCAAAAAGATAGAAAAAAATATGTGTAGCTCAGGGTTGAAATTTGGGGTCCTTTGTGCTCTCCGAGCTTGCTTGTTTTCTTGCAGACATTCCATTACCCAACTAGGTAACATCATCAGTGTTAGAAGGGAGCGGGGTTTGCTCTCTGCTTATGTACTTGTGGCTTGCCCTGTCAGTGTTGGTTGGAATGTTCTTGGTGGTTCCTTCATTAGGCTGTTGTTTAATATTATTATTTTTTGCTTGTTTGAGTTTTTCCAGCAAAGCCATGACTTCCACAGAAGAACATTAAGCATGGATAGTTATAAACTTGATAACGTGAGTAGGAATAACAGGTTCAACAGAAAGTCCTGAAACCCTTTAGCAGTCCCATAAAAGTGCTTTTTAGTTGATTATGTGCCTTCAAGTCTGTGTTAATTCTCAGAAGACACAAAAATAGACCTTCTACAGGATGATCTGAACCCAATGAGATCTTTCAATGGTTCATCCATTGTCACTGCAACCAGGTCCGTCTACTTTTCTGCTGTTATCCTGTTCTTCTCTTTCCTTCTACCTTTCCTAGCATCATATATATATATTTCCAGAGATCTATGATCAGGGGTGGGATTCTACTAATTCGGACCAGTTCGGGTGATCCAGTAGTTCCGGTGAGCATTTGGCCCCACCCACCCACACCTGCTCTTTCCTGTACTTTATTTCATTGTTTTAGAGCACAGCTGATTCGCATGACAGAGCAGTTTTGTGGCACCTCAGCTGTTTTATTCACAGGGGCTGCAGTAGAAGGTAAGAATTAGAGCTGAAAATGGGCTTTTTGAAATGCGGAGTGCACGCGCAAAGCACGTGGTCACCGAACTGGTTGTTATACCGGTTGAATCGCACCACTGTCTTACGATGCTGTATAATCTGTTCAAAATATGATAATTAAAAGTGCTCTTAGCAATCTGATAATGTCAAAAATAGATTCAAGGTTATATCCATTCACATCAATATGATGCCTAGCAGCTCTTGGTAGATGAAAGGAGAGTGGTTTTTTTTTTTTTTTTTTTTGTATATTTATTCACATTCACTTAAATTGTTTATAATTCTCTTATTTCTCTGACTGTGGTACATGTCATGGTGGTGCAGTAGTTGGGATGCAGTGTTGCAGTTTAATTCTTCCCACTGCCAGAAGTTCGATCCTGACCGGCTCAAGGTTGACTCAGCCTTTCATCCTTCCGAGGTGGGAAAAATGAGGACCCAGATTGTTGGAGGAAAGAGGCTGACTCTGTAAAATGCTTAGAGAAAGTACTGCAAAGTGATATATAAGTCTAAGTGATATGGCTGTTTCTATCCTCCTTTTAAGTAAACAGCGATGAATCTATCTATTTTTTCATGCTGCCCCAGGGTTTTCATATACTGTCAACCAGTAGTAGAACTTGACTCTGGATGTTTATCCAATGCCAGTAGACCATTGTCTTATGTTGATAAGACAACACATATCTTGGATGGGTTGACTGGTTTAATGGTGATTTGACTGAATTTTCCAATTACCACATATTTACACAACAATACAGTACAGTTTGAAGAGGCCAGATTGCTTGGTTTTTCATCACCCTGCCATCTTGGTTCCAATATCTGGAAAAAGCTTGTAATTAGCTGCTAGAAACACCAGGAGAAATTTTCTGTAAATGCATTATAAGCACTGAGCTTAAAGTCCATGTTACTTCTATACCAAAAAGTGTTTCATTGGGGATACCAGATCTGGGTTGCAAAAGCCATGGTAATCAGAGGGCAGCAAAGAAATATTCAAAATTCTAACTTGTCACTATCATTTGTAGGTCGGTGCTCTTCCTCCCTTCCTCCTTTCCTTCTTCCTTCCTCCCTCATTTCCTTCCTCCCTTCCTCCCTCCCTCCTTCCCTCCCTCCCCCTTCCTTTTGAGCCCAGATCTCATAACTATCTAATGAAAGAAAATTTGTTTTATTATTATATAAGTATTATTGCATGCTAGGATCTCTCCAGCCACAGGTTACATAATGTTAGTGTGACACACACACCCTTCTAGCCCCTTTCTCTACTTATTACATATTACACATACTGAAATGAGCTTATTTTAATAGTGAAGAAGTTCTTGGAATAAGTTTCGCGTTTGGTGACTACCTTAATTCAAGTCCCTGACAGAGTTACATATTGTTTACTATTGTCTTCTTCAAGTAAGGACTTTCTTTGACATCCCAATCTTATATAAATGGTTTACAATTCTGGGATTTTCCAGTGGCCTGCTGTTGAACTGCTAATCAGGATCGACTTTACTGTATTAAATATTTTAAACACACAAATACACACACTTTGCAAAATGGATTCTTTACACTATCTGAGTGATTTCACCTTGCTTTTAAATCATTCAAAAGAGCCCAGAGTACCAAATTCCATATTCAGTCAAGGAATGGACTCTAACTTAAGTGCTGATCCAACTGAAGCATAACCAAGTGCCATTTCATCTCACTGGGCTATGCAAGAAACATTTTGAGAGTGATGGGACCAGAAGACAGGAACATTAAATGATAAGAAGAGCTATTTCAAAATCTCAACATGCCAGGATTTTGCTTCATAAAAATGACAAGTCCTTCACTTGCAGTTAAGGAAGAAATATATTTAGATCCAGAATTTTGCAGACAGATAATACTCCCACATACTGATTTTTCCCCCTTTTTCTTATTTAAGATCACAGAATTGTGGTGAAATATATATTTAATTTGTTTTTAGTAATGGAGGAATTGTTAGTGAAAATGATGGGATATGCGGAGCTATCTAAACTGACTCCTTTGATTAGTGAAAAGACAACATTTACATTTATGACTGACTGGAAACTCTTTATGGCTTTTTTATATGACCCTGAAAACAAATAAGCTTTTGATTGTAATCTTGACAGAAAGACATTTGATAATAGAAAAAAGAGAAGTTTTTTTGAAAGCATAGAGTAAGGGATAATTATGCAATCAAACTTATATTTGCCACAAAAGATCTTGGAAACTTATTTCTATTTCTATTTCTGCCTCTCTCTTTTATGCACTTGTGTCATTTCCTTTCTTCCACATTATTTCCTTTCTTCCCTTTCTTTTCTTTGTATTAGCTTATGTTTCTTTAAAATCAAGAAAGAAAGAAAGAAAGAAAGAAAGAAAGAAAGAAAGAAAGAAAGAAAGAAAGAAAGAAAGAAAGAAAGAAAGAAAGAAAGAAAGAGGGAGGGAGGGAGGGAGGGAAGGAAGGAAAGAAGGAAGGATAGAGGGAGTTGGGTTGTAAGAGGAAGAAAGAAATAGTTGGGTTGGTGAGAGGAAGGAAGGAAGGATGGATGGATGGATGGATTTGGGTTGGTGACAGGAAGAAAGAAAGGGGTTGGTGAGAGGAAGGAAGGAAGGAAGGAAGAAAGGAAGGAAGGAAGGAAGGAAGGAAGGAAGGAGGGAGGGAAGGAAGGAAGGAAGGAAGGAAGGAAGGAAGGAAGGAAGGAAGGAAGGAAGGAAGGAAGGAAGGAAGGAAGGAAGGAAGGAGGAAGGAAGGAAGGAAGGAAGGAAGGAAGGAAGGAAGGAAGGAAGGAAGGAAGGAAGGAAGGAAGGAAGGAAGGAAGGAAGGCTAGAGATGCACATAGAAAGTAAGAGCTTTTGATCCATCAAGGTCTCACTTCCATGGAGAAGAATTTCATATCCAACACATACCAAATATCTGGATGCCTAGGAGGTGCTAGATTTCTGGAAACCCAGTTTTCATGCATAACTTTCAGGTGAGACCAGGACAATGCCCCATATATTAGAATATCATTGCTCCACCAATGATGTGAATTATGCAACTTTGCACTACCTAATGGACAAGTGTACATGATGTCCTTTGACCCCATCCTGCGCTCGTCTGGCATAAGTTGGCTCAATTTTGGAAGGGCTGTGGTGCATCCAGGTGTTGGTGATTAACGTTCACAAAAGCTCCTGACCTCAAAGCAGAGGGCCAGGTTTAAGGTGTGCCAGTGTGCCCTTATAAAATGCCTTGTGGTGCAAACCAGATTCAAGCTGATCCCCATATCCCTAAGAGCCAGATCTTGCTTTGCAGCTCACTTTTGTTTCTCCTCTTAACGTTTTCCTCCCACGTATCCTTTCTCTCGATAGCTCCCTTTCAGGATACAGTTGGAGGTTGCGGCTGTGATTAATCACCATCTCCCGGTCTCCGTGTTGTTATGAATGCAACAATGGATCAATACCGACCAGATCTACAGTTCATTTTCTAATTCCGGGAGGAGATTTATATAGAAGCAAATAACAAAAATTAAAAAAAAATTGTAGGCTGTGATTTTCAGGAATCCAATTTATATCCTTCTAAATTAGAGGCCCACTCTGGATTGTCCAAACATTTCACATTATAAAAAGGCACAATGTAAATGCAATTTCTCCACCACGAGCTTTAGAAAAATATGTTGCATTCTTCCTTTAAATCAGAATAATTGGATTAGGAAGCCAGCTATGTGAATGCAATGCTAACTGTACTCTAATTTAATTTGTTTTGTTTTGTTTTTTGCAAGCTAGCTACTGCCTCTGTAGAGTTTTATCAAGGAGCATTTCCTGTTCCAAAGGCTACAGCCAGAAGCTCATTTACCTGAGCGTAAGCACCACTGACTTCAATGAGACCTGGTCTCAAGTAAAGTTTAGGATTGCAAATGCTCAAGACAGGTTGCCTGTTCATTCTTTTATGCATTTCCCTTTTTAATCAAGGCGTATCATATATAGGTAGTCCTTGACTTACGGCAACAATTGAGCACCACATTGCTGCTGCTAAGCAAGACCCTTGACTTTTGCCCCATTTCAGGTCTTTCGGGCCGCAGTTTGTTAAGTGAATCACTGCAGTTGTTAAGTCAGCAACTGTTCTGACCTAGCCTTCCCCAACAGCACAAAGCCGACTCCTCGTCCTGATAAACCCCTTTTATTTACTTTACAGTGACTTCCTCTCCAGCAAAGTCCCAGCCAACAGTCTTTCAAGAGATTGCACATCTACAGACCTTTACCAGGCTTGGAGAGTTGCCAGCCTGATATCTTCCAAACGCCACGCTGTAGCAGACAATACTTGGCAATAAATCAGGAACAGATCTTCACCCTAATGAATTGAACTAATTGTCTCCTGCAAACCCCACTCTCCTTTTGCTCCTCTTTTATTCCCTCTGGGAGGGGCCATTCACTATTTATTTATTTATTTATCTATTTATTTATTTATTTTTGTCAATTGTTTACAAGATTATAGGTATAAGTAAAAACATAGTTATGAATACATGGATATATATAAGAAAAATAAAAGAAAATAAAAGAAACAATAGGACAGGAGCGATAGGCACATTGGTGCGCTTATGCACGCCCCCTACAGACTTCTTAGGAAAGGGGTGAGGTCAATAGTAGACAGTCTAAGGTTAAAGTTTTTGGGGTTTGGGGAAGAAACCACAGAGTCAGGTAGAGTATTCCAGACATTGTCCACTCTGTTGCTGAAGTCGTATTTCCTGCAATCAAGTTTGGTGCGGTTAACCTTGAGTTTGTATCTATTGTTTGCTCTTGTATTCTTATGGTTGAAGCTGAAGTATTCATTGACAGGTAGGACATTGCAATGCATGATTATATATAGTAAGCTTAGATCGGGCCGAAGGCAGCATAGTTCTAAGTTTTCTAGGTCTAGAATTTCGAGTCTGGTGGCATAAGGTATTCTGCAACGAGTAGAGGAGTGGAGAACTCTTCTTGTGAAATATTTCTGGACTTTCTCAACTGTGTTAATAATATCAGATAGGTAATGTGGGTTCCAGACTGGTGAGCTGTATTCGAGTATTGGTCTAGCAAATGTTTTGTATGCTCTAGTTAGTAGTGTAATATTACCAGAGAAAAAGCTAAGTAAGATTAGGTTAACAACTCTTAATGCCTTTTTGTCTATGTAGTTGCAGTGGGCTCTAGCACTTAGGTCATTAGAGATGAGTACTCTAAGAACCTTGACAGAGTTTGGATCATCAATCATCCACCTGAGCCCTTACTCCCGGGTCGACCCTTGTTCCTTAACAGTTCCCTTCTCCTGGCAGCTCTGCGCATGCACACACTGGGAACAGGCTCCAGCTGTTCTTCTTCCCTACTGATCTCTGACAGGCAGCTGATAACTGTCAGAGAGCCCTTGGCCCCATCTCTTCCTCTGATGCAGAGCCCTCGTCAGAGCCTTCCTCAGACTCCAGGACTGGCCCATGTTCCTCCCCAACCTCCTCACTGTCGGAGTCTGCTGGCAGGCCACAACATCAACACAATTGAAGTAAATCAGGCTTCCCCATTGACTTTGCTTGTCAGAAGGTCGCCAAAGAGTGTCATGTGACTCCAGAGACACTGCAACCATCATAAATGTGAGCCAGCTCCGTTGCAGAGCATCTGAATTTTAATCAGGTGACCATGGAGATATTGCAATAGTTATAAGTGTAAAAAAACAGTCATAATTCCCTTTTTTTCAGGGCTGTTGTAACTTTGAACTGTCAGTAAATGAACTGTTGTAAGTCAAAGGCTACCTGTATTCCTGTGTTACTTTGAAACATTCAATAAATGTTCCTTTAAAAAAAAAAACTTCTGTTCCTTTTTAAAAAAAATCCTCTTCCCTTCAGTGTTAAAGGAAAACATTGTGTGGTTAACTTTTCCTTTTTCACACGGAAAACAAAAAGAAAGAAAAACCTCGATTGTCCTTTACGCCAACAGTCTTGGTTGCAGCCTTGCCTGTGATTTTCTATTTTCTCTCTCAATGAAAACACCCAGTTTGTCTTCCTGGAGAGCAATACAACATGTTGACTTATGTTAATTACCAACATGCTTAATTCAGATGTGTAAATGAGTCGTATATTCTAGACTCATGTAAGATTTACAGTTGAGTGGCTTTAAAAAAAAAAAAACAGGGGGAAAAATTTGCCAAGAGGAAGTTTACATTATATGGTGTGGCTATCATACAAAATGCTTTTTTTTATTGGTGTTGCTCTTTATCCCTGAAATCTGTCTTGTGCAGGATCTATACACACCTCCTCTCTGGCATTTTTGGAGGAACACCTTTGTATTCTCTTCTCTTCATCTTCATTTCATTAAATTTGGGGAAATTAAAGTTCATTGTGGCATCTTTAAACGATGCCTTAGAACGCAAGGACCCGTTTATGTTTCGACTTAGATGGAAAGTCCTTGGTGAAAGGACCAGATTTTAGTCTTGCTTGGATTTGCCCTGATATGGCGTCATTCTCATCCAAATCACAAAACTGTGTCCCACTTATTTTGGCCATGTCTATGCAGGGGGATCCATCGGTGAAAGCAATTATGATTGGAAGAGTTAGAAGTAAAAGGAAGGAAGGCTAGCAAAGAACATGGTACCTGGACACCATCAAAACTGACACCAACCAGAGCATAGGAAAACTCAAGATCTGAAGATGTGGAGAGACCTGGCCCACAAAATCGCCAAGAGTCAGACACAAATGGATGACAACCTGAACAGCTGCTGCCACCACCATTCTCTCTCTTTCCTTAGCTTTTGTTCTCTTCTCCAATTTATTGCATAGACGGTATCTGCCCCACGTTCCAGCATAGACTAACCATCATTGTATGCTCCTCTTACCTAAATGAACAACTCTTCTCCAGAAGGCCATAGCACCAAATAAAACGCAGGTTGTTCATTAGGATTATCATTTATTTTCCTCCTCCCTGGGATTCCTAGCCAAATCAGAAGTTGTATTCTTTGCAACACAAAAAGAAACTATAGATTTCTGCAGCATTGTAAGCCGAGTCTCTTTCAATTGGAGCTTTCATCCATGTTGTTTTTCTGGAGATAGCTTGCCACTACTATCTTCTGGAATGTTTCTGGTTTTCCTTTTGTAGATGACAACCATGGTCATTGCTAGAGGCCTCCGGTCAAAGTTCTGCCCACTCTTACTCCTGGCTAATTTAGAAAGTATGTGTCATGCCCCTGGTGGAGACTGACTCTGAAGGAGAGGAGGAACAGCCAACAGGGAGTGGAAGTGTGGCTCCAGAGGTTGTGGAGGAGGCTGGGGAAGGGCAGAGGCTGGCTGAGCAGTCAGAGGAGGACCCAGGCCCATCCCATATCCATCCTAGGGCACCCAGGGAGGAGAGGATTAGGGAAAAACATGGTCTACTCGGGAGGAGAGGGCCATGATCCTCTTCATGGGTTGCAGGTATGAGATCTGCATAAGAGTTTAGACCTGCATGCTAGCAAACGCTGAAGATAAAGAGTGGTTTTTCCTGGATGAGGTTTATCTTTGTTGGCGTTCTTCCAACGGACTGTACCTCATTATTTTCTTGAAGTTTGTAATTAATTATCCTGGTCTGTTGGTGGAACTTTCTTCAGTGCAGTTTGTTTTTGGTTTTTGCTTCGTTACCTGCTCTTTGATTTTGAACTGTATTTCTCTCATTCGGAATGTTATTTTGAAAATAGTTTAATCTCCAACTGTGAAAAATTGAACAATAAAGCCAAGTTGAAGGCATTAAAGGACCTTAATTTACATTTTGGTTTTTGTTATATTTGTGGTACACTCCAGGTCATCACAGTACATAGTGGGTAAGTTCACATCAAAAAGCAAATATACTTATTGTTTTTAATCAATTTACTGATGTTGACAGATACCATAAGATTGTATACATCTCTTTGACCTACCTGGAACTCACTGAATTTGAAAGTCTGCAGTTTATGTAATTTCCTCTGTAACATACCAAGATGAAAGGAATTTAACATTATCAGCAAATCAAACACATAAATACTTCGATTCTATATTCAAATATTTATTGGAAAAATGACTTTGGCTGTAAGGAATGTGATGTACGTGGTGTAATTTCCTCTCTTAACTATTCTGCATGTCTATCAACTGAAAATCTATAAAAGATAATTTTGCAATGAATTCTAGTCCCCTATTATAAACTTGACCCAGAGGTTGAACCTTAGGGTTGAGCCTTAAGGCTGGAGAATCACTTAGCTCCCCTTAAATTTTATACAGTCTAATTTGGATAAGCTAGTAGATGAACGGGTGGTAAACTAAGATCGTGAAAAATCATTTCTTTTCATCCTGAATCTCCTGCTATGAAAAGTTTATTTCAATTTTCTTCACAAAGGAGCTAAAGACGGAGCAAGGAACTTTCTTGTTGCTTTGAACCACAATTTATGAGGCAGCTTGGCAAATCATGGATTATCCACTCCTTCAAAATGGTTTTTCTTTTTTTCTTTTAATTGCTAGTTTTAAATTGTCAAGGAGAGGAAAATTCATTAACAAAGCAAAGGTACTGGCAAACATTATAGCATGGCTGCGTTCCACTGAATTCAACTGAGTTGCCTTCAAATTATAAAAGGAAAATTGGAAATTAACCCGGTGAATAGGAAGGATAATTTGAAGTATGTGATTTGCGTTTCAGCATAGATAGAAGGGTAGTATTTTTGCAAGTCTCCATACACAATAGAAAGTAACAAAATGCTACATTTCTTAGGAGGGTAAATATAATTCAAATGATTAATTAATTAGAAACCATATTATATTGTGGTTGTATTCATTTTTTTTCCCCAAATTGCACACACAAGGAACCACACACATACACACACATTTTTCATAATGCCAGACCAAACAGTTATAAATAAAAAGCACGACAAAAACTAAGGTATAGAATGTCAATCTTTGTCATAGAGAAAAAGAGGCAAAATAAAGGAAATCTCAGCCTGGTATATTTCTTTAGAAGCACACAGATGCTACTACATTTCTTTCAATTTTGCTGGCAAACGGAACAGCTGTATATACAATAATTCAACCACACCATTGTTGTTCTTCATGGCTTAAAGGAAAACTATCTCATAAATGAAGTTCATTGAGAAGCTGAATGCTTCAGTTGCTCGAAATGGATACAAAATGTACTGCAAACTATCAGGTTGCACATGTTGCATCAAGGTGATTTGTTGGAGAATATTCACATTACCAAAAAAGGAGAATATTTGTAGCTCAGGGTTGAAATTTGGGGTCCTTGGTGCTCTCTGAGCTTTCTTGTTTTCTTGAAGATGTTTCATGACCCAAAACTAGGTAACATTATCTATGCGAGAAGGGAGAGTGGTTGGAGGAGGAGGAGGAGGAGGAGGAGGAGGAGGAGGAGGAGGAGGAGGAGGAGGAGGAGGAGGAGAATTATGGGTCTCTCTCTGAGTTTGGTTGTTTTCTTCAGACATTTCATTACCTAACTAGATAACATCATCAGTGCTACAAAGAAGTGGGGTTCAGTTTCCAAGGCCTGTTTCACAGATGGATGGAATAAGGTCTTCCGCATGTATTATTTAGCATATGGCATATCCTACATGGTCTAGCAAAATATAGTAACATTTCACCTAGATTAGTAAAATACAATAACATATTAAAGTTAAAAAAGATCTATGTTCAAATACCAATGTCTAGGCCATCCAACCATTGAAGCGCAGCATCGTTTATAGCTATAGAATATGATTTCTTCAAACATATTTTGCTCTTTCTGCTTTGAAGACGCATTTCATCTGTTTTAATTTTTCTTTGAAAATATTACTATCAGCTACTTTAGAGCAATGTGGTGACACTCTCCCATTACATTCAGGAGGCTGTGAGTTTGATCCTAGGTAGTGCCAGATATTTCTGCCATGAGTTATTGTCTTCTGTGAACTCTGCATAAGCATCAGGAAGGACGAATATATATATATATATATATATATATATATATATATATATATATATATATATATATATATATATATATATATATATATATATATATATATATATATATATATATATATAATATATATATATTCAGCTACTTTCAAAGCCTTCTAGTCGGAAAGATTGAACATAAATTAAATGCTTGGTGATGATGATGATTGTATTGAAAGATGAAAGGCTGGAAATCCCAAATCTCCTTTACCATCTCTGATTTGGGAGAAGATTTGGTAATTTTGCTGCCACCGACTATTCTCCAAAGTTGCCTAAATTTGTCTATGAGTAAACCCTGTGTCTGGTAAGTGAAAGATCAAAATGTAGAAAGCGATATAAGTTCAACAGTTATCTCTTTCCTATGCAATGGAGAGAAAATGCAAATACTCAACACTGGGGGGAAAAAATTACAGAATTACCCATATGGCAGGATAGCGTAACTTGTTAAAAAATGAAAAAAAATCCAGTAAAATTGCAGTGCTCTAGACAGAACACAAGATGGTGATAGACTGCTACAAAATGAAGTTCCCTGCTGGACAGCTCCATACAAAAGTCCTGGGAGGTTTCAATTTATGATTAGAACGTCGTAACAAATCAAAAACAAAATACATATTGTGGGGGTCAATATCTTCAAGACATCCTACAAAGATTTTAGGAGACTAATTCTGAGTTCAGGAGATGAACGTCTTTAAACATGGGCCCTTTGTGCATATTGTATTTTTATTGTAAAAAAAATTCTATTATCTGTGACTAGTCAGAAGACTTCTTATGAATGTACAGGAAGCTTGATCACAGCCCGTGCATTGTTTACTGATTTGTGGTCTTCCTATGGAACAATAAGTGTCTATTCCATTTCTTACACTCATTTTGGGGGGGAAAAACACAACTACCATTGTCATTTTAGGTAGAACCAGTCATGGAGGAGATTATGGTGTGATTCTTCTCACTGTCTGTTTTCAAGCAAAAGCTGGCTTGTAACTTTAGGCATGAAAGCTGGATGGGTGACTTTGGACATTGTCTCTTAGCCCAATGCCCCTCACAGCATTGTTATTGTGAGGAGAATAGAAGGAAGGAGTATTTGGTATGTTCACCATCTTGGGTTATTTATAAATTGCAAGATAAAGCTCTGTGGCATTTCAAATAGGATCCAATTAACACCTTTGCAAGCTGGGCCATTATTAATATGATTTGCCATTAATAGTTTCATCAGTCAATCTCAAAACTGATAGCAACATCTAGTTGAAGAGAAGGGTTCGACCCAAGCAAATGGAAAGCAGAGTTCCAAACTATTTGGGCTGCAGGTTTTAATGGGTTCAGTGATCAGTAGTTTAATCTGCTTAATTGATGGAGGCCATTATTGATTGGGGAAGGCACATATTTTTTAATCAATTGAACGTATTAAGGACACATATTTTCATTCTGATAAACTAGCCCCCAGAAACAGAACAAAATAAAATGTTGCAGATAGTCTATTCGACATAATGGTTTGCAAATGAATAATCCAAAGACATTACACAGCTGTCAGTGTCTCAATTAATAAACTCTGAGAGCTGAAGTATTGAGAATGCCGAATGTATTATAATCAGGGTAATCTCTTATATTAATATCTGCCTTATTCAGTTGCCTGTATTGTCCAGAGTAGTGTTTCACAACCTTCCTTCCTCCCTCCCTCCCATCTCACTGCCTATCTTAATCCTCCCTCCCTCTTTTTTCCTTCCTTCCTTCCCTCCTTCCTTCCTTCTCTCCCTCCCTTCCCTTCCCTTCCCTTCCCTTCCCTTTCCTTCCCTTCCCTTCCCTTCCCCTTCTTCCTTTCCTTCCCTTCCCTTCCCTTCCCTTTCCTTTCCTTCCCCTTCTTCCTTCCCTTCCCTTCCCTTCCCTTCCCTTCCCCTTCTTCCTTTCCTTTCCTTTCCTTTCCTTTTCTTTCCTTTCCTTTCCTGCCAAGGACTCTAAGTAGTTACTTAAGAAATGCAGACGGTTGGGAAACTGGAATGATATTTTTTTGTTTGTTTGGTTGGTTGGTTGGCAAGTCATATCCAACTCTTTGTGAGCGCAAGGACCACAGCATGCTAGGCCCACCCTGTCCTCCACTATTTCTCAGAATTTGTCCAAATTCATGTCCATCAATGACACCATCTGGGGTCTTCTCCAAGAAGCCCTCTCTTCCCATCTGGCGGCCAAAAGTATTTGAGCTTCAGCTTCCAAAGGACAGTCAGGGTTGATTTCCTTTAGGATCAACTGGTTGGATCTCCTTGTAGTCCAAGGGACTCTCAAGAGTCCACACCACAACCTCAACAACATCAATTCTTCGGTGCTCAGCCTTCCTTATGGTCCAACCAACTCTCCCAGCCAGCCATCACTGCTGGGAAAACCACAGCTTTGACTAAACTACGTTGGAATGGGTTTGGCCTTCATGAAAATCTTAATTGTACTTTAAAATTTTAAAGAACAGGTTTCAGTGAGTAAAAATAATAATAAGCTCATTTTTGGTCATGCCTTTTTAGTTTTAGTGCAATTGAAATGGGTACTATGTCTTGCAATGCATGGCTTTCCTGGGGATGTGCAAAATAAGCTTGGTTTATCAAAATTTCCAGGTTGCAGAGTTGATTTTTATGTCCCCTTCTATTCTCGGGGTTGCATTCAACCATTATACAAAATGTAGCCAAGTTCTCTCTGCATTATTTAAAGCCAGGCATGAGCTAATGATAACTTTAACCAGCTTGTTAGTTGCATTACATCTTGTTAGTTATGTTGACAGCATCATTCAGTTGCTAGGCTATATTTATGTAGTCTGGCTTCCTTCATTGTTTCCAATTCCCCCCCCCCCTTTACGTTTTCACACTTTAGTGTTCCATTTTCCATTCTTGGTGTTAAAACAGGCATAAAGTTTTAACTGCATGGAATAAAATGAGTTGGTGTGAAAGAAAAACAGATTTTTCCCCATTCTAGTAAAATACAGAAAGCAGATTTTCTTTATATACCAAGGTGATTGGGTACAAATTTAATAATGTAATTTAATATTTAGTTTAATTTGATATTTAATTTAATTTAATTTGGTTGAAAAGCCAATCACATTTTTACAACCATCCCTTTGACTTGCAGAATAACAGAATGACAAAGTTGGAAGGAACCCTGGAGGTCTTCTAGTCCAACCCGCTGCTCAAGCAGGAGACCCTTTAGCCTTTTAGGCAAATGTTGTCCAATCTCCCCTTAAAAACCTGACTTAAAATGGCTTAATATGCATTGACTACCATAGTCAAAACTCCTGGCTTATTTTCAAGGAATCTTTAATTAACTAATTAATTATTTTTTTTATTGGTGGTCACCTTGAATTGCTCTTATCAAAAATAATATTTCTTTCTTAGATCTATTTTCTTTGCTTTCTTCCCTGCTTTTCAAATAGAAGCAAAAAAAGGGATTCTAAGCAAATCTAGCAGAGGCAGTTATCACAAGACACTAGAATTCAACCAAAGAGAATATAAAATAACATCAAGAGCGAAATGATGGCAAGGGGTCATAATTTTCTATGATTTTTCTTATTTGCACTTATCAGAAACATTGAAAGTAGACAAAAGAGTTGATGATACCGACAGACTTCGATATAGAATTATGTACAAATGATGAACATATAATTACTAAAATATTTAAACTTGTATTGAAATTTCAAACAGAAGAAGAAGAAGAACAGATCAGAGAATGTATGATCAATGGGCTAAAAATTGTGGTGATAATGTAGCAATGAGAGATAGTACCGTGTTAAAAAAAATGTGTGGTTGAAAGGATTGAAATTTAAATTATGTAAATTTATCTGAAATTGTGTATAGGGTCTCCTGCTGAGCAAGAGGTTGAATTAGAAGAGAGCTCTAAGGTCCCATCCAATGCTGTTATTCTGTATAATCCTAAGGAGAATTTTTATAAAAGGATATATGGTGTTGGTATATGACAGCAGAAAATTTATCAAGAATGTTTAAGGGCACTTCAGATTTATGTTGGGCACGTCAACCACAAGCAGGGGCATGTTATCATGCATGCTGGACTAGAAAGCAGAAGAGGATTTTTATAGTTCAAGGTTGAACTGGGGAGTCCTTGGTGCTCTCTGAGCTTGGTGATTTTCACACAGACATTTCGTTACCTAACTGGGTTTACAAACATCTGCAAAAATGCAACCAAGCTCAGAGAGCAACAAGATCTCCACAAGCTAGAAAACCTGAGGCTTCAAATACTTCACAGTGATGCAAAGATGAACATTCAATTAAAAGCAGAACTTTTCCTCCAGAGGCTGATGGATTAAAAAAAAAAAAGTTATGAAAGAGATGTGGGACGCGTGTTTTAATCTGAGAACTGCTACCTTTTACACATGAAGAAGATGGAAAGGTTGGGAAATATCTAAAAACGGAGGGAGGATTGTTGAATTGGTGACATCATGGCTAAATTGGCTTGTTTGATTAGAGAAGTGTCTGCATTTATCAATGATGGAGATTTCTTAGGGACCGTTTTTGTGTAAAAAAAAGAAACAAAAAGAAACTTGTGATTCATGGCTTTGATGATTAAACAGGATAGACTGCAGAAAGAAGAGAGTCATGGCATAGCCTTTAAGAGAGAGGTTAAAATTTAATTGAACTTATGCAACTAATATGAAGATTGAATATCAGAAATTAATTTTTGTATCTTCCTTCCTACTTTATTTCCTTCCTCCCACTTCCTTTCCTCCCTCCCATCTCACTGCCTATCTTCCTTACTCCTACCTTACTCCTCTTTCCTTCTTCTCTCTCTCTTTTTCTCTTTCTTTTTTGCATTGTTAACTTTTTCCTTTGATTTCTTCCTTTCTCTTTTTTCCTTCTCATTCTACTTTAAGTTTGCATTAGTTGTTATGACTGTTGTTAAAGCTTACTCCCTCTCTCTCTCCCTCTCTTTCTCAGAGCTAGCAGAGGGGAACTGTAAATTGTTAGAGCTTCAAAAACATAACTTACATGTGACTGAGGGAAAACACTTGTATATACTATTAAACCTTTACATTTCTAATGCTTGGGCTTCTCAGAGCTTAACTTTAGTGTTATAGCATCAATGCAGCTAAAACTCATTTCCCAGGACATTATATTTTCTCCACACTTCTGCAGTTAGTCTTTCCTTGATATTACTGTATAAATTATTAAGGCAGCTTCGTACAATGCATCACCTTTATTCATTATTAAGAAGGCGGGCCATGGATCTACTAGAGTTTCACTTGGGTATTGTTAATAGCAAGGAGAGAGTTAACTATGTCAGGACTAGAGGAAAGGTTTCTGTTTGTGTGTGTGTATGTGTGTGTGTGTCTGGGAAAATCTATCACAAGAATCTTTTCAATGGAGTTGAAGCATGGATTAAGCTTTGGAAGTATCACAAAAAGTTGTGTCCTATCTCTTGAGCAAGGAATCCCCTACTCCCTAATAAGGATCATTTAATTCTGTTCTATGTTAGCCATCAAGAGGAGGAGGAGGAGGAGGTATTCAATAATCCTGAATATAATCCCTGACCATATGTGAAGACCAACATGGCCTGCCCTTACTCTCAATGATGTTTAGATCACAAGAGACCTAATTTACAAGACGTATCAAGACAGACAAAACCCTGTATGATTATTTTTCTTCTTTGGATTGGAGGATGCCAAATAAGCAACTTCATTATTGTTTGGCGGGCAGTGCTGGACATTTTAAACAGTAAGCTGAATAATTTGGTTCTGGCATGGCATTCAGATCTCCACCTAAGAGTTTGGGAAGGGCCAGCTGCCAACTTGGCCATGTCATTTTTCTAAGTAAGGCCATAAATCTTTGATCTGAAAATGCTCACATCAAGAGGGAAGGTAAACATTTATTCTGTGCTTAAATTGAATTGATTTTTTTTTCAGTGCAGACTTTTCAAAGGCTCAGATGCAACTGTGGCCTTCCTTGTGCTTGCTCCAGATGTGTCTGCATGACAACCTTTTAACAGCTGGATCCTTTGTAGGAGCAACCAGCTTATTTATATAACTGCTCATCTTTTCATCTGTAGAGTCAGATTTCAGCAGGCAACATTCCATGAGATCAAGGTGTGATTGTGACTCTGTGGCCCGACTGCTTCAAAGTTAGGTTTTTGCCCTCATCTTCCTGTTCAGAACAATTTTCAAAAGCTTTTGATCTGATCCCTGAGTTGCATTCAATTTTTGGAATGAGGCTTGGGGACAACATGAAGTACAGCTTATTGGTGTCGGAAAAGGGAGGAGATTGAAGATAACTCTGTGTTTGCTTTATTAATATGTTACAGAGTTCAACCATGTTGGCATTTGGTCATGTCTAACAGTGAGAACAATTAACCAGTGGAACAGCTTGCCTCCAGAAGTTGTGGATGCTCCATCATTGGAGGATTTGAAGAAGAGATTGGACAGCCACTTGTCTGAAATAGTCCAGGGTCTCCTGCTTGAGCAGGGAATTGGACTAGAAGACCTCCAAGGTCCCTTCTAGCTCTATTCTGATTCTGATTACATGTTTAGGAAAAGAGAAGGGAATCATTTTGCCCCTATATAATTTTCATGATTATTTATGAAAAATCATGGATGGATGGAGAGACAGACAGAAAATGAGACAGATGGATAGATGGTAGATATGCAAATAGAGAATCAGAGAGAGATCAGAAGGCACGACAAATTGCTTTTCTGTCCCCCAGTCTTTCTCAAATCCAACAAGAGCTTTGGGCAGCTTCTAGTGTAGTGAAATCTGTACTCATCTAATACAAGCAGTTGGAACGGTATCCTTGCTATGAAAAAGGAAGTAGTAAATTATCATCAGGTTAGGTAGTGCAATGTATAGACTTCTGTTCAATATAGATAAAAGTAATAATCTAGGCTCATTCCAAGGTATACCAGACAGCCTCCTGAAATGATGCTACCTTACCGTTTTCAGTGTCACCACAGTAAGATTCTAACAATTAAATTCTTCCTCTATTGTTTTTCCTTTACTGAATTTATATGATCACCAATTTCATATAAATGGCCTTAGGTGGGTCACAGCAATCAATAAAAACAAGAGTGTTCTTTGCACTGTGTTAACTCTTCCCAACTTATTTTGAAGTTTCCTTGTATGTATTTGTATGTGTGTGTGTGATTGTATTATGCACAGAAGACTTTTCACCCATACTTCAGGATCATAGCCTTAAATGAAGGACATGCCAAACAGATGCCAGAATTGTGTCATCACCAAAATTTGCAATGCTTGTTTGGTTGGGCAGATGGCACCAGGCTGAGGTTGCTTTGACACAGAAGCTAAGCAACGTTGGATCTGATGGGTTAATGTCACAGACTTTGAGAACTGTAGAGCAGGTTGGGAAGAGGGAAGCATCTCAGAAGGAGCCATCTGCAAAATGCTCCTGTCATGTTGCCGAAAATCTACATGGAGATGTTCATGAAGTCATCGGTTCAACTGGTGATGGAGATGTTTGAAGTGCCTGTAAAATTGCTATCCTAGCTTTGCTATCTACAATAGGTCCTAATTGCTTTGAGAACTTAGATCTGGGCTGCCTTAGAGCTTTATCCAAACTGGCAAAGGCAGATTTATTGGGATTGTTCAGTATTTCATACAGAATAACAAGAGTTGGAAAGGACCTTGGAGGTCTTCTAGTCCAACTCCCTGCTCAAGCAGGAAACCCAATACCATTCCAGACAAGTGTGTGTTCAGTCTCTTCTTGAAAGCCTCCAGTGATGGAGCTCCTACAATGTCTGGAGGCAACCTGTTCCATTGATTAACTCCTCTCGCTATCATGAAATTTCTCCTTAATTCCAGATTGCTTTTCTCCTCCCTCTATAATGGATAGTTCCCATCCATTATTTCTTGTCTTGCATTCTGGTGTTTTGGAGAATAGGTTGACTCCCTCTTCTTTGTGCCAGCCCCTCAAATACTGGAAGACTGTTATCATGTCACCCCATGTCCTTCTTTTCCCCAGACTAGACATACCCAATTCATTCAAAGCATTCTTCATATGTTTTAGCCTCCAGCCCCCTAATCATTTGTCTTGCTCTTCTCTTCCAACTCACTAACCCACAGTTTCCAACTGCTTTCCTGAAACCTTTATTGTAAGATCTTTAATGGAACACAGGAAGCTACATTACACTAAACTGGCCCATTGATCTGTTTTGTTCGCTGAGGTATCTGATGGAGTGGATCTCCCCATGCATAGCAGGAGATGACAAGAATTGAAGGTGCTTGCCCACGGACCTAATGAAAGTGAATTCGTTCCCTATGAGAAACCTCCGATGGTGATAAAATTCCAATGAAGGGGGATATTGAGTTTGTTCAAGGTGATAATAGACCTCAACAGGTCTTCGTCTCTACATGGGGTTTCCTTGGCTCTCCTTGATCACTAAGTCAACAAAGAGGGAGATTTCTAAGCAGAAAAAGACAACAATATGAACCACTGAATCTCTTCACACTCCTGCTGTTCATTGATTTGATAATCAATGATAATTGTTTCAAAGGATAAAACAGATCTGCTTTTGCAGTGTAACCTGAGGGAAAGTAGACTATGGAAGACCTGATATTATTGACCAGCTTCCCAGATCTATAGACACATTTCATATCTTATAGTGCCATTCTCTGTTTTTCATCTTTGCTTCTAAATGTGTTCATTACTCTTTATTAGAGAGCAGACCAAACACTGCAGGTAAAATAAGAAAGAAACATGGAAAAAGCAGTCCTTCCTTTACCCTTTAAAGCCCAACACAATTTTGTTTTCAAAATTATGCATTGGAACTATTCAACCATTGCATTGAAATTTAAGATAAGATATAAGATATGATAAGAAGATTGATAAGATAAGGTAAGGTAAGATAACCTTTGTTGTCACATTTCTGTGTCCGCAATGGGACACATTAAAATGAAATTCCAATGCAAATTCCAAATTCCATTGAAATTTACAATAAGCGTTGACATTTTTGTTTTAAAAATGTAAGCTTGGCCAAAGAAAATTATGCAAGAAATAGCATTTGAAGTCCTAGAAGAGGAGATGCTTTCTGTAATGTCTTAATTTTATTTTCAGCACACTTCTTCTAGTGAGCTTTTACCCGTATCTTTTTCTATTAAATCTTGACTTTTCATTTTGATATCTCAGAGTCATTCTTTTACCATATATATTTATTTGTAGGACTAATAAAGAGAAGGTTGACTTCTTTTCAAACTTTGCTTTAATTAAGATGAGCTTTGAGCTAGATATTAAAATGCCTTGTTTGTAGCCACGGTTTCCATTTACTGATTTTTTGCAAATTCATCTTCTTGTGGGTTTATATCTGCATCTGTGGCTGGACTCTTTATCGATCAATTGCCAAACTTAACTCTTTGCAGGCTTTGTTCTACATACAGCAGAGATAGACAGCTCGACTCCAGCAGCATCTGAGATTGCCAAAGGGCAGGATTGCCAGGCTGCAAGTGTTCTGTTATGTGGCTTTTCTCCTGCAAAATGTAGGGAATTAATTCAGTTTTATAGAATGCAAGAAATTGATTCATTCGTTGTTGTTGCTGATAGCTGCTGGAAAACTGAAGCTATCTTCGATCAATAGATGTTTAAAATGGGAGAAACCGCAGAACTGAAAAACCTTTAAATGAATATAGCTGCAGTCTCATTTGGCCTCTGGTTCTTAGTTATACTAAGAATATGACTCCTGGTCAATTATCACCATCTACATAAATGTCTTTTCAGACAGAAACATGGAATGTGTATAGTATAATTTCTGAATCTCTCTGAAACTTTATAAATGTATCTTTGTGTTTGCTTTCAAAGTGATCAGGAGAAACTCTGAGTTTTATATTTACAGTGCCTCAACATGAGATTCTTTAGAGGGTCCAGAAAGACAAAGACGGCAGTCACAACAACACAGTTGTACTACACAATTGTTGCAGGCAGAAAAAAAACAAAGATACAAGTATGGATTAGGCAAAATCTAGCTTAATGCTAGTAACTGTGAGAGGGATCATGGGATTTTAGTGGATGATCACTTAAACATGAGCCAGCCATGTGTGGCAGCCTCCAAAAAAGTTAATACAATATTTCCTTTGTTTGAAGCCCAGCTGATAGGCATGGCAGAGCGGATTGTCAGCTGTTTTACTCACCGGGGCTGCAGCGGAGGGTAAATTTTAGAGCTGTTTTCAAATGCACTGTGCGCGCAATCACCAAACTGGTTGTTACACCGGATGAATCCCACCACTGGTGACAAGACCTTCCAATTGCTCCTTACCGAGAATTGGGGGCATGCAGACCCCTTCTTCTCCATCAGTGCACTATCTCCTGAAGGCCATCTTGGGCCCTCTTTAGTCCTCCCTTCAAAAAGGGGGCAGCAAAGCTATCAAATAATCAGTTTTGGTGGCAAAATCAGCCATTTGTTGGCCGGAGAAAAAGAATCTCCATCTGTTCAACACGCCATAATGTTCATTTGCCATCGTTGATTCACTGAAGGCAAAAGGCCTGCGGTGGAGCATTTTCCAACATGTTGCCACCAGTCTTAGAGGAGACTGCACCTGCTTGACTCTACTCTACTGAGCAGTCATTAAAAGCAAATGAACCACTGCAGGCCACGAGCTATTTTCCCCACTCAGGCTAAGGCATTGCAGCCAATTTATCTGCTGCATTGAACAAGAGCTCTAAGTGTCCCGATAAACTCATTAACTTTGCCAGGTCAGGAAAAGCAGAAGGGGAGGAATAATGCTTTCCCCACCATTGGCTTGGTTCCCGGGGGTTTTCTTCAGCTGCTTCTGACCTAATTTGTGTTCAGAGGCTGCATAGGCTGGCAGTCACTATAGCAGCTTCAAGGTTGTGAAGCAAATCTCATATTGCTCAGTTTCATTGCAAATTGCTCTGCTCTGGTGGAAGGCTTCTCTGTCCTTGTGAGGCTCGGTGGACTGATATATTGCGGAGAGTTAGGCCTTGATGGCAATATAAGAGGGATTTGGGCACAATTAGCTCTGGGTGTGTAGCTCACCTCACAACGTTTGGAGCAAAGGTCCAGTTTTCAGACGAGACTTCTCTCTTTCAAGCAAAGTTGGAGCAAGCAAAAATCATGACATATAGAATAGAAATAATAGAAATAATAGAAATAGAGACAGAGAAGAGACCTTGGAGGTCTCCAGATCAAGCAGGAGGCTCTATACAAATGGCTGTCCAGTCTCTTCTTGAAAGCCTCCAGTGATGAAGCTCCCACAACTTATGGAGGCAGCTTCTGTTCCCCTGGTTGATTGTTCTCTCTGGCATGAACATTTTCCTTATTTCTAGGCTGCTTCTCTTCTTGATTAGTTTCCATCCTTTGCTTCTTGTCCTGCTATTCCTCTCTGCATCTCACACCCTACCACCATGTGTTGGACTCTTTCTGAGGCCTCTCTGCATAGTCTGCACCTTGGATCCTGTAGTAGATCCCTGGTTTGATTGATCTGGTGCTTAGTGCTGCTACAATCAGTGTCTGTCATTTAGCACAGTCCTTTCCAACCACTGGTAGGACTTCCTAATGTCTTCCACCTCAGTTTTCTGTAAATGGGACATGATCCCATACAGGGTCTTTGTCTTGCCATACATACAATCGAACACACACATGTTCCTGGACAACTCCCCATGGCCAACTTGCTACAGGACATCTTGTCATGAGACAAGAAGTATGCTAATTCTGAAGGAACAGTGGAATAGATCAATTTAAGAAAGGATGCAAAAGAAAGGATAAAATGAAATGTGAATGACAAAAATTAAAATAATTTTAAAAATTATTTTAAATTGTTGAATTGAATTGTTGAATTGTCCCATGGCGAGTTGGCCACAGTTAGTTGTCCCAGTCTGAACTCCTGAGCCGCATTACATAGTATTACTACCTTTAAAAGCAGGGCAATTCAGAGCTCCATAGGGTGTGATATATTTGTTGCCTTTTTCCTCTTTCAAACAGTTCATCAGTATTGGTGTGATTGATCCTTAATCCCTTATGAAGTGCAGCCAACAATACTTAAAATCAGCCTCCCCTTTCCAGCTGGGCAAGAAACCAATATAATATAGGTCAGCCACTGACCGCTATCACAAACAAGATTCAGAACAGCATATGCTCTATGTCGTGATACACGTAAAGATCTCTCTTAACAAAGAGGGAGTAGAAGCTTGTATGTATGGAAATGTAGCAGCCTGATGCATCTGTCTTGAGGGTAAAAAAAGAATGGGGGAAAAAAACCTAACTCCATAAAGATGCTTTACAATCACCCGATCAATGTGACAGATGATCTTAATGGATTTGAGAGTAGCATGTTCATTTCAAGACAGAGATTTCTTTGTCAGTCAGTTTTTGCTGCATCAGATAAGATTATCTACAAGAGTATGGGGGATAAAATTGGATGTCAGGATTGTTGCAGAAAGCTAATCAGAGAGCTTGCCATTTCTGATTAATGCTTTGGGAATCATGTTTATCAGTGTTGCTTTTTTTCCCCTAAATCTTTGAAAGCACTGCTACTATGTAGATGAACACTGCAGTGTAAAGGTTATGTTCTGCAGCGTGCATTGCAATTGGACTTTAAAAAAAAATGTTGGCATAGACTTTCTTCCCCCCCAGTTCTGGAAACATTTGACAAAATAGTTAGGCTCAATAATACAGAGCAGGATTCGAAACGAGACGGGTGAATTTCATCATCATCATCATCATCAGGGTTCCTACCTTTCAAAAGGAGTTCTTCATAGCCACTGTAGAAAAGTGACAGAGCTCTTAAGGTTGATTGAGCACCGTTGATACAGATAAAATTAGACTGGCCATCAAAAGTCATCTTAAGTTGGTCCAACAATGGTAATTATACCTTCAACCTTCAGAAGAAGATAGGCAATGTTTTTGAAGAAGATGCCACTGACATTCAGCATATTCCGGGACTTAGGAATATGAAGTTTAAGAAAACCATGGAGCTGCCCAATTTTTTTGAGGATGTGAAGTTGTTATCTTAAAAATATCAGGATTTACCTGTCTTTTTTTTCTTTGGTTGCCAAAACCCAATGTTTGAAAACAAACTGCCCAGCACCCATTCAACTTATATTTGGGTTGCTCCTGGAGCCAGGTGTCCTTTTAGGAAGCTGGTTTGGGATATTAGGAAGGGATTGCCAATTTTTCATTGATTAGCTTGTTATTACTATGACAAGATTGACTATGACAAAGAGAAGGTGAGTTTGTGGTTATAAATATATACTACTTCAAGTATATCTACTTCAGAGGGGAAAATATTTCTCTTACACTCCTTACTTGGGGTAAAATACTATTTATTTGCCTTGTTGTTTTGTGGTATGAAGATAGATATAATTTTTCCCCATTCTGTTTTATGCCATTCTTGGACAGGTTTCTTTCTTTCTTTCTTTCTTTCTTTCTTTCTTTCTTTCTTTCTTTCTTTCTTTCTTTCTTTCTTTCTTTCTTTCTTTCTTTCTTTCTTTCTTTCTTTCTTTCTTTCTTTCTTTCATAAATTCTGGACACCCACAATTTATGAAGGCAAGCCCTTGACTGATTAATTGTTCTCAATGTCAGGAAATTTCTCCTTATTTCTAGGTTGCTTCTCTCTCCTTGATGAGTTCCGATCCATTGTGTCTTGTCCTACGTTCATGTGCTTTCAAAAATAGATTGATTCCCTCTTCTTTTTGGCAGCCCCTCAAATACTGGAATACTGCTATCATGTCCACACAGTCCTTGTTTTCTCTAGAATGGCCATACCCAAATCCTGCAATTGTTCTTCATATGTTTTAGACTCCAGGTCTTTTAATCATCCTAGTTATTCTTCTCTGCACTTTTTCCAAAGTCTCAACATCATTTTTGTAACATGGTGACCAAAACTGGATGCAGGATTCCAGGTGTGGCCTTACTAAGGGAAGGGAAACATATGTCACAAAATAAGGAGGAGCACTTGGTTGTTTTTTGCAATTGTTTCATTACCCAAACTAGGTAACATCATCAGTGCTAATCAAGTGTGCAAGTTCCATTCTTCAAACATTCCCTCAAACCTAGCAGATAAGCTCATTAGTGTGAAAAACAAGTAGATGTATTCCAAATCTTCTTCTCACTGGATTTATAATAGCTGAAAATAAATGTCTGCCAGAAAATAAATGTCTGCCAGAGGATTGCATTTATATTTATGCAAATTAAGCTTCTGGTTGTTTCTGGTTACTGATTTAGAATACCCGCTAGTATAATGCTATCACAGTGGGTGTGCATCTGTGTGCAAATCCAAATCTATTTAAAACATCCCCGATTTGAAATGAAAGGTTCATGATGGGAAAAAATATCCCTAATTTAATACACACTTAATTAAATTTAGAACAGCGGATCATCAGTTTTCACTGGCTATCTATTTACAAGTAACTTTCCAATCTTTTTAAGACTGATTATTCCTGGTGCCAAGAGGACAGGCTAAATAATGGCCCAGTGATGCCTAGGTAGAAGAACGACACAGTCTCATTAAAGAAAATAGTTTCCCATCAGATACCAATGCCATTTCAATTAGAATTCATTAACTCCTTTGGTATTGATGGAAGAAATAAAGACAGGAGGCCAATTTATCCCAAGCATTGGTTTTCTTAGGGGTTCCCCCCTCAGAAGCAGGGCAAAATTGCAAAACGTCCCTTCAAGCCCAACAACGGTAGCATTCTCCTTTAAGCTATTACCTTCTCTTAGTGAAACTGAAATTATTGATTTAGCCATGTCACTCCTGAAAATGCTTTTAGGAGTTTAGGCTACCTGCAAAATTTCAGGCAAGTAGGTAAAATTTCTTCATTAGGTGAAAAAGTCCAAGAGAGGTAAGGAGGCCTGTGTATATATTCACCTGCTCATTTGGGTAATAAAACATCTGCAAGAAAACCACCAAGTTCAGAGAGCACCAAGGACCCTTCATGTAGGTTTTTCTATAGGTGTGAGTTTATGTATGTTTATACATGTTCCTTGCCACCTAGAGGTAACAGATGGTTCATTAAAAAAAAACAATAAAATGATATCTGTAGCTGGAGTCAACAACATTAACAGGAATAGCAGAGTTGGAAAAGACATTGGAGGTCTTCTAGTCCAGCCCCCTGCTCTATACTATTCTAGATAAGTGGTTGTCCAATCTCTTCTTAAAAACCTCCAGTGATGGAGCACCCACAACTTCTGAAGGCAAGTTGTTCCACTGATTAATTGCTCTCACTGTCAGGAAATTTCTCCTTAGTTCTAAGTTGGATCTCTGCTTAATTAGTTTCCTTCCATTGCTTCTCATCCTGACTTCTGGTGCTTTAGAGAATAGCTTGACTCCCTCTTCTTTGTGGCAGCCCCTCAAATATTGGAACACTGCTATCATGTCACCTCTAGTCCTGTTTTATATTAAAAAAGACATACCCATTAAAAAACTACTTAAATTCCATATTCCAATTGGAAAAACTTTATTGAGATAATTTAGCTAGTGAGGTTAGAGATAAAGAGTGAGAGGGGATAAAATATCTAATGTCCTAAATAGTCCATTTTGAAGAGTGTCAAAGAGAGATTTCACGAGTCTCCTAAATTAGATCCAATCAGTTGAGGAGAGTATAAGGTTGAATAAAATCATTTCTAAATCTAGTATGGAGTGGGAGGAAAGGGTTGGGAAGTTGTCCTAGTAAAATTGTCAGAGAACTTTGTTATATTAATTAATACAAAGAAAAGGAGTGTCTAAAAATTGGCTGACTCATTGTTTTTCAAATGAGGAAGATCTCTCTCTCTCTCTCTCTCTCTCTCTCTCTCTGCATATATATATGCAGGTCTTGGCATGTTCGGTCTTTTCCCGTGTAAGATTGAGAGCATCTTGGCAACGTTTCGACGAGGTCCCACTTGCCATCTTCAGGTTGGTGCTTTTGGCTTCGTGCTTCGTGCGCCAGCCTGAAGATGGCAAGTGGGACCTTGTTAAAACGTTGCCAAGATGCTCTCAATCTTACACGGGAAAAGACCCGAACACACCAAGACCTGCATACCTGTACCCGTGAAAATCTACGAATATAGATAGATAGATAGATAGATAGATAGATAGATAGATAGATAGATACATACATACACACACACACACATACATACATACATACATATATACATATATATATATATATATATATATATATATATATATATATATATATATATATATTCTTAAGTTTTCGCAGGTATTTATATGTATGGTATTCAGCTTTGTTCGGGTATTTTCCCACGTCATTATAGTTGTGCTTTTAAAGTTGTAGCAACATTTCGGCAGAATCTCATCTGCCATCATCAGGCTTCTGTATTGTGTTTGTCTGTGTTGGTGTTGGCTCAATACAGAAGCCTGATGATGGCAGATGAGATTCTGCTGTAACGTTGCTACAACTTTAAAAGCACAACTATAATGACATGGGAAAATACCCGAGCAAAGCTGAATACCATACATATAAATACCCGTGAAAACTTAAGAAAACATATATATACATATATATACAGATGAACACAGAGGGCGGGTTTCCAAATGGTAGGCGGGAGGTATCATCTCGTTTGTTCATGCTGTGTGGGCGTTTTTCTATCTCTATGGCTTCTCTGATTATTCTGTTGTTGAAGTGTTCAGTTTTGGCGATAGTTCTGGTATTTTTAAAGTCAATCTCATGTCTTGTGGCTTTGAGGTGTTGGACCAGGAAAGAGGTCGGTTCTTCTTTTTTGATTGAGTTCTTGTGTTCTTCAATGCGTGCACTTATTCTTCTGTTGGTTTGTCCGATGTATGTGGTGGGGCAGGAGGTGCATGGGATTTCGTATATTCATTGGTTTTCTAACTCGATTCTGTCTTTAGGGTTTCTTAGGATGGTGGATATTTTTTTGTTTGTGCAGAATGCTGTTTTAATGTTGTGTTTTTGGAGGATCTTGCTGATTTTGTCTGTAGTGTCTTTTATATATGGGAGGAGGGCTTTGCCATTCTCTTGTTCTCTGTCTTGGATTTTGTTTGGGGTTTCTTTTTGGATTAGGTGGGTAATCTTCTTTCTTTGGAATCCATTGGCTGTTAGTACGTTAGTGAGAGTGTGTAGTTAGGTTTTTAGGTGTTGTTCATCGGCTAAGTGTTTTGTTCTGGAGATGAATATCTCAGCTACGGAATTGATCTGTACTGGGTGGTGGTGTGAGAGTAGATAGTGTAGATAGTGGTTTGTGTGTGTTTTCTTCTGGTAAATGGCGTGTCCTAGGGAGCCATTGGATTTTTTGTATACTAAGACATCTAGGAAGGGAAGTTGATTGTTAGTTTCTGTTTCCATGGTGAATTGTATTTTGGGGTGTAGGCTGTTGAGGTGTGTGAGGAAGTTGTTCAGTTTTTCTTTCCCATGTGGCCAGATTATGAAGGTGTCATCTACGTATCTGAGCCAGAGTTTGGGTTTGTGATCATATTTGTCATCGCAAACCTCGATGTGGAACACTTTGAAACACAAGCTCTAGAAAAATATGATATGGAGCAGGTGGCTGTGATGTAGCATTCTGGGTTTTAGTCTGGCTTCGAGTTTGGGGTCTTGGTCTTTGTTCTTGGTGTGTGTCAGTTTGTTTGGTTTTGGGGTTGGGGGGTGCGACAGCTGGCAAAACAGCCATGGTCTGTTTTCTGGATGGTGGTTGTCCTTCATTTATAGAATGGGCTTGGGCCTGGGTCTGATGAGGGGGATTAGTGATGGTATCTAAAACCCAGACTAAAACCCAGAATGCCATATCACAGCCACCCGGACATCACATCAGAAAACTCAGGAAATTATACCACAAGAACTCAAGAAGTTACAACACAGCAAATGACCCAGGATATCACAGCACAAGACCAAGGATACCACAGCAATAAATCTCACAAGGTCATCACACAACCTATTACCCAAGCTGTTACTACACAGGAGGCTAATGGAAAAGAGATCAAAACACAAATGACCCAGGAGATTACAACGCAGGACCCAGGATACCACAACAAAAGAACTCACAAGCCCATCACACAACCCATTACCCAAGCCGTTAAAACACAAGAGGCTAATGGAAAATTGTAATTGTAAAGGAAAATTGTAATTGTAATGTAATGGATTACAACGCAGGACCCAGGATACCACAACAAAAGAACTCACAAGCCCATCACACAACCCATTACCCAAGCCGTTAAAACACAAGAGGCTAATGGAAAAAAGATCACTACAAAACAAATGACCCAGTAGATTACAGCACAAGATCCAGGATATCTCCACAACAAAACTCACAAGGCCATCACACAGCCCATTATACCAACATCAACTCCATCAACCAATCAAGAGGCAGCAGCGCAGCCAACCAGCCCAGCACACCAGCCCCCACCACCAGTATATATAGAGAGACAGCAGCTCCAATCACACACTGCTTGCACTGGCACGAAGCCGAAAGCACCAGCCTGAGGATGGCGAGTGGGACCTTGCCGAAACATCACCAAGATACTCTTAATCTTACACGGGATTTGGCTAGCACCAAATTTAAAACAAAAATGGCTGTGAAAGTGTGACTCACAGACGAACACTATACAGAAGCCTGATGATGGCAGATGAGATTCTGCCGAAACGTTGCTACAACTTTAAAAGCACAACTATAATGACGTGGGAAAATACCCGAACAAAGCTGAATACCATATATATAGATATACATATGCATATGCATATACATATACATGTACATGTACATGTACATATACATATACATATACATACATACATACATACATACATACATACATACATACATACATACATACATATATATTCATATGGAAATGGGGCAGCTCATCTCTCTGAAATTAAGCCATTATTTTTGGATTGGGGGCATGGGGTGTTTAAAGAGATAGCCATTTTAAACTCATGTCTTCTCCACAACCATTTCATCTTCTCTCTCTGCCTCAAGCATTTTGGTTTCAACAGTAGAAGAAAAAAAATGAAATAAAATTCAGGGTCATTTGTGCCATTCTGTGCAAGAGAGAAAATCAGAGATAGATTCCATAAGTATTAAAATCCCACTTCTCCCAGATGGAAAAGAATATTTTGATCTTGTCTTAGTTTTTGTGTTATTTCACTTGAATGAAAGCTCAGGTTAAGGAGGAAGATAATACACCGGCTTTGCTGCCTTCTCAAAAGACTTAAAAAACCGGGGGTGAAAGCATTGTATTACAGAGCTACATCAAGACAATCAAGATCTGTAAAAAGGAAGAAAGGGAGGGAGGGAGGGAGGGAGGGAGGAAAGGAAGGAAAGAAGGAAGGAAGGAAGGAGGGAGGGAGGGAGGGAAGGAAGGAAGGAGGGAGGGAGGGAAGGAAGGAAGTTGAGATAATTAGAGTTAGAGAGGTAGGCAGACAGGCAGATAGATATATGAAAGAGAGAGGGAGAGGGAGGGAAGGAGGGAGGGAGGGAGGAAGGGAGAAAGGAAAGATATTTTCTCCCTCCTTGAAACCAATGGGAAGGAATTTCCCTTTGCCAATTCTATTATTTATGTGGATTGCCATAATTTTCTATTGGAAGAATTTCTTCAATTTATTTAATTATTTTCCGGACCCGGAGCCTCTTCCATTAAAAAGGGAAAGCATGATACTTAAAATCAGTATCATAATCTAAATAAAGAAACTTCCAATAACTATAGAAGAAATGTAAAACTTGAAACCCAGAAGGAATTTCATACACTGATGTGATGTTATACAGCATCTGAGGTCCAGAAAGCAGCGGTCTGAATAGCTTTGGTGACCTCATTTACCCCATTCTGTAAGGGGACTATGTTCCATACCATTAATTGTTCAACAATGTAAAAAAAATAAATCAAGATTCCACCCCCCTTCATTCCTGGTGACTGTTTTGGGAGTTCTATCTTGTTTTTATCCATGTGTTCTGTTTGTCTACCTTCCTTAAGCCCTTCATGTCCTTTTGCCCCTACCTGTGTTTTCTGCTGCTTATCTTCTTGTTACCAAATCTTATAACTTCCTATCTAATTTCTAATATGCATTGTTAGATTCCCTCCATTTCAAAAGGACACGTTATTCAGTTACATTCATCTAAGTCAGGGGCCTTCAAACTTGACAGCTTTAAGACTTGTGGGCTTCAACTCCCAGAATTCCTCCTCCAGTCATGTTAGCTCAGGAATTCTGGGAGTTGGAAGTCCACAAGTCTTAAACTTGCCAAGCTTGAAGACCCCTGACTTAGAGGAATCACTCCTTCCCAAAATGGAGACATATTATTTTTTAGTGGATGATCCATCATGTGAAGCTTGGTCCTTCTATTACATGTTGACTGTAGTTCTCAATTTTTTTTCTGGCATACAGTGAATTTTACATCTGGATCTCTCCTCCTTGCAGAATGTTATCCTGTCCCTTCTTTTTCTCTTTCACCCTTCCCCACCCCTTTTGATGTTGTAATACAATTTGCTTCTTCTTCTTTTTTTTCTGGAAGTGTTTAAAGTCAGGCCAGGTAGCACAGCTAGTTGGAGATTAATCAGCAGCCACAGTAATGGAAAAATCAATGTGCCATAATTAACTCTGAATGGAATAACTTTGAAACCTGGGAATGATTTTCATACTTAATTGTAATTATTACCACTGGAAATTAAATGTTTCCAGATGATTTTTCCTTTATTAATATTTTAAGTTGCTGTGTGGGAAGCGGGTTCCAGGGTGGCACCTGTTCTTCTGTGAAGTCATAATCTTTTAAATCTTTGCTCAGATAGATCATTAGCTTGGAGAAAAATGATCAAGTGAAATCATTAACCATTGCCTTAAAAATGTTATCCTAATTTCCTTCTGTCTTTCTGCCCCAGTATCTGAATGCTTGCCACCTTGTCAAGAAGGAAAAGAAACAAAAATTGAATATTCATTGGATTTTAGGGGGAAAAAAACAAACAAACTGCAATTTTGTCAGTGGTAGAGCAAGCTTCGATTAACACTTTGGTGAAATAACATCTGAGGTTTTTTTTACATTCTATTTTTCTCATGTAATCCTGGAAGTTAAGTATTCTAAGCCATTCCTGCAAGAAACATAGAGAATGTCCAAAGTGAAAATCAAAGTGATTTGATTTTCTGGTCAGGGCAAAATGCCTGGAAATATTTTTTTTCTTTGTTTCAAACATCACAGATGATCCATGTGGAGAAGGTAGCTACTCCATCTTGCTAAGTCTTGAGGTCAATCAATTACAGTACCTTGGAGAGCTACAAGAAAATGGCTTCTACAGAGCTGGACTTCTGAAACCTAGATGACCATGAGATCAACGAGGTTTCTGTATAGTTTTGCTGTCATCTGTTGCATCGTGCCTTTGGCAACCTAGATCTGAAGACCTGTTGTACTGTGCTTCCTCAGAAGGTCCGTGAAGATCTAGGACATCACTGAAGAATAACGTGGTTTGTCCAACCTGTCCTTGCTTTGTTTCAAACATCACAAATGATGCATGCCAAGAAGGTAGCCTACTCCATCTTGCTAAGGCCTCTGCTAGCCAATTAGCTAACCCAAAATTTGTTTTGGACAAGCCACGACTCTGACCGAACTCTGTCCAGCTTTGATGAGAGATTCTTTCTTTGGAGATGTGGCAATTTTCTAGTTTTCTAGCACAGCAGAAAACCCAGCCAAGGTAAGACTCAATCTCAGCAAGTCATTCTTCAGAGTCATGCCAAGCATGGGCCCCCATGATAGCAAGTGGAAACTCAAGACTTTACCATTTTTTTCCAGTTTTAAAAAATGTTTCTTTTAAAATGATTTTGTGAAATGGGTTTTCAACAATGGAGAACTTTCCTCCTGCCACCTATGCATAAAAGAGACATTCATGGCAGAGAAAACAATGATGGTATTTTGGAAGGAGGGAAGGAAGAAAGGTGAGAAAGAAAGAGAAGGAGAAGAAGGAAGGGAGAAGGAAAAGGAAGGAGAGAAGGAGAAGGAAGGAAGGAGAGAAAGAAAGAGAAAGAGAAGGGGAAGGGGAAAGAAAGAAGAAAGGTCACAACAGGTCTGAGGTATTCCTATTACAGCCTATCAATTAATTGACTCATGAATCTCATATCCTACATAAGATCTTACCTTCTTGAAATCTCAGATATCTAATTCAGATCTAACCCATGTAGATCTAGCATTGCTGGCTTCATGGGATTTAATCTTGCTTGTGAAGTGCAAGCTGGCTATTCCAGATCTCAGAAATAACAATAACAATAACAATTACTATTATTATTATTATTATTATTATTATTATTATTATTATTATTATTATTATTATTATTATTATTATTATTATTATTGTTATTGTTATTGTTATTGTTATTATTATTATTATTATTGTTATTATTGTTATTATTGTTATTATTGTTATTATTGTTATTATTGTTATTATTGTTATTATTGTTATTATTGTTATTATTGTTATTATTGTTATTATTGTTATTATTAAATCAGTCAATGGGAAGACGTGTGTGCTTTTGCTGGATCATGTCAGGGTTCACGAGGCTTTTCTGAGGGATGAATAGCATAATCCTGCTCTCTGGGGACTTGCTGCAGCAGGAATTGTGAGCCGCTTCCAACGTCACATTTCTGCCGAGTTTCTTGAATCCCAAAGATGCAGTGAAGCTTTGTGTGATGTGAGCCTGGAAACGACATGCAAATTGCAGGACTGCCTTGAAGGGTGGTGGTGTGGAAATAGTAATAGGAAGATCCATATTTATTATGTCTCCACCATTTCTTCCATTTTACCAATAAAAAGTTAGATTTCATAAATGTCAGACCTGACAATTCCACTGGGGGCTTTGCATGACAAGCCGTACTCTTCCTGACTTGAAGAACTGCTGGAAAATAACAACCTTGGCATGGAGCCAGGCTGATGCACACCCCTCGGTGTCACTGCATTAAGCTGATTGTGTATGAAGCTTGCTGTGCACCCTTTGGAACTTTAATTGCCAGGTCGATACTCTGTAGGTGGTAAGCAGGAGTGGGATTCAGCCGGTTCAGACAGGTTCAAGCAAACCGGATGTTAATTTTACATCTGGTTTGCTGAACCGGTAGTTCTGATGACTGGCTGGCCCCACCCACCCCACGCCACTCCTCCCAGAAGTGCCCACACAGCCCATTTTGGACCCCAGGTAAGTAGAGGGCCTGCGTGGAGGCTCAGGGAGGGCTGAAAATGGGCCTCCCAGAGGCTCTGGAAGGCCGGAAACAGGTCTGTTTCCTGCCTCTGGAGGGCCTCCAGAGCCCAGGAAGGCCGTTTTCACCCTCCAGGAGGCTGGAGGAAAGCTTGTGGAGTCTGGGGAGGGCAAAAAATGGGCCTCCTGGAGGCTCAGGAAGTCCAGAAATGGACCCATTTCTGGCCTTCAGAGGATCTCCGTAGCCAAGGGGAGGCTGTTTAAAAGCTTCCAGAGCCCAGTGAGGGCAAAAGCATCTCCCCTGCCATGGTGTAACAGGCCAACTAGGCCACACCCACCATGGCCATACCTACCCAGCAACTGGGCAGAAAAGCGATTGCTAAATTTTTTGAATCCCACCCCTGGTGAGGTGAGACAGCAGAACTTACATTTCTTAAGTTTAAATTCTTAAATGTCTAAAACTACTCCCTCAAAACTCAGACCCCCTTGGAGAAGTAGCTGGTCCCCTTGTGACACGATCAAGCAGCTCCCTTAAATCCATTCTTAATAACATTCAGCTCTCATTTAGGGAGTTCTAGTCTCTCTTTCTCCCTCCCTCCCATCAACCTGCCTACCTGGTATATTTCAATAGAGATGTCACGAATGTCCTTTTCTCCCACAACTACAATTTACAGGTGTATTTGGGAACCAATAGAAAACTCTTTTTTTTTATGATGCTGGAGCTGTGCTATGGATTAACAGAATAACAGAGTTGGAAGGCACCTTGGAGGTCTTCTAGTCCAACCCTTTGCTCATGCAGGAGACCCTATCCCATTTCAGACAGGTGGCTGTCCAGTCTCTTCTTGAAAGCCTCCAGTGATGGAGCCGCCACAACTTCTGTAGGCAATTTCTGTTCCACTGGTTAATTGCTCTCACCGTCAGGAAATTACTTCCAGATTGTTTCTCTCATTGGTTGGTTTCCATCCATTGCTTCCTTGGTTGCCTTCTGGCGCTTTTGAGAATAGGTTGACCCATTCCCCCTCTTCCTTGTGGCAGCCCCTCAAATACTGGAATACTGCTATCATGTCACCCCTAGTAAATGAGAGCAGTGTTCTAATATTTGATTATAGACATATTTTCATCCAATCCTGAGGGATAAAATGGTAGATTATTGCAGGATCTTTTCTTTGTACAGAGCTCCAAGACAGGAAAAAGAGAAGAAAGGAATCGCCTGAAATCAAACCGCAGGTTGCAATTTGTGTGTGTGTGTGGGGGGAATAACCTCTGTAGAATACCGCATGTATGTGGTTTGGGTTTGTTTCCCCTTCTCTCTTCAGCCCTCTGTTTTATATCAAGGTCACTTTTTTATTGCCAGTGTCAGTGTGGCTGGTTAGCATTCATAAGAAAGAAACCAGGTTTGTTTGTATCATTTCAAAACGAGGAGACATTATCATCCGAATGGCTCAGTAATTCAACTCTGCAGAATAATGTCTTGCAAACTGCGTCAGTCCCATTCTGAATAAATACAGGGCATAATGACATCTACTTGTCAGTTGCAAGAATAGACAATGGATGAGCACCGGCTCTCCTGAAAGTCTTTCTCTAGTCTGTCATTTCTTCATGATCCAGGTGAAGGTATCAGGTTGGCTACGTAGCGAAGAAACAGTTTCCTCAGTCACAGACTTGATATGCTCAAGTTGTAACTGAGTTGTCATCCTTTCCAGTCAGTATTGACTGAGACCCATGGGAGCTATAGTCCAAAACCTGTGCAGCACAGATTAAGAACAGAGTTTGTGTGATATAGCAGTGAGTGTGTGGGTTAAAAACTTGGGTGCAGTTATGACTCAGGATAATTTGCAACTCCCCAAGTTGTAACTCTAAGGAACTATATGTGGTCTCCTAGCTACACAGCTCAAAGTCTGTGGTTCTAATTGAGCACCTTTTATTGGAATGTTCATGCTAAACTATTTTATATGAATGTCCAGATAATCACTTTTCTTCCCAGTCATATTAAGCTCTAAAGGTTCCCTCTTCAGTCATGGCAGAATCTAGGGACAGTGGTCGTCTCTGTTTGTTTGCCAAGGGAGCCAGTGTTGTCTGAAGATATTTTCCATGGTCATGTGGTCAGCATGGTTATAAACGAAAGTCGTGTGGAACTCTGTTACCTTCCCACCAAAGTGGTACCTATTAATCTACTCACATTTGCGTGCTTTCGAACTGCTAGGTGGGCAGGAGCTGGAGCAAGGAACGGGAGTCCATCCTGTTGTGGGGAACCTGAACTGTCAGCTGTCCAGTTGACAAGCTCAACATCTTTAACCACTGAACCATCGTGCCTCCTAATTAAGCTCTAGGAAATGGGGGATTTAGACATGCTCAAGAAGCACTACAAGATTACTTACTGTAACTATGTTTTTTTAAGTTGTTGTTGTTGCTGCTGCTGGTCAGTTGCTAAGTCATGTCCGACTCTTCGTGATTCCATGGAGTACAGCATACTAGACTCCTCTGTCCTCCACTGTCTCCCTGAGTCTGCCCAAATTCATGTGCATTGTGTCAATGACACTATCAAATCATCTTGTCCTCCTTCTCCTTTCTCCTTCCATCTTTCCCAACATCAGGGTCTTCTACAAGGAGTCCTCTTCTTCTCATTTGATGGCCAAAGTAGTTGAGCTTCAGCTTTGGCGCCGGTCCTTCCAAAGAAGGGTTGATTTCCTTCAGGATCGACTGAGTTGATCTCCTTGCAGTCCAAGGGATTGTCAAGAGTCTTTCCCGAAACCACAATTCAAAAGTATCAATTCTTTGTGCATAAGGATTCCTTATGGTCCAACTCTCACAGCCATAATTACTCCTGGGAAAACCATAACTTTGACTAGATGGAGTTTTAGGTGATGTTCTTTAAGGCAAATTTCCAATTAACCCCTACTTCCAAATCACATTGACCAAGTAGCAAAATCTCAGTTTCTTCTGACAAAGGACCACAGGTAACCTAAGCCAGCAATAACACACTCATAGAACACTTTATGTTTAACCCAGCGGCTGGAATAACATTTTTCATTTCCTCTGCTTAGAAGAAAGAAGCATCAGCGACAAACATGAGCTCTTTGGATGTGTTTGCATTAACCTCTTACTTCAGCTCACCTTGACATTCCAAAATTTCAAAGATGAGCTGCTTCAGAGAGGCTATGATATTAATATTAGTAACCAGAACAACTGTTTGCAGGAGATGAGATGCAAGTATGATTAAGAAAGAAATAATATTACAGCTCACAAGTTTAGCACAGTCTTTCCCAATGTCGAAGTATTCATTGGTCCATAGTCTTGGTGAACATACCCATTTTTCATACGAGAGATAAAGGGATCCAGCGTACCAATCTCGGTGTGATCCAGATTTTGTGGTGTTTTATATAAACCAAAGCCTTTGTGTAATCAAGAAAGCAAAACTAGCCTTTTCATTATCCCTTGGATGTCAGCAACATGATATCGGGAGCCTCTGTGTATCTTCTGAAACCAGCTTGGATGTCTGTCAGTACATCTGAAAGTTAGATTGCAATATTTGGAGCCTTTTCTTCCAGTATGTGAGATCAGTGCAATTGATTGCTGGATTGAAAAAGGCTTTGACTGCTTCCTCCCCCCCCTTCCCCCAGTATTGGAATACAACCGTATATTTTTCAATGCCACTCTTGTGTCTTCCAGTACCTGCTTACAAAGTGCAAGTTGAATTGAAATTGAATCCCACAGGGAGATTTTGAACATTTCAGCTGGCATGGAACAACCCAGCAGCTTTTTTGTTAGCAGGATTCTGTAAGGCCCGTTGAATTTCACTTTCCATAATGTCAGACTTAAGTTCATAAAATCATAGAATCATAGAGTTGGAAGGGACCTTGGAGGTTTTCTAGTTCAACCCCCCTGCTCAAGGCAGACGTCCTTATCAGATTCAGCCAGTTCTGACCAGTTCTGAAGAACCGGTAGTGGAAATTTTGAGTAGTTCAGAGAACCCCACCTCTGACTGGTCTGCCAACCCCATCTCTTCTCTGCCTCCCATTGAGTCCCAGCTGATGGGCAGAATCTCCTTTGGTTGCCCTGCACAGGAGAATGGAGCTGGAAAGCAGGTTAGTGGGGTGGGGAGGGATCAGGGATTTTGCAGTAACCTTCCTCTGTCACACCCACCAAGCCATGCCCACCAAGCCACGCTCACAGAACTGGTAGTAAAAACTTTTGAATCCCACCACTGCTCCTGATACCATCTGGGTCAAATGGTTGTCCAACCTTTTCTTGAAAATCTTCAGTGATAGAGCACCCACAACTGCAGGAGGCAATCTCTTCCACTGATCAATAGTTCTGACTGTTAGGAAATTCTTCCTTATTTCCAGGTTGAACCTCTCTTGGATGAGTTTTCACCCATTGCTTCTTTTCCTGCCCTCAGAGGCTAAGACAGCCCTTCAAGAATTGGAAGATGCTATCAAGTCTCCCCTAAGTCTTCTCTTTCTTAGGCTAAACATGTCTAGTCCTCATATGGTTTAGCCTCTTATCATTGCTGCTCTTGCGCTTTTTCTCAGGCATCAACATCTCTTTTGTGTCATGGTGACCAGAACTGGGTGCAGTATTCCAAGAATGGCCTCACTAGTGCAATATAGAGCGAGACACTCACTTCTTGTGACCATGATGATATTTGACCATCAACCAAAGTTTTATTTCGCTCACTAAAATTAAGAAAGGGATGTTTCTTGTAAAGTTCTTAGGCAGCATCTCATCTTTCAGCAGTAGATTTTTTTTTACTTTGGGTTTTTCATTCTGCTTGATTGCCACATTTCCTTAAATGCATCTCTTCTTTCTTCCTATCTGTTTGCTCTCTTCAATTTATTTGCAATCCAGGTTTATTGCTTATCTAGATAATGCCATACCAACCCTTTTCTTCTCCTTCTCCTTCTCCTTCTCCTTCTCCTTCTCCTTCTCCTTCTCCTTCTCCTTCTCCTTCTCCTCCTCCTCCTCCTCCTCCTCCTCCTCCTCCTCCTCCTCCTCCTCCTCCTCCTCCTCCTCCTCCTCCTCCTCCTCCTCCTCCTCCTCCTCCTCCTCTTTTCCTCCTCCTCCTCCTCCTGCCGCAACTTTCTTGTTCATATTGTTTTTTGCAGCCACTGAACTTTCCTCTTCCTTTGCATATAGGGATGTTTTTATTTGTTCTGTCAGTCTTTTCAGTCCAGCTTTTGTCAAACACACCACCTATCAAATCAAACTCATTAAACCCATTTTTCACATTCACCACATGATCACAAGGGATGTTTCTGAGGTCCTTTCTTTGTTGGTCCAATGATTTCATTTTCTTTTGTTTAAACTGCAACTTGGCAAGAATCAGTCTGTCATCTGAGCTCTCGTCCTGCTTTTGCTGACTTACCATTGCTTCTTCTTTTTTGCTCACAGCATATACAGTCAATTTAAGTTTTATGTTTTCATTCCGGTGATGTCCGTATGAGGAGTCATCTCTTATGTTGATAGAAGTTATTTGCTCTACACACTTAATCTTCTTTAGCAGAACTGTATTGGATAGTTGTCTTCCGAAGCCAAATTTTGCACTGTTCCATAAGAGTTTTTTCCCTTCCAGCGGTAAGCATTTTAATTTCCCATAGCTAATATGATTTTTTGGGGCGGGCTACTGTATCAATGAGGTGTTGCAAAAAGCAATAAAACTGTTCAGCTTTAACATCTGTGATTGCATTATAGACTTGTATTACTGTAATATTGATTGTTGTGTTCTTTACTTGTGTTGAGATCATTCTGCCATGCTTTGGGTTGCTTCCAACTTTGACACAGTGATATTAATAATGTTGAATAATTCAGTTCTTTTTTTGTTTGTTTTCATGTCCAAGTTAGAAAATCTCATACTGATGATCTACAGTAACCCACTCCAGTCCATTTCAGTTTGCTGATTGCCAGAATGCCAATAACAATTTTGACATTTTGTACTCTGAGGACATAAAGTTTGTCTCATCATTCTGGCATTTTAACATAGGAATGTTCTATGTGTTTTAGCAGCATAAATTAATCTCAGTCTGGAATTGAAATGAATTAGTGGTGTTCAAGTTTCTGTCTCTTTTTTGCTGCATTTTTGGGGGGACTTCTCTGTCCTTCTGTCTGGGTGGCCACAGCTCAAGACAAAATATCTATTTTATTTGTTCTGGAATGTAAGTAAGAGATTCTTTTGTATTCTTCAATGGAGGAACTCCACTTGTTTGCTATTTTCATAATCTTCATATTTTTGGGGCCCCACCTCCTTTTGGGGCACAATCTTCAGCACAATAAACCAAATTATCCATCTCACCTTTTCTTAGTACCATCTGCTTAGCACTAAAATGCATGTGGGGTCCTCGGCAATCTCAGATCTTGCTTGTTTTCTTGCAGAAGTTTCATGACCCAAACGAGACTAGTCCTGATGATGATGATACCTAGTTTGGGTCATGAAATGTCTGCAAAAGAAAAACCCAGTTCAGAAAGCAAGAAGGAGCCTTCATGTCAACCCTGGGCTACAAATATTGTCTTTTACTAGTACTAAAATGCACGAATGACCTCCACAAAGCACTAAAAAAAAGTTCACTTTTTAAATTTCCATTACAGCATTAAAAACAAAACTCAGGTTTTGAAAATTTTGCTGACGCTGATTAATTCTCAAAATTTGAATTGGAAAAATAATTGAAAGAGCTCATTTAAAGTTATGTGTCACTCAAATTGAAAACATTCAAGAAGATTCATGAATATGTCAGAGAAACAAAAGATCCTCCCCATGTTGATTGCTCTAGATAATCTTCTGTTGTCTTTAGTTACTGTTTAATTTATGTACCGTATTCAGACAATGAAACATTTTGAATGTTTAATTATTTAGCCATAATAAAGATTATCTATCTATATCTATCATCTATCTATCTATCTATCACCAACTATCTATATAATCTTTCTATCTGATATTGTCTTTTTCTGCCTATTTATCCATCTATCTAGATATCCCTTCCTGTTATTCATCTATTCTCTCTCTCTCTCTGTGTGTGTCTTTTTATTAATTGTTCTATTATTCATTATCTCTCTAATATATCTGTCTATCTAGTTATCCCTTCCTGTTATGCATCTTCTATCTACCTGTCTGTCTTTTTATTAATGTTTGATTATTCATTATCTCTCTAATATATCTGTCTATCTAGCTATCTCTTCCTGTTATGCATCTTCTATCTACCTGTCTGTCTGTCTGTCTGTCTTTTTTATTAATTTTTGATTATTCATTATATCTCTAATATATCTATCTGTCTAGCTTCTATCCATTTCACCTATTGCCTGTCCATATTTCTGTCAATTGATTTTTTTGAATTATTTACTGGAATATGCCTCATAAGGACATTGAAAACCAAGGAGGAAGAGGAGAGAGAGAGAGAGAGAATGTGACATTGTGCAAAGTTCTTTCTCTAAGTTTTATCATAGCTGAAAAAACTGCAGGATTAATTAATCAGATTCTAGGAGGACCTACCTAAGGATGGTCTTTTCTTCCTGAACATGAGAATTTAAAGGCTTATTTTACATCTTCCTGAGCTGTTTAGAGCCATCTCCTACTTGGCTCTAACATCTGTAAAAACAATTTAACAAATAAATATCTATTGTGTAAACCTTAAACTGAGCTAATCTGTATCCATTTCCTGTTTGCTTTCTTAAATGAAAATAGTCTCCTCTATTGGACTCGGGATGTGTGTGTGTGTGTGTGTGTGTGTGTGTGTGTGTGTGCGTGTGAATACATTTGCATAATTTGGATGGCTTTCTTGTCTGCACCATTTTCTGCTATTTCATTTGTCTTTACAATCCTGACTCTCATTTTTCATAGCCTGACATTTAATCGTATTGGCTATTAACTGTATTTTTCTCCATCGTGGAAAGATTTGAAAAGTGGGGTGTGGAGGCACAGTAACAGGGAATTAGAAAGATCAGAACAGATTTAGGAGAGGATGAAAGCGGTGATCAGAACTGTCCATTTTCCTTTTATCGTGGAATTCATGTCTAGCCATCTCATTGTCTGGCTCATTGGATCATATTTTTAGGTAGTGGTGCTGGAGAGACCTAGCACTAGCAATAGCCCTTAGACTTATATACCACTTCACAATGCTTTGCAGCCCTCTCCAAGTGGTTTACAGAGTCAGCATTATTGCCCCTAACAACCTGGGTCCTCGTTTTACTGACCTTGGAAGGATGGAAGGCTGAGTCAACTTTGAAGCAGTCAGAATCAAATTCCTGGCACTGAGCAGAGTTTTCCTGCAATACTGCATTCTAACTACAAGGAAGGAAGGAAGGAAGGAAGGAAGGAAGGAAGGAAGGAAGGAAGGAAGGAAGGAAGGAAGGAAGGAAGGAAGCAATAGCTCTTAGACTAAGTGGTTTACGGAATCAGCACTATTGTCCCTAACATTCTGGGTCCTCATTTTACTGATCTTGAAAGGATAGAAGGCTGAGTCAACCTGGAGCTGAGTGAGATTCGAACTGCCAAACTGCAGGCAGCCAGCAGTTAGCAGAAGTAGCCTGCAGTACTGCACTCTGACCACTGCACCACCGCAGTTCATTTAAAAATTCTTCAAAACAAACTCTGGCCTCTTTTCATTGCAAAATACAGGCAGCCCTTGGCTTACCACAATTCATTTAGTGACCATAATACAACGGCATTGAAAAATGTGTCTTATGACCATTTTTCACACTTATGACCATTATGAGAGCATCCCCAAGGTCACGTGATCCAAATTCAGATGCTCGGCAACTGACTTGCATTTATGACGCTTGCAGCCTCCTGAAGTTACATGATTCCCCTTTTGCGACCTTCCGACAAGCAAAGTCAATGGGGAAGCTGGATCCACTTAGCAACCATGTGACTAACTTAAGAACGGCAGTGATTCATTTAACAACGATGGCAAGAAAGGTCATAAAAGGGGACAAAACTCAAATGTCTCACAGCAAAGAGATTTCTGGCTCAATTGTGGACATAGGTCAAGAAGTATCTGTATAGGCAGAGAACAATAGAGGTATTTTTTGAGTTTGCTATTAAAAAATTGATACAGTTCTTAATATTTTCTCCCCCCCTCAGGCTGACATGGTCAGTTGGCTCAGTAAGAATTTACAGGAATCCATATTAAAAGACTGTTGCTAAATGCCTGACATTTTTTACACCGGGCCAAAAAATAGGTTTTCGTGACCAGATTACCAAGCTCTTTAACTTCTTTTATTGTCATATCTTTTTGTTTCCTTTTTAAATGCTAATTTTTTAAAATGTTTACTGGCAAATAATACAAAGGGGGAAACAGATACTAATTGCACAGGTAAATATTTGTCTTAATCGTTGTGGAGGGGGAAAAAGGCAATTGTTAGAATGTAGAATATATATATATATATATATATATATATATATATATATATATATATATATATATATATATATATATATATATATATATATATATATTTTCTGAGGTTCTATCATTCATCATCTTAGGCTATTTGTATGTGGATCTTTGGTTATTCTAACTGGTTTTCTCCTGCGTATGATTGGGTGTATCTCTGGTTGGAGCGGCTGTTTCTGTTGTTGGGCTGGCGGTTCGATGAAGTCTCATTCATCATCTTCAGGCTTCTGTCTTCAGCTCTGTGCTTCTCAGATGGGTTTGCTTCTGAGCTGCAGTGCTTCTGGTCTGTGGTTGTTCAGTGTGGGTGTGCACAGACTAGAGCTGAAGACAGAAGCCTGAAGAGATGAATGAGACTTCATCAAACGTTGCCTAGATACTTCAATCTCCAATCTTACTGCGAGAAAAACTTTCGAATAACCAATAAATATATATATATATATATATATATATATATATATATATATATATATATATATATATATATATATGTGTGTGTGTGTGTGTGTGTGTGTGTGTGTGTGTGTGTGTGTGTGTGTTCTGTGTGTGTGTGTCGCGTGCGCTGTACCAATTCGCGGACCAATACAAGAATATATATATATATATATATATATATATATATATATATATATATATATATATATATATTGTGTTTTTTTGTTGTGTGTGTGTGTGTGTGTGTGTATAAATCTATATATACGTATGTGTATGTGTGCGTATATATGTTGTGACTGGGAGGTTTGAGCCTGCTGTGCGCTTTGAGTCTGATGTGTCAGAAGACACAGGTTCGAGTGATGAGGAGGGTTTGGCATTGGAATTTGAACCTGCTTTAATGGGAGATGCAGACGTGAGCCAGGAGGATGAGGAAGTGTTGGAATCACCTTCCTCTCCAGAACCTTCCACATCCATTATGCCTCAGGTGTCAGCAGCTGATCCACAGAATGTGCCAGAGTCTTTGAGTGATGATCAAAATGACGAATGTTGGGTTGATGCAAGGACTAGACGTAGGCTGAGACGTCAAGCACAATTTGAAAGGAAACGTCAAATCAGAGATTAATTAGAGAGACTGACACGCCCCTTCAAGGAATATAAGGAGGCGTGTTAGCTAACGATCCTTGTTCGGGTCAAACTTTGTTAATTACATTCGTAGTCTGGGAGAAGCCTTCTGTTTGCCTTGCGGCTCTGATTTATCGTGTGGCTCCTTATCTGAGTTTGAAGACAGCTTCTGGGAAAGCTGCCAACGACAACTACAAAGGAAAGTTAACTCTGTTATTCCTGATTTTGTCTGTTCGTGTTTATTCAGGCTTCTGTATAGTGTTCAGATGAACACTATACAGAAGCCTGATGATGGCAGATGAGATTCTGCTGAAACGTCGCTACAACTTTAAAAGCACAACTACTATGACGTGGGAAAATACCCAAACAAAGCTGAATGCCATACATGTAAGTACCCACGAAAACTTAAGAATATATATATATATATATATATATATATATATATATATATATATATATATATGTGTGTGTGTGTGTGTGTGTGTGTGTGTGTGTGTGTGTGTGTGTGTGTGTGTGTGTGTATCTATCTATCAAGACAAATCCAAGTACAAAGCTGTTATTATAGCACTAGAAATAGGACCGGTTTTTCTGTTGAAAAATGGGGGAAAGAATTCATCAGCTTTTGGCATTTACATGATATGCTATTTAACTTATGATCCCTCCTAAAAACAAGTTTTTTCAGGGTTCAGAAATATCCATCCAGATATTTACAATTGACTTAAAAAAAAATCATTCCCAAGTGGTTTAATTCAAGGAATGTCACAGTAAAAGCGGACAGAACTTTAATCTGGCCATACTATGCATCTTCCCTTGGAAGCAAAGCCTGTCCAAAAAAAATAAATGCAATTTACTTCTCAGTACACAGAAAACTGAGTTGCAAAAACCAATTTGTCTTTAAATGGAACTCTCTGTGTCCTAAACACTTTCTTGGAGATGAATTATGTGAACAGGTAATCCTTGACATACGACGAGAACGGAGCCCAAAATTTCTCTTACTAAGCGAAACCATCGTTAAGTGAATTTTGACCCATTTTTATGACCTTTTTTTCATTGTATTATGTTAGAAATACCTACAAAACCATACACAGATAGTCCTGGACTTACAACAATTCATTTAGTGGCCATTCAAAGTTACAATGAAAAAAGTTACACTGAAAAAAGTGACTTATGACCCATTTTTTACACTTATGATCATTCCTGCATCCCCCACAGACACGTGATCAAAATTCAGATGCCTGGCAACTGACTCATATTTATGACGGATTTCACTGCTGTTGAGTGTGGTTATATTTGAAGGACAGTCAGAATTATGACACTGCTGAGGCACAATTGATCTAGGTGTCACTTGATGCTGGAGCGGCATTTCAGTAAATCCACGGAAGCAGAGAAAAACAAGAAGTTAACCAAAGATCCTTATTATCTTCAGTTATCTCCTCAGGCTTTTGATTCCTACAGCCTGGAGCACATCAGTTATCTCTGGTTCATAAGGACCCCTTGGATTTGCCCTCCCAAAAACTTTCAATAAGCAATAAGAAACAGAAATAAAAGCATGTAAGAGTAGATTTCTGGTCCCACATCACTTCAAAGTGATGGTCATTCCTTCCAAAATCCTTAATGGCGTATAGGTTGTTTCAGGCAAAACTACCTTGACCAAATGGAATCTATGCAGAACAGAGGAGAATAATATATCTTTTCCATAAGTGGCTCCACTTTTTTGGAATTCATTCTTCTCAAGAGGTAGGTATGGCTCCTAGATAATGAACATTCCATAAGCGAGGAAAATATGCACTGTTTTAAAACTCAGCTCCTGCCAAACTAGCTGTTCTGCCCTAGGCTTCCCCAAAAAGCACTAAGCCAACTCTGAGTCCAGCCAAAACTCTTTTATTAAAATTAATGTGAATTTAGTGCATTCACATTTAGCCAATGGCTTGGTAAACAGTCTTGCAAAGGTATACTTGGATGGAAACTGAACAAGGTGAGATTTAACCTGGAAATAAGGGGAAACTTTCTGACAGTGAGAACAATCAACCAATGGAGCAGCTTGCCCTCGGGAGTTGTGGGAGCGCCATCACTTGAGACTTTCAAGAAGAGATTGGACTGCCATTTGTCAGAAATGGTGTAGGGTCTTCCGCTTGGGTGGGGGGTTGGACTAGATGACCTACAAGGTCCCTTCCAACTCTGATTATCTGTTTGATCTGTTTATACTAATTAGCTCAGACCTTATCAATCTTGGAAAGCTGCCCGGTAAATAGTACCACACACAGTGCTGACAGGGAAGGGCTGGTTACACAGACAAGTCTCCACAAGGCTGGAACAAATGAACGAATTAACTTGTTGTTTCCTGCAAAAGCCCCCTCCCCTTTTGTTCCTCTCTTAATCCCTATGGGAGGGGCCATTCACTTTCCACCTGTGGCCTTACTCCCACGTCGACCCCGAGTTCTTAATTGTTCCATCCTTTTGGTAGCTCTGCACATGCATAGGCTGGGAACTGGTTTCAGAAGCTCCCCCGCCTCACTGCTGTCTGAGCCCAAAGGCAGCTGCTGACTGCCAACCTGCCCTGGCCCATTCCTGCCTCTGATGCAGAGCCCTCGTCCGAGCCTTCCTCAGCTACCAGGACTGGCCCAGGTTCCTCCCCAACCTCCTCACTACTGTCTGACTCTGCTGCCAGCTCCGTCAGCCACCAGTGAGCCACAACACTAGCCATTCAAAAGTATGCAAATGCAAGTAGATAAATAGGTACCACTTTGGTGGGAAAGTAACAGCATTCTGTGCACCTCGACATATAGTCATGGCAGCAGTAGCATGTTCAGGCACTACTGGCTCCCTTGGCTGAAAAATAGAGATGAGCACTATCCCAAGAGTCAGTACACAACTGGACAAGAGAAAGCTTTAGCTTTTTATGGTGTGACTCTACACAGAAGGAATTTTCTGTCTAGCTTCTTTCAGAGCCTTTGGATAAAATTACTTTTCAGGGCAGCCTGTAAGGAGAAGAGATTCTATAGATTCTACTGCTGCTTAGAGGTAAAGTCAAGAATGAAAAATGATAATCAAAGTAGAGTATCTGGTAGACAAAGGACAGTCACACATTTTCTCTTTATGTAAAAATGAGTCAAAATTGTCAAACCAGGAAGGAATTCAAGAGGAACTGTGCAGAACAGGAGAACTGATTTGAAATCTGATTTATAGAAGGTGCATATCATGTCAGACTGGTTTCTGGCAGCAATGAAGAATTACCAAGTCCTAATAAAAATCTGATATTCATCTCAGCCCACAAAACCTTAGCAGAGTTTTAGGTGAATCTCTAAGATGTTTTGGAAATTAGTGGGTGAGGAGACATGCGTGTTCCACGGAATCTTATTCATGCATTATAATTCTTATTCTTGACCATTACTTTTTCAATTTATGTTTGCAATGATAAATTGGCCTTTTAATATCTACACTTAATGCTGCGTTTCTGTCCAGGTTACATAAAAGAAACAATCAATAGATTGTGATGCAAGTTATTTCGAAGAGAAATGTATCCCGAAATGCATTATTTCAATTTTTTGTAGATATTTTTTGCTATATTCTAACAAACCTGCCCTCCCCAAAACACTGCAGGGCTATGTCTTCATGGTGAGGAGGTGTTCCTGGGACAGGTGAGTGAAAAACACACATTTTTTTAATATTTCATTATATATTTTCCTGGAAGGGTCCCCAAAGGCATGAAGGTCATCTTAATTGTTCAGCTGAGAAGGGAAGAGAGAGGAGGAAGTAGATGGAGGAGGAGGAGGAGGAGAAGGAAGGAGAGAAGGAGGAGGAGGAGGAGGAGGAGGGGACGAAGAGGAGGAGGAGGAGGAGGAGGAAGAAAAAAGAGGAGGAGAAGAAAGAGGAGGCGGAGGAGGAGAAATTATTTTATAACTAGGAAGAGTTTAGCTCTCATAACATTAGTTTTGACAACCATTTGAACAGTGACAAAAGGGTATCCAGCTACCAAGAATGAATTTCCACACTGAACAGGAGCTGAATATGAAGACTTTGATGAATGTTTTGATGAACCGGTCCTATGATTCTATTGAAACAATACACAAAAGTCAGATGAAAAGTCATTTACATAAATTCAATGGGATAGACAAATTCTTACACTGCCTGAAAGAAACAATGGATTCAAATTCGCCATGTTTCAGCGGATTGATTGAAATCAATGGGCCAATTAGTTGTGACTAAATCAAGTCCCATCCATTACAAAAGATCTACCCTAAGCAGAACTAAATCTGAATCCAATCAGTGAGCTCTTTTGATCCAGAATGTATGCACTGTTTGTTATTCTGCAACATTGTCATGTTAAGTTGTATAAATTATCCCCTAAATAAGATTATATGTAAGGGAAATATCCTTTTACAAGAAGGATATAGGCTGCAATCTTCTACTCAGTTGGGAATAAATCCCACTGAACTTCTGAATACATTTGAATGGTTAGCACATTTAATAAATAACCAAAACCGAGGAGGTAGAAAGAATCTTGTTAATTGTGTTAAGGGAAAATAAATGTGATTGAGAGCTGAACAACAGAAGCACAATTTTTTAAAAAAGATACATAAATGTTTGGGGGAGTTGTTCTATTTTCTATTGTTCATCCAGTGTTCTTTGTCTTCTTACTGAGTGAATTGTGTTCAATTCTCAATGCAAATAAATTCAGTTCCAATTCATTTCATACCCAGGTTTTACTTGTTCCTTTCTCACAGAATCCTTTTTTTTCAAACCCTGTAACCAGATATTGGTTTCCTTTATTTCATTGCCTTTGAGGTTTTTATTTCTTATATTTTTTTCCACTGTAGAAATGAAGGGAAATTGTCTTGTCTGCCAAAACTGTAAATCTGAATGGACAGCATGGCTACAGTTCCAGTCTGTCTTAGCTATGGATCTAGCTGGTTGACTTTGGGTGTCTCCATTCTCTCTGCCCTACGAAGTGATGTTAAACCACTTCCAAAACTATTGCCCTGAGAACTTCACAAACTTGTCCCCAATTCCCATATCTATCATGTTTTCTATATTAATCATCACAAAATTACTTTTGAGCATATTATGTGTCAGAACATCTGTAAAAAACCTTGGAGAAGAACTAACTAAAATGGTGTGCTTACAAACAGTGGTTAAATTCATTTTGTAAGTAGGGATCATGAAGCTATGATTGAAGCATTAATTGGTCTTGCTGGAATAATACTTGGACTGATAACCATGATTACTATTGACACTTTATTTTTGATTTTATTTATTTATTTTTGTCAATTGTTTACAAGATAATAGATATAAGTAAAAACATAGTTATGAATACATGGATACATATAAGACAATCTTTTGTCTCAGTAACCTTCAGCTTAATTGGCCACTGCTAACAATTCCTGCAAACAGTCTTGGGTCAATCATTTCTGTTTCACACACAAAATGATGTGAAATTGACTGAAATAATTCCTAATAAAACCTATCCAAGGCATGTCTTCTTTTCAGGTAGGATATCTGCAATGCAATTACTCCAAAAGTTTTTCAAAGGGCTGTTTTCAATGTTTACGGAGATGTTCATTCATCCAGGTCATGGTTGTCCCTAAGGTGCTTTTTCCAAAAGGCAAGTGGACTTTCTTGGGGTTTTCTCCCCCCCCCCCTTTGAAAACATCTTGTTTCTCATCCAAGAAGTTTCTTCGGTTCATTGTTTTCAATCTTCGACATGCTTAGGGATTGATCCAAAGCAAATTGTGGTCCAGGGGTTCCTAGACCATGGGAATGGAGGGCACGATGCCCTCCACATAAATGTAGTAGTTTCAATGAACATATCTTGGTCCATCTTATCTTCTAAAGTCAGGAATTCTGCCTCTATTGGTTCTTCTGAGCCACAGTCCAATGGTTATCATCTGTCATCATCCAGAAGCTCATCAGAATATTCTGGAATAGACCTTGGAGGTTTTCTAATCCAACCTCCTGTTTAAAGGGGTTGGACAAAGGAAGAAGGATGGTGAGATAGCTATTCATTTCCTTCTGGTGGAAAGGCACCTCTGTGTGTGCCCAGGCCATTCTCAGAAGGATTGGAGCAGCCTAGTAACTTTGATTCATCAGGTTGAAGGGAAGTGGGACCTCAATTCAACCTTTTGCTTCAAAGTAGATTTGATTGCTTTGATTGAAATATCATTAAAGTGAAGCATGGGAAGTTGATTAATTTATGCACTGAGCAAGGGATGGCTGCCTTGTGCAAAAGCAACAAAACAAAGAGATCAGCATTTCTCCCTAACACACATATACATACAAACACAGACAACACACACACACACACACACACACACACGTGTGTGTATACATATGCATATGAATATGCATATGCATATACATACATACATACATACATACATACATACATACACACATACATTCATAATCACAAACAGTAGGAGACTTTATTGATGCTGATTTCATTATCTGAGTCCAGCGATGTAGCTGTTTCAAAAAACTGGGAAAGGATTGTACACACAAAGCAAAAATTATTTTCCCCTTAGGGCAATTTCTATATAATACGGAGCTGCTGAAAAACAGAAAGTTAAAAAGAAGGTGCCATTTATTGAATCAGCCCTTTAAAATAACAACCTTAAGTTGCCCAGATTTCAATCTAGGAAAGGAATGAAAAAAGGAACTGCAGCTGGAGGCTATACTTTGCCTGCCAGAGTCCTTTCTGTGGGTCACATTTATTTTTCCTCATATATCTTAATTTGGAGAGAATTTAGAGGCATTTACATTACTGAAGCCACCTTCCCCTTCTGCAAAGGCAGGTGCTTACCCTGTCCATTTTGGAATGGAATGACTTTTTCTTCCAATATTTATCAGTCCTAAAATTGCCCAGTTTGAAAAATGGGATGCTTGCCAAATCGAATGGCCTTGCAATAGAAAGTTACAAAGAATTCTAAAATGCTTTGTTCCTCCTCTGGATCTGGATTTTCTTTGGATGGTCTGTCACCTTTTCCAAACTTAATTTAATCGTCCAGGCTGGTTCACAAAGCATCATTTTAAAAATATAATGTTACTGAAAGTTTTACAAACAAGAGTCAAATGAATGCAAACTAAAAAAAAGAAGGGAGGGAGGGAGTGAGAAAAGGAAGGAAGGAAGGAAATATGTTATTGAAAGTTTTACAAACTAAAATATAAAGGAAGGCAGGGAGAAAGGGAGAGAGGCAGGGAAGGAAGGAAGGAAGGAAAGAAGGAAACTAAAATAAAAAGGGAGGGAGGGAGAGAGAGAGAGAGAGGCAAGGAAGGAAGGAAAAGAAAGAAAGAAAGAAAGAAGAAAGAAAGAAAGAAAGAAAGAAAGAAAGAAAGAAAGAAAGAAAGAAAGAAAGAAGAAAGAAGAAAGAAGAAGAAGAAGAAAGAAGGAAGGAAGGAAGGAAGGAAGGAAGGAAGGAAGGAAGGAAGGAAGAGGAAGGAAGGAAAGAAAGAAAGAAAGAAAGAAAGAAAGAAAGAAAGAAAGAAAGAAAGAAAGAAAGAAAGAAAGAAAGAAAGAAAGAAAGAAAGAAAGAAAGAAAGCTAAAATACAAAAAGGTGAAAGAAAACTAGAATTGGGAGAAAAATGATAGGGGGTTATTCTGGTGTTAATGAAATATTGCAATAAAAATTGGGGGGTTAACTCAAGCTTGGAGGGTTAATTTGGGGGTCAACCCAAGCCTCTGGAGATCATCTTAGGTCAACTCAAGCATTTGGAGTATTCTGGCCTGTAGACCATCTCCCAAGGGTTATGTGGGAACAGCTTCTAGGGCAATCTGTTCACCAATGGAAGTCTCCAGGAGTCATTTGAGGGTCAAGTCAATCTTGCAGCGGTTGCAAGTCAATCTTATTGGGGGTCATCTTTACATTTTTTTTTATGGTAGATAAAAATAAGGAAAGGAATGAGAAGGATATTTCACAAAAATCCTTCTTATTCCTTTCCTTATTTTCCATTTGCCTTTGGGCTGGGACTCAAGGACTCTAGATTGATATACAGGCAGAGTCACATCACAGTGACTAGATATGAGTATCATGTTTATCTATGACAATTTAAAAAAACCAATAAACAAACAATAATCTGAGAGTCAGGAAATTGGAAACTAATCATGAGGATAATTTCATGTAACTTTATGTCTCAATACCTACTTTTCCTGCTTGGCAATTAAATATTATTGTGGCATTGTTTAGAATTTTTGGAATAAAAATGTTTCTTATAGGTGGTTTGCCCTTCCTTCTTCCTGCAACATTATTTTCACTTCCCAGTTTTGCTTCATAGTTTCCAGTTAAAGTAGTCAGATTTTCTGGTGGGCTCTCATCTACTTACCTTTAGTCATCAGTGAGGGTCAAACTGCATAATTTGCTGTAAAACATGTCTCTGAAATCATTTTAGGTTCCTGTTTGGATTTTAATAGGAGTGCCTTTGAATATTTCAATTGCATGTTGAATTTTTAACATCAGCTTTTGAAATTAAACACCCCCCAAGGAACTAATTTCTGCTGCAAAAAAAGAAAGCAGACACCTCTGGAATGTCCTGAGATCATAAAGAGAAGCATGCCTTCAGAAGAATTTGGTAGCCAAGGAGATCTGATGAAAGAAAAAGGAGAAAAAAACACATCCAGCTTCAGATATCTCACCTTATTTTTTTTTTCTTTGCAGAGTGAGAACCATTGAGGTACATAAATTGAAATCTAGGGAGACCAAGAAATTTAGGGAGACCATAAGAGGTTTGGCATTGCGGGCCCAGCTTTAATAGAACCATTGCACTCAATACTCCAGATGACCACTAGATGGCAGCAAAAAGACATGGACTTTCTAACTCTTGGCTCCATCCTATGGACAGATATAATTTGCAATCGAGGTATGATAGTCCTAATTATATTTCATCTGGTTCTTCGAAGTGTTTGAGGAAGCTTGAGGAACCTCCAGGTCAAACCTTCTGAATTAAATCTGCTAATCATTAGTGTACTTGCACTAGTTTCCATTTTCTTATTGTTTTTCTAAAAAAAAAATACATACCTGTTGTGACTGAAAGGATCGATCCTGCTGTGAGTTTTGATTCTGATGACTCTGAGGATGAAAGGCTGGAGCCTGCTGAGAATTTGGAGTCTGAATTGTTAGAAGACACAGATGTGAGCCAGGGGGATGAGAGGTTATCACACAGACATTCTTCGCCTGAACCCTCGACCTCATTCATGCCAGCAATTGATCCACAAAATGAGTCAGAAGAGTCGAGCGAGGAAGCTGAAAGATCGTGGCTTGATGCCAGAACCAGAAGGAGGCTGAAATGTCAAGCTGTGAGGAGGCATCAAGCCAGACGTTGATTTAGGGAGATTGACACGCCCATCTAGGTGGTTTACGGAGGCAAATTCAGTTAGAAGGGAGGGCGAGTCAGTAATTAGCACGTTGCCTCAAAATGTATAAAAGGACACAGCTGTGTGGGGGAAGATTGTCAGGAACAAAGTGACTGATTTCGTGAAGAGGTTTGCAGCAGAGGCTCGGAGCTTTGAGAATTTGTGCCAGGACTGTTTTGATAAACAGGGCGTGTGGAATATAATCTTGTAAGACTCCTTTCTGTTGGATTTTAGTTTTGGAACGGCTGCTTTTGGTTTTGTGTTGTTTGAACTCTGAAGGGGGAGCCACAAACAAACCATCTTTGAAGCAAGATGGATTCAAATCAACTGCAGCGTTTGGTAAAGCAACAACAAGAACAAATAACTCAGCTTTTGCAAAGTAACGTGACACTTCAAAATCAGGTAACACAATTGCTGAATTATGTTTCCAGCTTACCAAGCACTGCCAGAGAAATTTTCTGGGCAAATGGACAGGTTCCCGGCATTTATGGGTCAATGCCAATTGTTTATCTCTCTGAGACCTGAAGACTTTCCAACCGACCGGGCTAAAGTAGGCTTTATGATTAGTTTATTAACTGGGCAGGCTGCCAATTGGGCTACTCCCTTGTTAGTTCAAGATAGCCCGTTATTGAACAATTTCCAGGGTTTCCTCCAACAAATGAGGGTGATGTTTGAGGATCCAATTAAGGTACAAACTGTGGACAGATGGCTAATGGATATTAAGCAGGGGAAACGTTTACTACAGGAATACGTGGCAGAATTTCGTTTGTTGTGTATGGACTCTAACTGGAACGAACCGGCTCATATGGCTGCATTCCAGGAAGGCTTGTCTGATGCCATCAAGGATGAGCTAGTCCATGCAGAGCGAGCTTTAACTTTGGATGCATTGATAGTTCAGTGCTTACGTATTGAAGCTCGTTTACAGCAACGTGGGAGCAAACGGCCCGTTGTGGAACCACCTGTGTTTTCTTGCACACGCATCCCGCCATAGAGAGTTTTCCAACCCACGGTTCAGGCTGAGGAGCCGATGGAGATAGGCGCACTCCGCCCTCGCTTAACAGCGCGAGAACGTTCGAGAAGGTTCCAGGAAGGCTTGTGCCTTTACTGCGGGGGTCCCGGACATTTTGCAAATTCCTGCACTCAGAGAGGGACTCGCAGACCTGTGCCCGAAACCACTCCTGGCCCGTCGGGAACGGGGTAGGCCCGACCTCGGGGAAAACCTAGGTCGGGCATGTTCTACACCCCCACCCCAAATTGCCGAAGTAAATCTTGGCCCTCCTCGGCATTTACTTTTGGACACTCGTATATTTCTGCAGTCCCAGAAAGAGGGAATTCCCGCCGTTGCGCTGGTGGATTCAGGGGCTACAACCAGCTTTATGGACTATGCTTTTGTTGAACATTTTGGAATTCCTTTGATTCCTGTGAATCCCCCCATTAAGGTGGAAACTGTAGATGGGCGAGAACTCAAGTCGGGACCCATTCGCTTAGCAACTCAGCCAGTGCGTATGGTCATTGGGGATCATGAGGAGGCGATCAGTTTTTATGTCACCTCGAACCTCCATCTCCCTTTGGTGCTCGGAGTATCCTGGCTGCGTTTGCACGATCCGTTGGTGGCTTGGGCGCAGAACGCCATTTCGTTTCCAAGCCTACAATGTGTGGACCACCTGAGGCATGTCTGCGCCGGCCAAGATATCGCCGCTCCTGCTGTCTCCATTCCTTCGGAGCTGTCGGATTTTTCCGATGTTTTCAGCGAACAGGAGGCAGACCAATTACCGCCACATCGTACCTATGATTGTCCTGTGGACCTGATTCCGGGCACTCCATTGCCCAAGGGGAGGTTATATTCTATGTCGGAGCCCGAGTTGGTTGCACTCCGAGAGTTTTTAGATAAAAACTTAGCTCGGGGATTTATTTGACCCTCCTCATCCCCTCTTTCGGCGCCCGTTCTTTTTGTTAAGAAGAAGTCGGGAGAACTTCGTCTCTGTTGTGATTATCGACGCCTGAACTCTATCACCGTGAGGAATAGCTATCCCTTGCCGCTCATTCCAGAATTGATAGAGCGGTTGCGGGAGGCTACTATCTTCACTAAACTAGATCTGCGTGGGGCCTACAACCTGGTTCGGATGCGCAAAGGGGATGAGTGGAAGATGGCATTTGGCACTCGTTATGGTCATTTCGAGTACACCGTCATGCCATTTGGTCTGACCAACGCTCCTGCTGTATTTCAGCACCTAATGAACGATATTTTCCGGGACATGCTGGATAGGTTTGTCGTGGTGTATTTGGACGACATTTTAATTTACTCCCGGTCCAGAGATCACCACCTTCAGCAGGTTCGTCAAGTGCTTCAGCGTCTTCGGGAGCATAAACTCTACGCGAAAGTGGAGAAGTTTTTCTTTTTTCAGTCGTCGATAGAGTTTTTAGGGCACATCATTTCTCCCGAGGGCATTGCTATGGACCCTAAAAAGGTTGAAGCAATGTGTAGTTGGGAAGCCCCTCGTCGAGTCAAGGACGTACAACGTCTGTTGGGATTCGCCAACTACTATCAGACTTTTATCCCGGACTTTGCTAAAGTAATGGACCCCATAACTCAGCTCCTCCGTAAGAAGGTTCCGTTTGTGTGGGGGCCCCCGCAACAACAGGCTTTTGACATTTTAAAGAAAGCGTTTGTAGCTGAGCCGATATTGAGGCATCCTGATCTGAATCATCCATTTGTGGTCGAGACTGATGCCTCTAATGTCGCTATCGGAGCGGTATTGTTACAAGCGTCGAAAGATGGCGCGCCCCTTTTCCCATGCGCATACTATTCTAGGAAGCTCACAGCTTCAGAGTGCAACTACACCATCTGGGAAAAGGAGTTGTTGGCCATTAAGGCTGCCTTTGAGACCTGGAGACATCATTTAGAGGGGGCTCGGCACAAGGTAGAGGTTCGGACGGATCATCGAAACTTGGAACATTTGACCACAGCTAAGAAATTGAACCAACGCCAGATTCGGTGGTCGTTGTTTTTTGCCAGGTTCAATTTCTCCGTTACTTATGTTCCAAGTGGACAGAATCGGAGAGCCGACGCGTTGTCTCGGAAGTCCGAGTATATCGGTCCTGAGGATCCTCTTCCTCTAAGAACTGTGTTACCAACAGAATCCTTGGCCGTACTGCAAGATCCTGTAGACTTGCAGGCTCGCATACGAGAGGCGCAACGATTAGACCCATGGACGCAGCAGAGAAAGGAAGAAGTTGGACCTGATTCCCCATGGTCCTTTGAAGAGGGCTTGTTACGACATCGAGACTTGTTGTATGTACCCAACAGGACGCTTAGAGCCCTCATCATGACACAATGTCATGACAATCCAGCTGCTGGTCATTTTGGTTTTCACAAAACCCTGCACTTGGTCACCCGGACTTTTTGGTGGCCTCGGGTTCGACACGATGTGTCTTCTTATGTCGCTTCTTGTATACAGTGTCGACAAGCGAAAGCGGCATTGGGTGCGCCTCCTGACTTCTTCAACCACTGCCGACTCCGAGTAGACCATGGGGAGCGATCTCCATGGACTTTCTAATGCACTTACCCCTTTCGTCGGGTTGTACGACAGTGCTAGTGGTGGTTGACATGCTCACTAAAATGGCCCATTTCATCCCGTGTAGAAGATTATCCTTGGCTCATGTTACTGCCCGGCTTTTCATACAACACGTATTCCGTTTACATGGCTTACCAGATAGAGTTGTTTCAGATCGCGGTGTTCAGTTCACCGCTCAATTCTGGAAAAGCCTAATGAACGCTCTACGAGTACAAGTATGTTTAGCGTCAGCACATCATCCGGAAACCGATGGCGGGACTGAGAAGGTCATTGGCATCCTTGCCCAATACCTCAGATGTTTTGTCAATCAACGACAAAATGACTGGGTGACCTATCTTCCATTGGCAGAGTTTGCCTTTAATAATTCTTGGCACACCTCCACCCACATGACACCTTTTTATGCCAATGTGGGTTATCATCCGAGGTTTTTCCCCCTATCCATTGCGGATTCTCCAGTTCCGGAGGCACGAGATTTTTTGTCGGAGTTATATGCGGTGCATCAATTAATATCTAGACAATTAGAACGAGCGAAAGCTGATTATAAGCGTTTCGCCGATCGTTCGCGTCGGGCGACGCCTCCATTGGCTGTGGGAGACAAGGTGTGGTTGTCAACGAAACATCTTTGGGTCGATCGTCCGATTAGGAAATTGGATCATCGTTTTATTGGTCCCTTCCCTATCAAGGCAGTTATTAATCTGGTGGCTTATCGACTTACTTTACCGCGCTCCATGCGCATTCACCCTGTGTTTCATCGCTCCCTGTTAATACCTGACACTCCATCGTGTATTCTTCGTTCTCCAGAAGATACCGGTTCTCCATCCAGGCTCAGCACTGAACCTATTACAGATACTACAGTGATCGGAATTTATGATTCCAGATGGTTAAAGGGATGATTCCAGTACTTTGTGGGAAAACTGGACAATGAAACAGAAATTCGCTCTTGGCAGGATGTATCCAAGGTGCATGCCCCAGATCTTATTCGCACATATCACGCACAATTTCCGTCAAAACCACATCCTGATCGTCAGACTCGGGGGAAGGGCCCTGCGGTGAGGGATAGTGTTGTGACTGAAAGGATCGATCCTGCTGTGAGTTTTGATTCTGATGACTCTGAGGATGAAAGGCTGGAGCCTGCTGAGAATTTGGAGTCTGAATTGTTAGAAGACACAGATGTGAGCCAGGGGGATGAGAGGTTATCACACAGACATTCTTCGCCTGAACCCTCGACCTCATTCATGCCAGCAATTGATCGACAAAATGAGTCAGAAGAGTCGAGCGAGGAAGCTGAAAGATCGTGGCTTGATGCCAGAACCAGAAGGAGGCTGAAACGTCAAGCTGTGAGGAGGCATCAAGCCAGACGTTGATTTAGGGAGATTGACACGCCCATCTAGGTGGTTTACGGAGGCAAACAGTTAGAAGGGAGGGCGAGTCAGTAATTAGCACGTTGCCTCAAAGTGTATAAAAGGACACAGCTGTGTGGGGGAAGATTGTCAGGAACAAAGTGACTGATTTCGTGAAGAGGTTTGCAGCAGAGGCTTGGAGCTTTGAGAATTTGTGCCAGGACTGTTTTGATAAACAGGGCGTGTGGAATATAATCTTGTAAGACTCCTTTCTGTTGGATTTTAGTTTTGGAACGGCTGCTTTTGGTTTTGTGTTGTTTGAACTCTGAAGGGGGAGCCATAACACATACCTCTTTATAAAAAAAATACATTACATTTATGATTATTCATTATGATAGATACCGAGAAAAAAAAAAAAGGAAACGTTCAAGAATCTGCCAGAAACTATTTCCAGTTTGTTGATGTATTTCTAAATGTGTTTAAAATGCCAGAGGTGGAGATCCGGCATTTTCTTAGCATGATAGCCAAGGAAAACTGTGGTTTACCCATGGCATTGGTAGTGCTGAGAGATGCTAAGCATCAGCACCAAGGACAGCACTGACGTTGGTATGAAGTGTTTGTAATAGGAGATTTTGCTCACTGGGTTCTTCCCTCCCTCTCTTATGATCTGCATATATATCACTTGCTAAATTCACTGGCTCCTCTGTTTTCACAGAGACAATCAAGGCATGCATGCAGGCAGGAGGTGCTTCCGTTCATCATACGTGTTGCACATATTCGACATCTCCAAGCAACCTGGCGTGGAGAACAAGGAGAAGAGATAGATGAAAAGAAGGCCAATTTACAATGAAACACACCCACACTCACGCAAACTGAACACAAGCACAGCTGCGATTTTAATTGTATATGATATTACCCACTCCAATATTGTACAAGATTATGGAGCTTGTAATCATCTTTAAGGAAATTCTGAACACGTTCTACAACTGTATCCCATTTTACTTTGGGCCATGCTGATAGGAAATTCTGTGATTTGTATTCCTAATGCATCTACAGAACTCCAGGGCATACAAGAATAATGGGCTGCTATGGTTCTGAGTAGTGAGTAAAAAAATATGTGGTTCAGACATTGGGTCACACTAATACTGTATATTTATTGGATAAAAAGAAAAGCTGCTGGATTTTTTAAAGAATCAGTACTTTAGTTTGTTGAAGTTTGTTTTGTTTGCTTACATGCTTGTTTTACTCATATAAAATATGAAATATAAAATATCCCCCCGCCCCAAGATTTTAAACCTGAAACAGACTGAATTGTTTGAGGGTCAGTAGCTTTTAGGAAGGGAGGTCCTTTTGCTATAAATGCTTCACATCTTGCATTGTTCATAGTTCATAGGCTCAAGTGCCCCTTAAGAAAACCCATATACATATACCAATTATATAGTGCATATTAGACTATAGTGCATATAGTCATATACCAAAATGGCTAATATTAGAGACTGATGCATATAGTGGCACACCAGATGTGTGTGCTAGATATTTGCTTGTCCGCCTGCCTGTAAATTTGCATGGAGGTTTTTTTTTTTTTTTTTCAGATTCTAGAATGGCCCTATTATTAAATACATACCAGCAGCATTGATATGGATCATGTTTATACTTAACCCTTAATAAAACATTATGGTCCAGTTGAACAATACAGGTTTATCGGCTGCCTGCAATTTGGCAGTTCAAATCCCACCAGGCTCAGCCTTCCGTCCTTCCGAGGTGGGTAAAATGAGGAACCAGATTGTTGGGGGCAAGAGGCTGGCTGTGTAAACCACTTAGAGAGGACCGTAAAACACCGTGAAGTGGTATATTAGTCTAAGTGCTATTGCTATTTCTACTTTGAAATGGAAGCTTTGCTTGTGCTTAAGGAACCTAGGTCCTTAAAATATGACAGATTTCGAAGCATTGCTATGAAGCTGTGCTTCCAACCCATATTGCCAGATCAACCTTTTGTTGCACTAGCAGTTCATTTTTTTTAAATTTTTTGTGATAGGATGATATTTTAAAGATAACAATCTGTGCCTTAAGGCAGCTGGTTCTATAGTCGCTGCGTGATTCCAAGAAATTATGCAGATGGTTTAAAGTGTGGGAAAGAGATGCTACCCTTGCACTCCTGTATGCTCAGAAACACCCCATATAGACTGAATGTTGGGCACTGCACAGTCATAAGAATCCTGGAGGCATGCCCCCTGGTTGACATGGCTGTTAGGAATGCTGAGGTCAAAGAAGAACATTAAGTTCTATAAGGAGTTTTCTGAATGCACACTACCCGTATTTTCAAATCACTTCTCTTTCTGTGAGAATCTGCAAATTTGAATTTGAAAGCTCCTTCAAAACTTGTCTCTGCAATTTCTCCCCTTCAATTGATGTGGTGGAACGTAGTCTGGATTCTCAGAAGGGAGGGGCTGCATTCCAGAGGGCCGAGAGACAGCAAAGTTTAGAAAAGTCTCGTTGGAACAGAACAGAAGAAGCTTCTTGGATGAGAAGTGAAATATTTTCAAGGGAAGAAAAAAAACAAGGAAATCTAGTTGCCCTTTGTAAAACATCTTTGGGACAACTGTGACCTGACTGAGAATTATCCACAAACAAGTAATTGCTTTAGTTTGGCAAGTGTTTGAATTCATTGTTGGAATGTATTTCTATGCAATATTTATAATACCATTCAGCCAGTAGATGGCAGTGTTTACAAGTTTGGATCTATGGTATATACTCTATGATCTTTTGTTCTTAGTTTCCTGTTACAGTTAAAATGGTTGAGCAGTAAAGCACATAGTGACTGTATTCTTTATTTGCTCTGTGGTGCTTTATATAAAACAGAATTTTTAACAGCAAGATTCCTGTCTATATGTGAGGAACCATGAAGCAAACTGCTTAGAAGTAACCCAGCATGGCTTCCTTGGTTTTTGAAGCCTGACAAATCCTCTACAAGAACATGAATGGTATAGGAAGACCTTTCTATTCAGATTATGACAATCATTTGTCTTATATTTGTGAAGCCAAGTGTCCTTGTTTTACCCTAACATCCAGTGACATGGTTTCTAAGTGTTCAGTCATTTTTTAAAATGAACACAACATATCTGTCAGTACTCAGAAATAATTTATCAAGCAGATCCATACTGTGAAGTCAAGGCATGGAGTATTTTCTTTGCAGAATATTTGGATCCAGAAGTAGGTTATTTTAACCTTCTTGTAATCATTTTTTTTTTTTACAGAGTTCAGTTAGTGTGATCTCCCATTCAAACTCTTTTTGTATTTTTGTGCTGCAGCTTTCGACATTTTTTTACTACAGAAAGTTCATTCATATAGACAGTTCATTTGTCTGGAATGATATAGGATCTTAGATGATCCTATACAGGTAGTCGGACTAGAAGACCTCCAAGTTTCCTTCCAACCTTATTGTTCTACATTCTGTGTGAGAACCTGGAGTGGCTGCGTATCATTGGGAAGGGAATTCTAGGAATCTAATCAAAACCAGTTCTGATTTAGAAGAAAGGAGTCTAGATGAGAAGGAGGGCAACTCTTTGGTATTTGTAATCAAGAATTTTCTTTGTTTTCTTTGGTAAAACAGCTTTGATAAGCGCTGCATGAACACGATCAAGTATCTTTTAAAGTTACTGCTTATGATGAATAGTATAGCATCCCATAGGAATACTGATTCAGAAATGATCAGTGATTATCAAGTCAATAGTGGCAGGATTATAATTTGTAACTTTGAAAGCAAAGTACTGAGTCAGCACAGCTTCTGAATTCCATTTGGCTCCTGGTGATTAAAATTGCACAACAACAACAACAACAATAACAAAAACAGCAATGAGATAGAATATTAAATTCCTTAGTCAGATCTGTTTATTTTTTGGTTCTGAAAATAATCAAAGTAGACTCAAGCAACAAACACATCAAGATTGAAATCTCTCTCTCTCTCTCTCCCTCCCCCTCTCTCTCTCCCACCCTCTCTCTTCCTCTGGATAAAGAGAGAGACGTATGCACAACTCAGGCTCTCTTGCCATCTCAAATTACTCCAGGGAATGACAGAAGCTATTTCATTGGGCTACAAGGATGTTATCTTCCCAGCAGGAACTCTTGGTAAACAACATTCTACCTCTCTGCTGCAAATATCCTAGACAAGTAAATTTTTTCTCCCTTTATGTGTGCATATGCATCCAAATACTGAATATATCTCTAATGCACAGGAAATGCATGCACGGCCTTTGTTGGCCCAGATTTCCTTCTTACAATCCCAACAGTTCATCTTCAACTGAACAAGATGCTGAAGGACTGTTGTCCTGTCAGGCATGCTTCTGTACTAACTGCTACCAACACACAGGGAGAACCACAATAGTGGCAGCCTGGAGAAAATGCTGAACATGAATATCACATTTTTGTTTGCTGAAGTAAAAACAACGTTCGCTTAACACACACAGAGTAGCAGGACATGGGCTCAGCTGCACGGCTCCACTCATATATTGTCAGTTCTTTAACCCCTATAAAGAGAGCTCTTTGGTTAGCATTCTCAAGTGAGTGAACTATGACAAACACCACTGAGGTTTTATATGCTGCCAGTCAAGTGTTGCTTTGGATGGAACCAAAACTTTCAGCAGGAAAATGCTGGATTATTAAAAGATAGGCAGTGCATATAATGTGTGAATAGGCCCCCAGAAAAGGAGTGTCTAGAATAGCCAAGGACATTTGGAAAGTCTAACTTCTCACTGAAAAGGTCAAAATCAACTAATTCATGTATCTTTACTCAAAAAAATGCTAACTGCAAAGAAAATAGTAAAGGATAGTTTATTTTTTTTAAAAAAAAAATCCTCATGTTACATCTCAAAGTTATCCCTTTTTTCTTCTGTTCACTGGCCAAGTTCCTGCAGTTTTCTTGCCAAGGTGTTTCTGAATTGGTTTACCATTGCCTCCTTCCCAGGTCTGACAAAGAGTGACTGGCCCAAGGTCACAGCCTCCTGGTTTTTTGCCTGATGCCTTAACTACTAGACCAAACTGGGTCTCTTACACATTTTGTTTCCCCACTTTCTTCACTAACATCATAGCCAACTTTCTTTTGTCAAGAGCGGCACAAATTGTGTACCTTACAAATTCCCACCTACAAGCTCTTGTTTGTTTGCATATCTTGCTAGGTGAAAGCAGCTCTGTGTAGTCATCCTGCTCTAGCACCCAACTTTTCCCTCCTGATTACTGTCCTGCCCCCTGGGCAAACAGGCGAGTTCACCAGCTCACCATAGGGCAATCGTTTTGCTTATCTTTTATTGGGAAAAGAAAGGGAGGGAGGGAGGGAGGGAGGGAGGGAGGGAGGGAAGGAAGGAAGGAAGGAAGGAAGGAAGGAAGGAAGGAAGGAAGGAAGGAAGGAAGGAAGGAAGAAGGCAAATAGTAAGGAAAGAAATGGAGAGGAAGAAAGGAAATGGGAAAGATGGAAGGAAGGAAATGGAAAGGAAATGAAGGAAGAAATGAGGGAGGGAAGGAAGGAAAGGAAGGAAGGAAAGTGAGGAAGGAAGGGTGAGAGGGAAGAAGGAAGAAGGGAGGCAGGCAGGCAGGAAGGAAGGAAATGGAGAGGATGGAAGAAAGGAAGGGAGGGAGGGAGGGAGGGAGGGGGAAGGAAGGAGGAAAGAAGTAGGAAGGAAGGAAATGGAAAGGAAATGAAGGAAGAAATGAGGGAGGGAAGGAAGGAAAGGAAGGAAAGGAAGGAAGGAAAGTGAGGAAGGAAGGGTGAGAGGGAAGAAGGGAGGCAGGCAGGCAGGAAGGAAGGAAATGGAGAGGATGGAAGAAAGGAAGGGAGGGAGGGAGGGGGTAAGAAAGGAGGAAGGAAGGAAATGGAAAGGGTGGAAGGAAGAAAAAGAAAGGAAGGAGTGAAGAAGAGAGGGAGGGAGGGAGGGGGAGGGAAGAGCTCCTTCTCACCATATAGGGCAAAGACTATTCATAGCTATAACACAAGAAAGAAGGGAAAATACAGATCATACCAAAAAACCCATCTAGTCTGCATTTTTCAAAGCCCAACTCAGCTCCAGAGAAATCTGTGTACAGGCTGGGTCATTAGTCCCAGATGGCTGTAACACTCAGCTACCAATCAAATCCAAGCCTTCCGTTCGGAGTTGCAGATGGCAAAGGAAGGCAATATTTGGTTGCAGGCAGAAGCTGAAATCTTAGAAACCAGTCCAAAAAGAAAAGGGACCAAGCTTAAGAGACACAAGAGCAGATGTCACATCCAGAGCAAGCTCAACCCCAAATTCCATTGCTTTTGAGCGATCTTTACTCCTCGCTTAAATGAGGGATTAATTTTGAGATTGATATGTATATTGATTTTTTTTAAAAAGCTCTCACATTTTTTTCTGTGAAATAAAAATCGTGCACGCTTTTTGATGGCTTCTAGAAGATATCTAGACATTAAATTTATTCCGTGTTAATGCTTTGCTTGTTTAGTTTAGTTTTTTTCCTTTTTTAATCAAGGGATCCTGAATGTGTTTGATGTAGGAAAGGAAGGCTGATATAGGCAGGGATCGGTTTCTACTGGTTCTGTCCACCACTGTAGAACTGGTAGCTCCGAAGAGCAGCAGACATAGAACCGGTTCTATGTCTGCTGCTGTTGTGGCCCACCCGCCTGCCCGGGCTCTTACCTGACCTTTATTTCCTGCTTTTTCAACTGCAGCTGCTTTGTGCGGCACAGCTGCGGTTGAAAAAGGAGGAAAAAAGGGCTTTTCCAACCGCTGCACACCTGCACGCAGCACTGCTCAGCTGTCCAGGCTGCTCAGCAGGTCATAAATCGCACTTGTGCAACTCGTGCAACTCACACATTCACATGTGATGCTAATAGACAGAACTGGTAGTTACACCAGTCGGATCCCATCCCTGGATATGGGTGGTACACACAATCACAGCAGAAGTGGTATTCGGCAGGTTCTGAGTAGTTTGGAGAACCGACAAATCCCACCTCTGACTGGCTCTGCCAACCCCATCTCTTCTCTGTCTCCTATTGAGTCCCAGCTGATTGGCTGAGTCTCCTTTGGTTGCCCTGCACAGGAGAATGGAGCTGGAAAGCAGGTTAGTGGGGTGGGGTGGGAAGGGAAGGGGGATTTTGTAGTATATTCTTCCCCTGCCATGCCCACCAAGCCACGCCTACCAAGCCATGCCCACCAAGCCATGCCACACCCACCAAGCCATGTCCACAGAACCACTAGTAAAAAAATTTGAATCCCACTACTGACTCACAGCATAACATCTATGAAGAACTGAGCTAGCTAACTAGGATGATCTTTGCTATCTCAGTGAGTTCTTTATGGACTCTAAAGACAAAGCTGCAAATAAATACCATTGAATACAAACATTTAGGCAGCCCCTGACTTGATTGTGCCTTGTAATGCATCCCAGAGGCTGACATTATACAAAGATAAATATGACATCTTTCTGCAAAATTAAATACATAGTATGTAGATACAGTTATGTATAGCTTCAAAACAAACAAACAAACAAGATTAGATTAGATTAGATTAGATTAAGATTAAGATAACCTTTATGGTTATTTACTTGTATATACAACGGCACACATTAAAACTAAATTCTGATGTAAACTTCTGAAAAGAAGGAACACCACCAACCAAATAATGTCACCCTAACCCTAACAATAGTAATATAACAGCAGCAGCATTGAAAAATGATACCAAAGCTTAAAGGAAGGAAGGAAGGAAGGAAGGAAGGAAGGAAGGAAGGAAGGAAGGAAGGAAGGAAGGAAGGAAGGAAGGAAAAGAGGGGAGAAGAAGGGAAGGAGAGGAGAAAGAAAGAACGAAGGAAGGAGGGAAAGAAAGAAGAAAGAAAAAAAGAAAAAAAGAAAGAAAGAGGGAGGGAGGGAGGGAGGGAGGGAGGGAGGAAGGAAGGAAGGAAGGAAGGAAGGAAGGAAGGAAGGAAGGAAGGAAGGAAGGAAGGAAGGAGAGAGAAACAGGGTAAATAGAAATGTCATAGATTTTCATTCTAATAAAGTTGGCCCTTCTAATCCTAGGGCTTAAGCTATGTTCTTAATTAAGACATTCTTCATTCTCTAATTACCACATCCCTTTTCTTTTCAATAAGGTGATAGATGAGGGATTCTGAAAGAATGCCCATTTCTTATTACTTTCCAGTCCATCTGTAGGATATATAGAAAAACAGCAAGACTGGAGAATAAAATCATAACCCCAAGCAAAAGCGGAAAAAATCCAGACAATTTAACTCTGAGATCCATTTCGTGTTATTATGATGACACACATAGGATATTATAATATTGTATTTAATATATATCTTTCGCTTCACTTTTCCATAAGAGTCTGAGTCCATAAGATAAGCAATTAACAATAACAATAGTGATAGTAATCGATTAGTTATATGGAGAGACTCAAACAAGGTTTATCCAGGAGGCCGTGCAGACAATTTATGCAGGCAGTAACTTTCACTTTTTTTATGATGATGTTACTGTGGATGAATGAGAATGAGAGGAAAGCAAATTAAAACACACACACACACACACACACACACACACACACACACACTCACACACAAATATTTACACCGATAATCCAAAATGTGAATTGTAGTTGTACTGTATTCATGCTGTTAGATCTTTCCACCCACAAGCTGTCTAAAATCGTGCTTATTGTGCCCATCACATAATTTAAATCTAATCAACAGTATTCTCCTATTTAGCTACTTTGTGCTATACCAAAAATCCACTAAAGATGAAATTACAGCTGTGATTTTTTTTTTAAAGGTGCCACTTCATGCTTGCTTAAAGCTAGTTCACATATTATTCCTCTTCTGGACTGGATTGCCAAATTGCCTATATGTCTGTCAATCACAGTGACTGATATTTTTGAAAAATCTCATTTTTATATGGATGGAAGAAGGAAAATGTCTCAGTGCAATTCTATTATGTTCCACTCTGACATTTTTTTAAAAAAATATTCCTAGGTTGTATCAGGGTTTTCATTTCAAAACGAATCTTACAATTAAAGCCCACAGCTGGAAGGTGGGATGTTGTGTCAACAACAATAGGAGGAACAATATGCAATTTCTATTCTGAATTTCTAGAGAAACAATTTTGGCAGGGTGGGAATAGGGGATTGAATAAACAAGCATCAATATTTTTCAACCACTTACATTTTCCCTCCCATTTTTCTTGCTCTTATGGTGAAAATATTTTGATTTCTAATGAGTGCATTCACATTCAGAGTTATTTCCACAAAAATAAGACCAGGTCTTATTTTCTTTTGGGCCATCAAAAGAAATAAGCACTAGGGCTTATATTTGGGAAGGTCTTATTTCCCCTCATGAATGGGGGCCCACTTCTTCTGCTTGCTTGCAGTAAGGCAGGAAGTGGGGGGGTGGTGGACTTGCCCCATTCACCCCATACTCAGGGCCCCTGCTGCCAGACCATCCATGCCCCGACAGCTGCCTCACCTCACGGCCATGGCACCAGCACACCGCTCAACCTCTTGCTCCAATGTGGCCATGAGGAAGAAGAAGTGGCCTGGTGGTCATGTGGCTCTTGTTGCACATGGCGGCTGATGGCGGCTGATGCTGCCGCTGTGAGGCAGGTATCAGAGCATAGATAGCCTGGCTGTAGGGGTTCTGAGGAAAGCCAGCACAGAGTGCATGAGGCAGCTCCACCACTACCCTGCCTTGCCTTGTGGCACAGCACCATAAGCAACCATAGGGAATGGGCAGTTGGCCAGCTGCACAGGCTCTTAAGTAGGGCTTATTTTGGGGGAAGGGCTTACATTAGGTGCACACGTAAAAACATGCTAGGTTTTATTTTTGGGATAAATCTTTCTCTTCTAATGGAAGAGAATGTTTGTAGCTCAGGGCTGAACTGTGGGATCCTTGGTGGTCTCTGAGCTACATTAAGGATTTTAGAGGTTCTTTAAGTCTTACTGTGCTCCACAATATTATAACTAAATAGAAAATGTTGCTGTTGACATGAGTTTGAACTCAAACATCAACCTTTTTTTTAATGCGAGGTAATTCAGATTAAAAAGCAAAGTGAAATTAGGCAACACCTTCCAAAAAAGAAAATATGGAAGATGGTGGAAAAACCTTTAGGGAAGTAGATTTGTTTTTCCCTGTCCAAAATGTGTACAGCAGCTCATTTCTTTTCTGATGCAATTCTACGCTTCTCTTTTCTGTTCTTTCTTTTTCTTCTTTTTTAAAAAGAAATTTCCAATTCACTCCACCCTACACTCTATTTTTATTTGTGTCCTCATTTTTTCTTGACCATTCTTTTGTCTTTCAGTTTCCACTGTCTGACTTTGTTATATTGGTTTGATCTCTTGAGGAGATCCTGTCCTTTTCAACTTCTGAGATGCTCCCCCTTCAACCTGGCTTGACTCTAAAACTTGTTTTAGCTAAGAAGTTGGGTTGTATGTGTGTGTGTGTGTGTTTGTAAACCAACTAACCAACTTATTAACAATTTATTTCCCATCCTTCTGATGTCCATTAACATCAGAGAAAGTTTTAATGTAATGCAAGAAAAAGAAAACTGTTTTCTTTACAGTATATTTATTCCATAAGATTTGTTTGACTGATATATTTGCTGCAGTGAAATGTGTAAAATGTTTACACCGTGTTTACTATATGTAAATAGAATGGCACCATCTGTTTAAAGTAATCTGTTTATAAACACATCCTCAAAATGTATACCTTCAAGATATATTTTTGAAAAGTCTTTGAAAAGAGTTTTGCACTTCTACATAATCAGCTAGTGGGGGGGAATCTGTCAGTGGGATTCATACTCAATGAATAATGATCTCTTTTCTTAAAAAAATGTTTTTAAGACCATTGCAAGAAGTGATTATGTAACACATATAATAAATACAATTAAAAACTCCAATCTGAAATTTATTTCTAAAAAGCTTTATGTTGAGGGGTTTTTTTTTAGATGATCTGTTGTTAACTAAATTAGACTTGATTGAAGTTTCCCTTGAAAGTTATTCTCCCGGTGTCCATATTGATTAGACTAATATTTTGACTCTGTTATATTCTTTTAAATAATTTATGCTGACCTTGATTCATGAAAATATCAGGAAACTTACATTATCTAAGTGCTTTGAGTGCTTAATCCTAGGATTGACGAGATCCAGAATTAAGTCTACCTTCAATTGTGGAAGTTCATTATGAGTGAGGTTCAACTGCTCATTCTCTACCCAATTTTCATTGAAGAGATGTCGTCTTAAGATCCAAGGATGAGGAATAAATGGACAAATTGCTCTGTTATCACACTGGCTCAGGCAATATTGCTTTCTACATGTCTTTAAAAAAACTAAAGATAGTTTTTATGGTGTATTTGTAGAACACAGAACATAAAATAGAATGGAATGGGACCTTGGAGGTCTTCTAGTCCAATCCCTCTATACCATTTCAGACAAATGGTTGTCCAATCTCTTTTTGAAACCCTCCAGTGATGGAGCAGCCACAACTTCTGACAACAAGCTATTCCAGTGGTTGATTGCTCTCACTGTTAGGAAATTTCTCTTTAGTTCTAGGTTGCTTCTTTCCTTGATTAGTTTCCATCCATTATTTCTTGTCCTGCCTTCTGATGTTTTGGAAAATAAGTTGACCTTCTCCCCTTTGTGGCAGCCCCTCAAATACTGGAAGACTGCTATCATGTCATCCATAGTCCTTCTTTTGACTAGACTAGACATACCCAATTCCTACAACTCTTCTTCATATGCTTTAGCCTTCAGCCCCTGTTCATTTTTGTAGCTCTTCCCTGCACTCTTTCCAGCACCTCAACATCTTTTTTATATATAAAATATATAAAAATATACAAAATATATTTAGATTTTATATTGCGATGACCAGAACTGGATGCAGTACTCCAAGTGTGGTCTTATGAAGGCTTTTGTAACACAGTACTAAAACTTCATTTGATTTTTGGAGGGCTGGTGGCTAACAGGTATGAAGAACGGCTACAGATATGTCTAGTCTAATGAAAAGAAGGACTAGGGGAGACATGATAGCAGTATTCCAATATTTGAGGGGCTCCTACAAAGATGAAGGGATCAAACTATGGTATTTTCCAAAAGGCAAGATGAGAAACAATGTATGGAAACTAAGGAAAGATCCAAGCTAGAACTAAGGAGAAATTTCCTAATGGTGAGAAAAATCCACCCCTGGAATAACTTGTCTTCAGAAGTTGTGGCTAGCCCACCACTGCAGGTTTTCAAAAAGAGATTGGACAACCATTTGTCTGAAATGGTATAGGGGCTCCTGCCTGAGTGGGAAGTTGGACTAGAAGACCTCCAAGGTCCCTTCCAACTCTGTTATTCTATGTTCTATTTACCTGTCATATTTAAAGACTGCCCATCTCTTCATAGAGTGACATTCGGCAGTGACAGTAGCATTAGAGAAATAAATAGTGTGGCATATAAAGTGTTTAGTGGTACAGCAACAAAAACTCCTGAATGCTTAGTTATGGAAAGATTATTACAAGGGATACCATTTTGTGTGTGTGTGTGTGTGTGTGTGTGTGTATGCCCCTTATTTTTGCTGTCTCCAATTATCAGCTGTCTCTCTTCTGTGTTCAGTTAACCTTGAATTGGTTGAATACAGGTAAACTACCATTTCATAGCAAAATGTACTGATTCTGTCGGTGACTTAATGAAGCTTCAGCTCATTTTTTCAACTGAAAAAAAAATCTATTGTGTAAGATCACCAATGGCACTTATGAGTGCATACCTTGACTTCATTGTCCTCATTGTCCATAAGTTTCCTTAGAAACAAATCCAGAATTAGAAACATGCCCTTGGTAGCCTACATCCTTGTTTCACTGACAGGAGCCATGATCCCAAAGAGGTGGACAAAGAAAGGGAAGGACAGGATCATGTTTTAGTGAGTCAGGGAAAGCATTGAGCAAAAGGCCAGGAACCACATTCTGATCATCTGTACTGCAGCTTCAAGGTTGACTTCAAAGATTTCTCATTTCATTTAGTCTGTGTAACAGCGCTGAAAATTTGCTTCTCTGGAGGAGCTGAAAGGGCAAATGTGCTCGTTTAATTGTGTTGGAATAATTCCTCAGTCAAGGTATGAAGCTGGAGAAGGATCTTAAGCAGCATTAATGAAGCCCAGAAGACACCAGGCCAAGAAGTCCTTCTCTTCCTTGGCCCTGTCCAGGGTCCTGAAAACGATCTCTCTGCCTGCCTTGCCAAATTCCCAGCATGAGGCTGAATCCTGACTAACTGTTTGTCTTCGTCCACTTGGTTACTGAACATTTGCTGGGTTTATGCTTGCAACCTTTGTTGGAAGAAGTTAATTAAAGCATGAAAGTTCAGCACGAGAGGCAGAATCTGATTACACGCTCATAAACCCATCCTCCCCCAATAGCACAGGTACTCTGTCTCCTGTGGATTTCCCAATTGCAGTTTCATTCATCTGGGTGAGATTATTGTTCCAGAGAAACTCCTACTGTTGTTTGGGGTGAAAGGAGATCCACTTTTAAAAGCCATCTTCTTTCTGGCGTAATTACTATCCTTCTCCACTGCCAAAGAAGTAGACAAGTGAGTCTCGTGGCTCCTTTTTCTCTCTCAAGCATGTTGACGTGTCTTTGCAAATTAGTAGATAGTTTTCTCTTTCTTTCTTTTTTTTCCTGGGAAAAACATTCAGCATTCAGAGAAAATTAAGTGTGTGATGGATTGAGTGAAAATGAAGTTGATGAAAAGAGACTTTCAAGGGTGGGGTTCTTCACTGACACCCCTCCCTTTCCTGCATTCATGCATATTGCCATAACACATTGGAGGTGTTTCTTCCCTCCTTCCTTTCTTTCTCTGTTTGCATCCTTTGCTGCTTCATTCATCAAGAACATTACAGAATATGGATGTCAAAAATAGGAAGGAAGCTTCCTTTGCTGTGAATAACAAAACTCCGCGGTTTGTGTGAAAAAGAATTTCTTTGTCTAAAACATGTTTTCAAATATTCCAAAGAGTTGTAGTTTTTGTAACAAGGAACGTGTTGCTCTTTCAGTTTTCATTTTTGCATTATTCAACAGGACACCAAAAAAGGGAAAAAGAAATATTATGATGGCTTAATTTTAATGTTGGCTACCTTTTTGTGTCATTCTGTTTAAAATGAGAAGAGAGAGACAGTTTGGTCTAGTGGTTAAGGCACCAGGCCAGAAACTGGTAAGTCAGTCCCTCTTTCCCATCCCAGCATATGTCACAGGGTTGTGGTGATGGTAAAAATAGGGGGAGGAAGGTGTGTTGGGTATGTTTGCCACCTTGAGTTATTTGTAAACACAGTAAAGGTGGGATATCAATAAACAAACAAAAATCATAGAGTATGTTGGGAATAAGGTATAATGGATGGATTGAAGAAATTCAATGTGATCTTGAACAGGGAGATCACATAGTGTTGGCTGATATCATCAAACTCCATATGGGTCATTCAAGATCAGTTTTGTGATGTTTGATTTGTGATATCAGACCACAACATTGAAACCATTGAAGTTGGAATAACTTATACTCTTCCTTCTCCTTCTTACTCTGCTGCACTTCCTACCCACACTGTTGTTTTTTTTGTTGTGTTTTTTTTTTTTTGGGGGGGACAGAGACATTGTTTGTAAACAATATTAAGCTAGAATTCCTAACCAATACTACCATGTGCATTGGAAAGTCAACCAAAGGATGAAAAATGTAGAACTGTTTTATTCAGAGTAGTTGTTTGGACAGCATTACGAACTAATGCTTTCAGCTATGGAGTGACTTGGTGGGATTCTGACAACTTCTATAAAGATCCATTCATAGGTCCTATTATTCGAGCTCAGCAATACATCTTAGTACAAAGACTGTGCCAGACACAAGTCTTATCTTTCATTCTTGGAGATCACAGAATGGCCTGGCTTCAATCTTCTTCCGCTTCTCCAAATGTGCGAGGAAAGAATCTACGTCTCAACACTGGGAGAATCTCTGCCAGTCAGTTTAGCCACAATGGCAGAAGATGGAAATGGACTCAGCATAAGGGAGAATCTTGTGTTTTCTCTATCACATCCTCAACCATCCTGATTCTTAGCCATCCAGGTCATGGTTGTCTCAAAGATGCTTTTTCAAAAGGCAACTGGACTTTCTTGGTTGCTTCCTCTGAAAATATTTCATTTCCCATCCAAGAAGCTTCTTCAGCTCTAACAATTGCTTTGCTTTGAAGGTGTTTTGCTGCTCATCCAAGAAGCTTCTTGGATGAGAAGTGAAACATCTTCAAAGAAAAACCAGAAAGTCCACTTTTCAAAGGAAAAAAAAAACAGGAAAATCCAATTGTTTTTTTTGGAAAAATTCCTTTGGGATTATTACATTCTGGTTTTGATATAGCCTTCCTTATAATCTGATTTTCTGCACTATCTAGATTACGCCGATGGTCTTATCTCATCATCGCTCCAGAGAATCCAACTCACATAAAATCACACCTATAATTAGGAAGCCTGATCTTATCCTCCTTTTATTATCTCCATGGTCAACTTTGAAGAAGTCTTGCAACATTTTCATCTAAGCAATATTGACTTCTTGCCAGCTTCCTATCCCAATCTGGATATTCACTGCAATTTCCAAATGGGCACTTCCTGTATAACTACGTTAAAAATGGGTAAATAATTTCCTGGAGGGGCAGTAATGGGTGATATCCTTTCATAATACTAGCTATTTCATATGGCTAAAGTTAATGAACCACTTTATGTTAAACTCCAAAAGCAATTTAGGCCTGTTGTCTTTCAATTAGCTTTTTTTTTGATGAATCAATTAATATTGTCAAAATCTTTTCAAGGTACTGCATGTGTTGCCATGTTCTTTTATTTTTGTTCCCACCTCCATGAAATCCAACATTTGAGCCATACATTTTATACCAATGTGCGGGGGAGGGAAACAAAGAAACAATTAATCTGAGAAATAAATTGTTGGTGCTTGCTGATGCTATGAGAATATTCATTTTAGCAAATCAGTTCCATTTGTTGCCACAGAAACCTAGATGAATTTCTTTTAAATTCTTAGATATGCTTTATATCCTGTTTTAGCCATACCCTGGGCTATTTTAATTGGTATCTAAATGGATGTAAACATATGTGGAATCTAAACAGATTTATTTAGTAGGAGAGAATGTTAAGTGTTGCCTTTAGCTTTTGGTCTCTTAAGCTTCCTATTAATTTTTAAAAGATTTATGTCCAATACTGTATAATTGTGCTGGTAAATTTACAGTGTAAACACACACACACACACATTTCTGTCATAAACCAATGCAGGACAAACATAAATAGAAACAGCAAGCATTACTGTAGTAATGCTGTGAAAAGCACAAAATGTAAAAAGTTAGCATTATTCATGCAGTACTTACTAAGTGCATTTTTTGTAAGGGTTCCGAATACTAAAATTAAGATTAAGAAGAACAGAAGAGATTGATAGAATTGCAAAATGATGAACATTAAACTTTTTGTGTCAATTTTGTCCAGACTGTTTGGATAAGTCCCTAGTTTTCTTGGCAAGTTTTTTCAGAAGTGGCTTCTGAAAGTTGTCTCCTTCCTAGGCTGAGAGTCCAACAATCAAGAAATAGACAATTCCATAATCAAGAAACTGCCAACTCAGAGAAAGAATCAATTGATCAAGTACCAAAAACACTCCCACCAACTCATAGAGCAAATCACTTGTATATAGAAAGAGAGCAAATCCCACTCCCTTCTAAGCCCTGATGATGTTACCTAGTTGGTAATGAAACGTCTGTAAGAAAACAACCAAGCTCAGAGAGCATCAGGGACCTCACATTTTTCCTCTGTTTTGGGCATCCTAGTTTTTAATTTACATGCAGCATCTGGCATATACCCAGGATCAGCAAGAATAGATCTCAAAATTCAATTTCATTTCTTCTTGCTCATGGTACATTGCACATTGGGCCTCATGCAGAATTTGGAGCAAGGACATATTTGCAGAAAGAGCTTAGGAACTGCCAGAACTAACTCTACACCTCAGATAAAATAAACTCACTTATCCTGGCAGTGGTTTTAGGGGATATTTGTGCTGTATAATTTGAGTGTACTTTCCAGATCCTCATAAGGCAGAACACCAATCCTAAATATTTGAAATTAGAAACTGATCTTTTTTTTTTTTTTTGCTACCTTCTACCATCCAGTTTGCACGCCATTACTTTGTTTGTTTGCTTTTAATTAAAAGCCAATTTACAGGTAGATGGAAATGGATAACGATGTTCTCTTAAAGCAAACTGAGATAACGGTTCCGACATCGATTTATGGAATTGCAGTGATTTTTTCCTGGCTAAGAACAAGAGATGGAAATCAGTGCTGACCAATCTGTTGTCCCTAGAGTTGATGTCAACATTAAATGGTAAGTGTACCAAAATGAATTATCTGCCTAGCCCCTTTATTTGATGGAAATTTGTCCCCAAATTAATCCCCTTTAATTGCATCTCAACCACAGGGTTGTATTAGTCTATAATTTCTGGAATAAAAATGATAATATTTGTAACTTTTTTTGAGATGATTAGATAGATAGATAGATAGATAGATAGATGATATAGATTTAGATTTAGATAGGTAGGTAGGTAGATATCTACCTTCTTCCCTATCCCCAGTACAAAGCACCCTGTTGGAAGAGTTTCCTTATTTCTATCTATCTATCTATCTATCTATCTATCTATCTATCTATCTATCTATCTATCTATCTATCTATCTATCTATCTATCTAAATATTTATGTTGCCGCCCACTCACTCTCAGTGACTGAGTTGCTAACAAACAATTAAAACATCCAATATAAAAGAATAAAAAACAGTTACCCTCCAACCTGCTGGTGACAACGCACAATCAAATGAGTCAGTTACTGGGAAGAGACAGCCATTTAGACAACCTGGCCCAAGCCAAGAAGGGATTTAAAGGTGACAACCAGTACCCATAGCTCCATTGTCAAGTATTGACAGTTACTGTCTATCCTAAACTGTGTATTGTTCAATTATTGGACACTATTCAGAATCGTCCTTTAGAGTGAGGTCATAAAGTATGCTGCCTGGATAAAGGGAGATTTCTGAATGCCAAACTTCCATTATATTTTATAACTCTGCCTCTGAGAAAATATACCTTATCACAAAAGAGGTTAATATGGAGACCTGAAGATAAGACTTATCTTGGACAAAGATTAGAGAGACTCTTCTTCAGTCCTCCTTGTCAGGCAGGACCATATCGGAAATTCCCTGATACACATCTTGGCATGGCTGGCTTGGGCTGTAAGTTCAAAGTCAGCTTAAGGTTCTGAGATATCGAACACAGCTAATAAATAAAGCTTTTTGACACAGTAGAGCAGAAAACATTGACTGCTTGCTGTCAATATTAAGAGACAATTCTTTTACCTCTAGTGTAATTTACTGTAATGTACTGATGGCAACGCTGCTTCCCTGGCCGGCAGGTCCGGCAGAGAGAGCCCGAAGCCACCCGTCCTTTCCACCCCTCGCCCAGCCCGTCCCCATCCCCATGCATCTACAAATGAGCCGGCAGCTCCAAACGCTGCAGCGGCATGGGCATCGGGCAGAGTCGCTCATTCAGTGGGGCTCAGCTCAGAGGATGATGCGGTGCAGGCCGTAGCCTTGCCTCCCTGTCCACGGATGGGTGGGTGCTATCACTGCCTCAGGTGGCCTTTCCCGGTGGCCCCTTCAGGGTCGGGCTGGAAGGACTTGGGAAGCCAAGCTCAGGTCGGCCCGGCTCTTTCACATGGCAGGCGGGCATGCACCCGCGGCTCGCTTTCCTGGCTCTGCCCAGCCCACCCGGCTCTGACACGGCCCTGGTGGGATGAATGGAGGGCCCCGTGGGGAGGTGCTCACTGCCTTGGCCAGAGCTCTGCTGCTGGGTGGGAGGGCCCACCTGTCAGCTGTGCTGGGTGCCCCAGGTGAAGCTCTTCGCGCTCTGCCTGGCGCCAGGCAGGGATGGTGGCTGGGCGCTTCTCCCGGGATGGGCCAATCCTGCACTGTGGCCCCAGGAGATTTGCCTCTCCATGTGGGGTTGGGCTGCCCTCTCGGGCAGGGGAGGCTTTGTCGTACCGGTAGTAGGGCGTCGTTTTTAAAAGAATGGGCATTGCCTTTGAATGATGCCTGAGAAGGCTGCAACGGGAGCGCTTGAAGCCGAGTGTCTTTGCCAGGCTCCAGTTGCAGGGAGGAGCCCTGGCTGGCCGTGTTTGGCTGTTCCAAACATCGGGTGGTTGTACCAAATGCCATGGCGTTGCTCCAAATGCCGCGGCAGCACGGGGAGAAGGGAAAGCAATGGTGGCGGAAGGTCTCCTGATATGAAGTGCCCCACCAACACCGAGGTCAATGCAGGCAGCACCATATCCGGATGTGCAACAAAAGTACTTCCTAACGGCAAGCCCCCTGCCATTCCCCACCATTTCGCATGTTTTAATATAGGCCTTAATTTGGGGGGAGGGGCTTAATTTCATTTCATGACTATAAAACATGCTGGGACTTCCTATTGGGGGAGGCCGTATTGTTGGAGAAAAGAATATATAGAGTTCAGGGTTGAACTGTAGTGCTCTCTGAGCTTGGTTGTTTTCTCGTGGATGCTGGGAAACATCTTCAGTACTAGAAGGAAGTGGGGTTTGTGGAGTGGGTTAGCAACAGAAATGCTGGGCTCAGTTGTAGCTCTAAATTGAGGGCTTCCTGTATTATCCACACAGCATCACTGTACCACACAACACAACTGAAGCTCCCCAAAACATGGAAACCAAAAGATAAATTAGCCCAAGAAGAAGAAAAAATAGGAGCCATGCAATGCAAAGACTATAATGGCTACTGTGTAGGACAATCAGGCAGAATACTAGCAGAGTTCATTCATGAACACCAGGTAGCAGACAAGGGACATGGTGTAAACTCTTGAAGCTCACAATGGTGACATGGTGTAAGCTCACAAGGGACATGGTGTAAACTCTTGAAGCTCAACTATAGTTTCAGCTGAGAAACTGAGCATCCAAAACCTAGCTAATTCCAAAAATGTTACGGAATTCCTGAAAGCTTTGCATGAAGTCAAATCAGCCATCAATAGACACACAGAGGTAAACAAATTTACACACCATTCAAAAGACACAATAAAAAAGCTAAGAAGGAAACAAAAATACCAGAACACATCTTCTCCATAAATCAACAGTGAGATAAGGTGGGATTAATACCAGAAAAACATTGTAGCAGAAAACAATATCCTAATCAAAGAACCACCAGGGTGAAAAATCACACACATACCCCACCAATACCGGCAGGGAAAGTTACTGTATATAAACAGAGAATGAATCCCACTCTCTTCTAGCATTAATGACATTACCTAGACAGGTAATGAAATGTCTGCAAGCAAACAACCAAGCTCAAAAATCACCAAGAACTCTGCACTCCTCCTCCTCCTCCCCCTTTTTCCATTCTTCTTCCTCATTTTCTTCATTTCTGCAATTAAAGTTACAATCCTATATGTATTCAACTGGGAGTATACCTCCAGAAGTAAATCAATGGGATTTACTTTTAAGTCTTCATGCATGGAATGGTACTGTTTGGCTCAAATCCCACACATGCTTACTTTGAAGTAAGTTAAGTTCCATTTGAATGATTGTATTTTAATAGTTTAATTTTCATATTCCTACCCAGTTAATTGGAAAAAAGCTAATTAAAAAAATGTTAATAAAGATTACAGTGCCCCTTAGGCTGGAACATTCTCTGCAGAAGTCAATGAGGCTTTGCAAGGGAAACTAAAGAGAAATGTTTTTCAAATGTGTGTGTGTGTGTGTGTGTGTGTGTGTAGGTAGGTAGGTAGGGATAGGGATAGGGATAGGGATAGGGATAGGGATAGGGATAGGGATAGGGATAGGGATAGATGAGAGATAGAGAGATAGAGAGATAGAGAGATAGATAGATAGATGTAGTTGTTTAATATATAATTCAGCAATGGCCTCTTTGTGCATGAGGACTGCCTTTTAGGAGAAAAATATTTTGTAGCTCTAATTCTAGAGTATATAGTGGTATTCTGACTGGCCTGTTACAGCTAGTTCTAAACTTACAGTTGTAAGTTGTGACAGGACCCAATTTTATGACCTTTTTGAGGTTGTTGTTAAGTGAAGGCAGCAGTCATTAAGCAAGCACCTTAACTGTTAAGTGAACCCACTGTTTACTATGGTGTTTGTTTTTTGCTGGGAAACGGAAGTAGATGCCTTTTGCCATTAAAACTGTCGCAAATTGTGACTGTGGGGTGCTGTAAGGAGTCATAAATGCAGACCAATTGCCAAGTGCTCAAAATGCAATATGTGCCTGCTTGGAGGAGGGGGGCAACAGAACTTCAAAACTGGGTCATAAGTAGCTTTGGCAGGAGGTCCGTCCTAACTTCAAACAGTTGCTAAACCATGGCGGTTTATAATTCCAAATTTCAAAATGTCTTCAGTATTTCTCCTTTTGTAATTAATGCTGCACAAAGTGGGATAACCTTTTGGTTTGAAAATAAACCTGAAAAAGAGCCAGGTTAGATTTAATCAACTCACCAAAGGGAAAAAAAATATATCTTCTCCAGATATAGCCTACTCACAAAAGCTACAAGTGGCACAAAGAGCCACAGGAAGAGACACACTTGGCATCGCAAGACAAGATAGAAAGACCTGTGCATGGATTAGAGAGAGAGAAAAAAGGAAAGTATGCCATCAGGAATTGAAATTGGTCACATAGCCAGAAGAACTGATGGCAGATGGACCAAGGCCATCGCAGAAGGGATCCCACTGGATCAAAAGCATCCATGAAAGAGACCTAAAACAAGATGGATGGATGACATCAGCAACTATGGTAGGGCCAACTGGCCAAAGGAAGCTCGGGACCCTCTGGGTTGGGAACAGGTGGAAGAGGCCTTCCCCCAGCAGCAGATAGACAAGGGCTAAAAGGATGATGATGGATTAAAATGAACAGTCAGCCATCAGACAGGCTGGCAGAGAAGACTGCATTTGCATTGATGAGTGTGCATTCTACAAAGAAGTCAACATTTCTGATTAAATTCCAGTGGGATTGTGCCTTGGAAAGATCTTCACCTAGCCAAATTCAGCAAGTCCAGCCATTCTAAGGGAAGAGGACCACTCGTGATGTAGCTATTTTTTAAAAAAGTGTCTTCTGGGCACCCAGATGGCAACACTCATTCAACACCATCAATATGGGTGAAGAAGATGTAGGAGTTTGAAAGTAGCCCTTTTAAAACAAAGCACACAAATCTTTGTCTTGCTTAGAAACATCTCTCGGCTGAACATGGGGACCAACAGACAACCCTTCCCCTCCATTCTAACATGAATAACAGGACAACAAGAGTTGGCAGGGACCTTGGAGGTCTTCTAGTCCATCCCCCTGCTCAAGCAGGAGACTCTATGCCATTTCAGAGAAGTGGCTCTCCAGATTCTTCTTAAAAGCCTCCAGGGATGGGAGCAGTCACAATTACTGGAGCCAAGCCGTTCATGCTGGACTTCATTTATTTATTTATATTTCATATTTCTCAACTGTCCATCTCCCTCAGGGAGGGACCTGATCTGAAGAGGTAAACTGAATGAAATGCTCACCAGATCCTAATTGGGAGAACAATTACGCAGCCTGTCGCAAGCTGAAATCTCCACATGAGAACATCAGTCACCACTGAATCTTCCAATGGGAGCAATTCCATTGCAATTATGAAGTGACATCTTGACATCCGACCCAGATAAGGAAGTAATTCATGTTTGCAACAGGAATGACACAGCTGCTGCTCCATTCCCTCCAGCGTGCGCGTGATCAAACGCACATCTGAATGCCCTACATTAGGGATGATATTCTATAGACTTTGAATTTCTTCTACTTAATTTTGCAGATCAGCATTTTTGGGAGGGAGGGAAACGCAATCACGGGTTTCATTTACTGTCGATGGAATGAGAGGCTAAAGTAATTTGAGATAAGACGGGTTGCAAAGATACAGTATAAATCCTATTTGGATTTGTAACTGAAAATATTCTAAGTATTTTTTTTTGTAAAAAAAAAAACACACCACATTTTTCCAGCAAGCACAGAAGCATTTTCCCCACCCCAAAACTTTACAATGCAATATCATCTTAAAAGATCTGAAATGTGCAGTTGAAAATGTTCCCTATTTATCCATCGGTTTTGCTATGACAGAAAAATAAACCAAGAGAGAGAGGAGGGGAGGGAAGGAGGGAGGAAGGGAGAGGAGTGTGAAAGAGAGAGAGAGAGAAGAGAGAGAAAGAAGAGTGCGTGTGAGAGAGAAAGAAGAGAGAGAAAGAAATAAAGTCACTTTGTCAATGACAAATGCAATGTGTAATTAAAGTAGAGCTTATCTCTTCTTTTACCTCATACAAGTAGTCCTCAACTTACAACCACAATTGAGCCCAACATTTCTGTTGCTAAGTGAGACATTTGTTAAGTTAATTTTGCCCCATTTTTCAGCCTTTTCTGCCACCGTTGTTAAGTGAATCCCAGCAGTAGTTAACTTAGTAGCATGGTTGTTAAGTGAATCTGGCTTCCCCCAAAGTGACCCCCTGACACCCAAGACACAGAAACCATCATAAATGTGAGTCAGTTGCCAAGCTCTCTCTGTGTGTGTGTGTGTGTGTGTGTGTGTGTGTGTGTGCTACAGTGGTTGTAAGTGTGAAAAACGGCCACCACTCACTTTTTTCGGCACCGTTTTATCTTTGAATTGTCGCTAAACGAACTGTTGCAAACTGAGGAATACCTCTACTGTATAATTTGCCATTTTTTCCCCAACGTGGTTCTTCTTTAGCGATCAGGCTTTTCTCTCATCCTTTTAAGGCTTCCTGTGTTTTCCCCTCCCGTAGTGGAGAGAAGGAAAATGAGTTTATTTGACTTTCCGGAGGTAGAAGGAGCTCTTAATTTGGATGATTGAAGTGAGCTCATTTGCAGCTTTGGGAAATGTGTAGAATTCTCTTCTTTTCTTCCCATTTACAAAAAAAGAAAAAAGAAAAAAAGACAACCTTCTTTGTTGAAAGCTCTTCAATATTCTTCAGGAAAACGTTTGCATTTTTATTGCCGCAGCCTTCGCCTCCATATTGATCACCTACTTCATGTCAAGGGGGAAGCCATTAGAACCGAAGAGGCAGATCTGGGCTTTTTTTTTTTTTTTTAACTCCTTCTAGTGACGCTTACGGCTCCATTCTTGATCCCTGGTTGGGTGGATTGCCCTTTGGATGGCAGCCAAAACAGAAATGAAATGGGAAAAAAAGAAAGGAACTAGCCGGATCACTCAAAAATACTTCTGGCCCAGGCAACGGATGCCTTCAACCCACCAAAAATGCTAATTGCTTATTTGCCCAAATCTCCATCCCATGGCTATCATAAGTGTGATGGCCAATCACATTTTTCTTTCTTTTTTTTTTTGTAAATTTTGAGTTTTCACAAAAAAAATACAAATAAAACATCTTTTTTGAAAGTAGCGTAATCCCGGGTTACATTTCTTCGTACAGACACAAATTCAATTTCATGCTCATTTTCATGTTCTATTCCATATCTTATTACTGTTTTACATTTTCTGCATAGCTTCTCCCCTCTTTTAATTTTCTCAATTTTATTTTAATTATCTCATCTCAATTCAAATCATTATATTTATATTTTTTGTCTGTCCTGTTTCAATTATCTATTATATTTTCTCATTAAACAAAGTTTCTCCCGTAGTTACTGATTGGAGTATGACGCCTTTATATCTTTTAAGTTTATCCATTTAACTCTTATTTAGGCTTCAATATATACCCTAAAGTTATAACATTCAATATAATACATAACTTCCATTCGGATTCTGCTTGGTACATTCTTAAAATACACACTATATTCTTAAAAAAAGAAAAAAATATAAATATATGTAATTAAAACAGCACATTCCATTCCAATTCAATTCTATCCTTAATGCTAATATTCATTAAAATATTAACTTCTTTAACATTACTTTTCAATTAAATATCATACTTCTATGGGAACAATTATAAGCTTTTCATAATTAATTTCCCCCTTCACTTATATTTTATAAAACATTAACTAATTAAAATGTTCCCGTCCCTTCCAAATTCAATTTTCTCATTTATTTTATTTCACTTATTTTATTAACAAACATTTCAGTAAGTTACACTAACTATTTTATCCCTCATTTTAATCATACATTGTTTCCAATTTTCTAAAGTTATTTCTATTACTAATTTAACAATACAATCTTGTGTACCTTTACAGAATCCCTTTTTCAGTTAAATTTACACCCATTATCTCTAAATAGGTCCTGTTTCTCTATATCTTGTTCCGGTCCTTTGTAACTTCTTTTCCTTTCCTTCTTCCCTCTCTTCTTCTCTCTCCCCTTTTTACCCCCTTGTCTCTCTACCTCTATTTCTCTCTTCTGTATTCCCCTCTTCTGTTGCTTTCCAGTATTAGACTTATTTTTTGAATTATTTTTCTTTTCTTTGGTTGTTTTTTTAAGTCTTAAATTCTCCATTCTCTTTTCCCCCTTTCCTTTTTCTTTCCCACATAGAATTACTTGTTCATTAAAGATGGCTTCTTCTTTGTCCCAGTCTTCTTGTTTTGCAGACGTTTCTTGTTGTTTCTCATAGTTCCAAATCTCCATTTCTAAGAATTGAAAAACGAAGCCAAAAGAACCCTTCCCTTCTTGTGCATCTTCTTTATACTTTTTAAGTTCCATTTTCAATTCATCCAGAAGTAGTGCCATTGTATAAATTTTTAAACAACCACCCGATTAATTTTAGTCATTCAAATGCAATAACCAAGAATCCAAAGATCACCAAGTAATCCAAATACACGCAAGCTGTTTCTTTTTGCTCTTTTTTTCACTTTCTCTTCCTGGGGTTCTACTGTTTAGTTACAAAGTTTCAGTTAAAATGTATCTTTTAGAAGTCTTGTTGAAGTTTTACTGTAGATTCTTTTTAATTCCAGGCAGTCTCCTCCCTCTTTCCAGATCCTGCCCTTTTATTCTTTTTCTCTCCCTTCCTGCTTATGAAAAAAAATGTTAGTGTCCAGAAATCTTTATTATCCCTTTGACGTTTTGTTTTATTTTCAGCTTAATTGCCTGTTGATGTCAAAGCGGATTTTTCCAATTTCTTATTTAAGTCTCTTAGTTGTCAGTATAGGGAAAGGGAGCGAAGAAAAAATAAACCAAACCTTTCCCTTTTCACTTTCCTTCGCTGCTTCCGACTCTTCTTTGGGAGCGATGTTATTTTTTGTAAATTTAAATTCCAGAGTACCTTAGTTGTTGCTTTTGCAATTTAACCCGGTCAGCCAAAACTTTCACTTCTTATCTTCCTCCTGCACATTCTTTTCCAGTCGAGTTCTTCTTTGAGGTGGCCATTTCTGACCACCGCTGCAACCGCCTTCAGGAAAGGGAGTAATGGCCAGCTGAGGAGGAGAGATGCAGCTCTCCTCAACCCTGCTGGCAGTCTCCCCCCTCTTCAACACCTCTACAGGGTGGCTTAGCCCTGAAACCAGCTGGCTCGGGGTGCTCCAGTGGCGAGCCCAGATCGAAACCGCGCACAATCGCGGATTTCTGTCTGTTGCCGAAGGAACTCAAACCAGAAGGGCGCCAATCACATTTTTCAATGCTGTTGTAACTTTGAACATTCACTAAATGAATGATTGCAAGTGAAGAAGTCCCTGTATAACTCCTCCTCTTCCTCCTCCTCCTCCTTCTCCTTTCCTCCTCCTCCTTTTTTATAACATCATCAGACTTAGAAGGGACCTTGGAGGTCTTCGAGTCTAACTCCTTTATTCAGGCAGGAGACCCTATATCATTTCAGACAAATGGATGCACAGTCTCTTCTTGAAAGCTTCCAGGGACGGAGCACCCACAATTTCTGAAGGCAAATATTTTCACTGGTTGATTGTTCTCACTGTCAGGAAATTTCTCCGTAATTCCAGGTTGCTTCTCTCCTTGATCAGTCCCCATCCATTGCTTTTTATTCTTTCTTCAGCTGCTTTGGAGAATAGGTTGACCTTTTCTTTGTGGAAGCCCCTCAAATATTGAAAGACTGCTACCCTGTCTCCCCTGGTCCTTCTTTTCACCAAACTAGACATACCCAATTTCTGCAACTGTTCATCGTATGTTTTAGCCTCCATCCCCCTAATCATCTTTGTTGCTCTTCTCTGCACTCTTTCTACAGTCTCGACACCTTTTTTATATCATGGTGACCAAAACAAAATGCACTATTCCTAGTGTTGTCTTACCAAGGCCAGTATGCATATTTTAAAATGCTGGAGCCTATCTATAATTTGTTTTTCCAAGCCGTAGGTAGCAAAGTATTTCCTTTCCTTTAGATAATAAGACTCTAGATCATATATGACAAAGGTCTGCAATGTATTTGCTCAGACAATGAAGAAACTGTCGAAACTAGAATGAAGATGACATTATCAAAAATAAGGTATGCTTTCTCTCTCAGGGTAAAGATTCAAAATAAATATCTTTGACAGATGGCTATCCAGAACACAAACATCCTAGGCAGTTTGCCTATTCATGGTTTGAGCTTCCTACATTTCCCCCCCAATGCTCAAGTGAGTTCAGTATTTCTATTATTTATCTTCATTATTCTGTCATGGCTTTTTCTGTTTTCCCCACTTTTTGGGTACTTGAAAAGTGTCATCCTATCTCCCCTCAATCTTCTTTCCTCAAGGTGAAATATACTCCATCTATCCTCCTTTTCTAGCTCCCTTGTTAGCCTTTGTTGTCCTCTCCCCAAACCCATTACAATTTATCAGATTCCCCCCCCATAACTGTAGTGACTAGAAAATAGGATAGGCAAGGAAGAAGGAAAAAAACCAGCAACAAGAAAAAAAAATCTCTATGCCTATGTCTTAGAAAAGAAAATGCAATGCTAATTTAAACATTCTCTTCTGAAGAATATCTAAAGAATGTTAGATATGAGAGTGAAGATAACTAGTAGTACTCTGGGTTATTTTTTTAAGAGAGCATCGTCTCTACTTTTCTGCTATTTTCTCTCACTTTCTTTTATTTTAACCAACCTTTTCCCCATTATAAACTTTTGAATGTTTTGCATGCTTACTGAGATTATTATGGGAGCAGGGGGAAACCACTGTTCTGTGCAAACGATTTCATTCTTTTATTCATTCTTTCAGCTTTTCCTATGCAGAAATCGAGAGATAAGTTTATGATACACAAGGTCTGACCTCTGAGATGGTTAAATTTGGGGACTAGTGGATTAGCATCATGATTGGTTGGCTTGCTAAGAAAAGCCCACTTACAACTGGACAGCAGCAATGGGAGAGGAGAGGCAAGGAACTGGAATGCAGGGGGAGGTACTGGGAAGGCCAAAGGAATGCAAGTGGTCCTACTTAAAACCTGAGATAAATCCAGCACTCCATTGGCTGGGAACGCCTGAGGTGGAGAGTCCATTCCCAAAACAAAGTGAGTGTACAGATTGGCTAGATGAATGGACAGTGGGAGGACCAGGTGAAAAGGGAATGTTTTCCTATGCTGTTTGCGCGTGAAATGGTTAGAATTGGCTTTTCTACTTCTGCACCCATATGGAAACTTCAGTAAAGTTATACTCTTGGTAAAAATAGGTGTCCCAGGAGTTTTATTTGCTGCTTTAGCCAATGGGATGGTTGTCATCTAGACATTCTGAAGCTGCTGGCTAAATAATACTAAAGCACAGGGATTTTGAATTTCCGGGTCCTGAACACAACACACAATTTCATGAGAATTGTCTAATGTATTTTGTGTCTTGCATTTTTGAAAAAAAACAAAGCAAATTAAGTAGTTGAGATTCATTATCAGTTCATTGGCTTCAGTGCCATTGTGTTTTGTCTCTGGGATTGTTTGATGGAAATGGGAACTGCATCAAAATATTGCCAGCCTCTCATTTAACTAGGTTTCACACAACCATTTGGGAAATCCCATAGGTACTACACAACTAGTGTGAATTGGTATTATTGGAGAAGACTCTTGGGAGTCCCTTGGACTGCAAGGAGATCCAATCAGTTGATCCTAAAGGAAATCCACCCTGAGTGTCCTTTGGAAGGACAGATATTGAACCTGAAGCTCAAATATTTGGGCCACCAGATGAGAAGGGAGGACTCCTTGAGGAGGACCCTGATGTTGGGAAAGATGGAAGGTGAAAGGAGAAGGGGACAGCAGAGGAGGAGATGGTTAAAGGCAAAGGTTCCCCTGGCAGATATGTGCTAGTCATTTCCAGCTCTAGGGGGCAGTGGTCATCGCCCTTACAAAGCTGAAGAGCCAGCACTGTCTGAAGACGTCTCCATGGTCATGTGGCCAGCATGACTAAACACGGAGCACTGTTACCTTCCCACCAAAAGGGTCCCTATTTTTCTACTTGCATTTTTACATGCTTTCAAACCGCTAGGTTGGCAGAAGCTAGGACAAGTAACAGGAGCTCACTCCATTACGTGGCACTAGGGATTCAAACCACCAAACTGCCAACCTTTCTGATCGACAAGTTCAGCGTCTTAGCCACTGAGCCACCGCATCCCTAGGAGATGGTTAGATGCTGTTATTGATGCAATTAATATGGGTTTGGACAGACGCTGGGAGACAGTGGAGGATGGGGGGTATTGGCATGTTGTGGCCATGGGGTTGCAAAAAGTCAGGTATGACTTAATGACTGAACACCAACCAAGTTCTACAAGATGTCTTTCTGCTACGAACATTTCTAACATATTTTAAAACCACGACTACTTTGTGTCACGTCGGTTGCTTCATATTCTGGACATGGCTGTGACCAGTCTTCCTCTGTAAAAGTCAACTAAGCCTTGAGGAATGTGAAAAAGAAGGTATGTCTGCATCAGATATAGACTGCATGACGTACACTGTACAGTACTTCTGATTACCATCTTTGAAACAAGATGTGACACAGTCAACTCATGTAGAGATGAGGACAACTAAAACTATGATATATTTTTCCTGGAAAAAATGTTTAGAAAAGATTGATAAATTCTTTTCTTGCACTGGAAGAAGGGACAGGGGAAAGGGTTTGATTGATTCATTTATTTATTTATTTGGCTCTGTCAAAATACTATGCGTCAGGCCCTGAAATTTATTAGAAGAAATTTAGGACTGGTCAAATAAAACATACATCTTTCTTGTTTCCTTCCTTCCTTCTTCCCTCCTTCCCTCCCTCCCTTTCTCTTTCCTTCCTTCCTTCCTTCCTTCCTTCCTTCCTTCCTTCCTTCCTTCCTTCCTTCCTTCCTTCCTTCCTTCCTATCTTTCTGTTTTTCATTTGATTGATCTGATTGACTGATTTTCACCTCACCTTTATTATTTTATAGACATTTCAAGGCAGTGAACATAGACATAAATTATTGATAAAATACATTATTGTGAAACATGGGATTTGGTTTGATTCAGTGGGGCTCTTCTTCTGTTTATATGTTTTTAAAAAACAATTTTATAAACTATTCAGTAATTTTATTTCTATGGATTGTTTGCGACACGTGTTTTCTCTTTAGATCGGATAAATTCTTCACCAAGTTATTGTTCTGATATCTTGAAGATTGAGTATCCAAATGGATCCTTTTCTTGAAAACCTGGGTCTTCATGAAGCAATTCCCATGCCTCCAGCCAACACTCCCAATTTCCAAGCCCTTATTTCTAAGAGGAAGTTAAAAGTATCATCTTTCTGGCATTCTGACAATTGTTAGTCCTTTTCTTTCTGTCTGTCTCTCTCTTTCCTCCACTCCATCTGCCCATTTTTATTTAATTTGAGGTGAGTCCAGGGACAAAGAAGGCTTTGGACCATCCACTCACAAATAAATAATGAATGGGCAACTCTAATTTAAATGGAGATCAATAGCTTGGCATTTCAGCTTGGAATCCCAGTGATTATCCTTCCAATTCGTTCCACAGTGAAGGATATTCCACAAGATTTAATGGTGGTTTGATTGGCATTGCTTCTTTTGAGTTTTGATCCTGATAAGGTGAATTTCTGCCCTCCCGCCTTCCCAAAATAGGGAATATTTTAGCACTATAGTCAACAGCTTATCCCCCTCTCAAACCCAGTATACTAAAGGAAATAATTAGAGCTTGTGAATGTTGTGGACAAATGTCAATGTCAACCATGAAATAGATTTTTTATCCTAGTGAGTTTGACTTTGAACAGGGTTTGGTTGGCTAACAAGAGGCAAAAGAAATCATTGCAAAATGCAAAATGCCATTATCAAACTATGCAGCCGTTTTTGGAGCGCTGAAGTCTTCATTATCATAGAGCTGCATGTTTCATAATTCACTGGTGCCTTTACACATTGCAGGCACTAAATGAAACTAATAAAATATGTTTTTGATCTTTCCAAGGAGTAATTAAGCAGAAACACAGAAGGGGAAAAATATATGTATATTATATGATGAGGAAGTGCACAAGCCTCTGCACAGTCAGGCACATTATTATATCGCAAGGTGCCGAGAGGTTAATTTCCATAGTCGGCGAGGAGTTTTGAGACCTGCCTTTGTTTTTAATCAAATTTTGCTTTATTGGAGATTAGAGAGTAGATATTTTTTTTATCAGATTTTCCTATCTAAAGCAATTTGCTTAATTACTAGACTGAGATTTGAATAACAGTGATTGCATTAAAATGACTTGAATAGAGGGAAGCATCATATTGAATCAGGAAGAAGCGAGGGATGGAGAGGTTTGCCTTTGATTTTGGGTCTCATAAAAACTAAATAAATTATCCACTGTTTTCATGGTGGGCGAAGACTGGAGGAAACCTCAGCATGTATTTCTTGGGAAGAAATGTTTCCCCAGCTTTCTTAATCTATTAAAATGCTTCTGTTTGAAGCCATATCTGTACAGGTGGTCCTTAACTTATTACTACAATGGAGCCACAAATTTCTGTTGCTAAATGAAAGAGTTGTTAAATGAATCTTGACCATTTTACAACCTTCCTTGAGACAGCAGTTGAGTGAATCCCTGCGGTTGTTAAGTTAGGCAGACGTGGGTTAAGTGGTTAAGTTTCCCCATTGACTTTGACAGTCAAAAGATCACAAAAGCATGATCATGTGACCTCAGGATACGGCCACTGAGCCAGTTGCCAAGCAACCAAATTTTGATCAGGTGATCAGTGGGGATGCTGCAATGGTCATGTGAAAAAATTACCTAGTTGGTTAGCAAAACATCAAGAAAACAAACAAGCTCAGAAAGCACCAAGGATCCCATAATCCTCCTCCTCCTCCTCCTTTCCACAAACTTCACTTGCTTTTGTCATGAAAGATGTCACCCAGTTGGGTAATGAAACATCTGCAAAAAAAATCCCACCAAGCCCAGAGAGCACCAAGGACCCCACAATCCTCCTCCTCCTCTCTTTCCACCAGACGCACTCACTTCTAGCATGGAAGATGCCACCTAGTTGGGTAATGAAACATCAAGAGAACCACCAAACTCAGGAAGCACCAAGGCCAAAGTAAGAAGGTCCTTTGGTTCCAAGTTTCCAAGGCTGAAAAAGACACTTCTCTGCTTCCAGCTTTCCACAACCGATGAAACTGTGCGCTTCACAAGCCTAGAGTGCAACTTAGTGATAGATCGATACTTACTGATGGAGCAAAAGGAAGACATGCTCCTGCTAAATCCTCACTGGAGGATTTATCTACTCAAAGGCCCACTAATGAAATTCTTTCAATGTCTTATAGATGTGTTTAAGGTTGCCAATATGGTCTCCCAGTGTAATTTAAGATGTCTGACTGTTAAAAAGTTTACCCGATCATTGTATAGCAAATCCTGCATATCTTGGGCTTCTGAGATTAATCTTTTCCAGAGGTGGTCTTCAGCAGGTTCTGACCAGTTCTGGAGAACTGGTAGCAGAAATTTTGAGTAGTTCGGAGAATCAGCAAATCCCACCTCTGACTGGAGATTTTACAGTATCCTTCCCCTGCCATGCCCACCAAGTCACGCCCAAAGAACTGGTAGTAAAAACAATTGAATCCCACCACTGATCTCCCCACCCCCATCAGCAAGGCTAAGAAACCAAAAAAAAAAAAATTGCCCTGATATTTGCCTTCTTCTTCTAAAGAAACTGGAAAGGACCAATAGCACCATTAGAGAACAGCATTAGCTCCAGAAAAATAAAAATAAAATGTGGTTCCTAGAAAGAAGAATTATTCACAAGATTAAAAAGGATATTGTGCATGGTAAGCAATGATGATGGATGCAGAAAAATTACATGTTAGGGCAATATAAGAAATGATGTTACAAATTAAGAAGTCCCTGCTTTGACTTTCTTTTGTGCAATAGTTTCCACTGAAAATCTGAAGGAGAGAAATTCTTTTTTTTTATTTTTTGTCACTCAACATGAAAATAATAAATTGACCCTGTTTACCCAATGAAATAAAGATTGCACAATAATTCATAGGAAGCAAATGCTCAGCAAATGCTATCATACCGTCAATTCATATGTGATCTGGAGGGATAGAATCAAGATCACATGAAGTTCTAGTAGCGCTGTACACAGCCTTAGTAAGGCCACACTTGGAGTATCTGCATCCAGTTTTGGTCACCACAAAAGATGTTGAGATTCTAGAAAGAGGGCAGAGAAGAGCAATCAGGATGATTAGGAGGCTGGAGGCTAAAACATATGAGGAACAGTTCCAGGAACTGGGCCTGGCTAGTCTAGTGAAGAGAAGGACCAGGAGAGACATGATAGCAGTCTTCCAATATTTGAGGGGCTACCCCAGAGAGGAGGGAGGGGTCAAGCTATTTTCCAAGGCATCTGAAGGCCAGACAAGGAATAATGGATGGAAACCAATCAAGGAAAAAAGCAACCGAGAGAAGAAGGTAGGAGAAATTTCCTGACAGTAAGAATAATTAACCGGTGAAATGGCTTGCCTTCAGATGTTGTGGCTTATCCAACACTGGAGGGTTTTAAGAAGAGCCTGGACAACCACTTGTCTGAAATGGTATATAGGGTCTCCTGCTTGAGCAGGTGGTTGGACTAGAAGACCTCTGAAGTCCCTTCCAATTCTATTATCCTATGTTCTGTATAACAGTGAGGGCTGTTGTCTTCATCATTGTCATTACCGTCTTAATGGGACTACCAGCTTTGCTGTAGGTCCATCATCAACCATCATGATGGAGCCCAGGGTTAGCAAGTCCTAGTCGTTATATTCATTTGCTCTAGATGGGGAAACATTATTGCACCTTTTATCACCTGTTCCCGGGACACTGCAACCATCATAAATATGAGTCAGTTGCCAAGGGTCTGAATTTTGATCACGTGACCACGGCACTCTGCAATGGTCACAAGTGTGAAAAAAATGATCATAACTCATTTTTTTCAAAACCATTGTAACTTAATAGTCACTAAATGACCCCGTTATAAGTTGAGGATTACCTATATATTCTTCAGCGGGCAATTTAAGTATCTAGTTCATATTTTAGTATTCCCAAAAAGGCACTTGGGAAATTAAGATAAATTAAAATCTCAAGAGTTATCCAGTCACGGAATATTTATCTCCTCGTAATTGCAGCTTTATTACAGTTAACCTTTCATATGATCATACATTCATTGCCTTTTATTTCTCTTTATTCTTAACACCAATAACTTTCAGCAATGTTTCATGTGTGCCTTCAAATGAACTTTTGGCCATTAAGGGTGGAAAAATCAGAACCAAAAAAAGTGGCTAAATGCGTGAAAGTAAACGAAACCTGAGCTTGATTTAATTTAAAACTTAATTATATTTAATTAATTGAACATAATTAGAGGGATTATTCTCCATGCACTTAATAACTCCCCGCGTTTCACCCCAGCTATTAGAATAACAATTACTAAAGGCAACCCCCAAGACTTTTTGGGGGGGGCAAAAGATGCAAACTATTTTAAGATGCCACAAGACATTCATCAATTGGATTTTAAAACCAACGTATCCGTCTTGGCACATTTGTTTAAATAATTCTGCAGGGAAATACCTGTTGGTTTGCAACTCAGGAAGGAATCCTAACTTCAAAGCAGATGTATTTCCTTCTGCAAGAGAGAGAGAGGGAGGGAGGGAGGGAGGGAGGGAGGGAGGGAGAGAGAGAGAGAGAGAGAGAGAGAGTGAGAGTGAGAGAGAGAGAACACAGACACAAACCCTCTCACTTTTTTATGTAAAGGACAACTTTTCTCTCAACAGACCTGCTTGGTGAGAAAATTCACCTTATCTTATCTCATAAGGCTAGGACTGATTTGGCCAGACAATCAAAAATATTGTATATAGTCTGGATCTTGAAATTAGAAAATAAATACAGAAGCAAACAAAATCAGTAAATAACAAAAGGAGAATGACTTTTCTGTTATTATATGCATATGTCCATGAAACCATCTGGAACTGAGATTTTCCTTCTTGGAATCACCCCATTAATGCTGGGATTTCTATGGAATAAAAAGTAATTTCTTAAGCAAACGGGTCTTAACCCCTTCACCCCAAAAACTTTAACCTTAGTCTGTCTACTATTGACCTCATCCCCCTTCCTAAGAGGCCTGCATAAGTGCACCAACGTGCCTACTGTCCCTGTCCTATTGTTTCTTTTATTTTTCTTATATGTATCCATGTATTCATAACTGTGTTTTTACTTATACCTATTATCTTGTAAGCAATTGACAAATAAAATAAAATAAAATAAAATAAAATAAAATAAAATAAAATAAAATAAAATAAAATAAAATAAAATAAAATAAAATAAAATAAAATAAAATAAATAAAATAAAATAAAATAAAATAAAATAAAATAAAATAAAATAAAATAAAATAAAATAAAATAAAATAAAATAAAATAAAATAAAATAAAATAAAATAAAATAAAATAAAATAAAAAAAATAAAATAAAATAAAATAAAAATAAAAAAATAAAATAAAATAAAATAAAATAAAATAAAATAAAATAAAATAAAATAAAATAAAATAAAATAAAATAAAATAAAATAAAATAAAATAAAATAAAATAAAATAAAATAAAATAAAATAAAATAAAATAAAATAAAATAAAATAAAATAAAATAAAATAAAATAAAATAAAATAAAATAATCAAATCAAATCAAATCCTTTATTCTGCCTTCTGCTGTTGGAAAAGACATGCCAGTCCCTCTGATTTGGCATTGTTCAGATAAATATAGATGTGTTGTTCTTTCTTAAATATTTGCAACCTTCCCAGCTGCCACTTCTGCATTAAGAAACACAGAGCCTTGAATTACTTAAGGGGGGGATGAATAACTCTGGGTTTGTAACTGCCAAATTATCTGGACATAACTATAGAAGCAAATAGGAATCAGCGAAGGAGTTGCCACAGCAACACATATTACTATAAAAAGAGACCGGCCAATTATTAGGCGAATAAATGGCAGCAAACTTAATGCCCAATTTACAAAACAAAGAAGGAAGTGGGGGAAAAAAATACCCAATCACATTCCCCTCCTTCACAAGATTACAGTCTGGCAACATGGAAAAAGATTAGGTTTTTATTACAATTTGGGCATCATGCAATTTGGATTCAAATTGAGATAAACAATTTGGAAAATGTAAAAGGCCCACATAATAACAATGGTAATAATCATGAGACCTGCAAATAGAAATACAGGAAGTCCTCGATTTACAACAACAATTGAGCTCCAAATTTATGTGGCTAAAGGGGTCGTTTGTTCTTGCCACACTTGTTAAATGAATCACTGCGGTTATTAAGTTAGAAAGCTGCAACAGTCATAAGTGTGAAAAACAGTCATAAGTCACTTTTCTCAGTGATGTTGTAACTTTGAACGATCACTAAATGAGCTGTTCTAAGCCAAGGACTTCCTGTACAACAGCTGTGGCAAAAGAAAGCAAAGGAGCATCAAGATAGGCATCTTGAGGACAATCCCAAAACAACTGGAGCACTGCATGAACCCTATCAGTCACTTGTGGAAGGCAGTTTTCCTGGTTCTGATTACATCCTGCACTGATACCTTTTGACGCCATCCAAGAACATCTTGCTTATCCCAGGTCATTGGGAAGGATAGGGGGACAACAATGCCAAATCTGGGCTAAACATCTGGCTGATGGTGGGATGAACCCTACTCATGAAATAAATGTCAAGAGAGGGGAAGTTAGAGTGTATAGATTGGTGGAGGGGAGAAGGGCGTTTCACTAGCATTTCCGCCTCCTTCTTGGGATGGGATGGGTTGATGTAATTTCAGGAAGAAGGAAGCAAGCAGTGACAGGGAGTAGCAGTTAAAATGTTTTGGAACTACTGGGAGAAAAAATGGGCAGAGTCTCTCCTGGTTATTCTGTTTGTCATTTACTTGGTTGAATAAGGCTGTCCTTCATAGGGCTGGAATGACCCCTGAAGATCTTCTAGTCCACCCCCTGCCTGAGGAGAAATCCTTATATACCATCCCAGATAAATGGTTGTTTAATCTTTTCTGGAAACCCTCCAGTGATGGAGCTCCCACAACTGCAGAAGGCAAGCTACTCCATTGATTAATCATTCTAACGATCAGGAAATTCCTTCTTATCACAACACCCATCACAAGATTCACTGATGACTCACAGCCACACCTGAAGCCTTTAGAAGAACACCAATACTGACATCCCCTAAATTTCACTGAAGATGTTATCTAGCCTGGTAATGAAACCTTCAGAAACCAACCCACAAGCTCGGAGAATGAACCTGCATCCTAATTCCTTCTTACTTCCAGGAGGGATTAAGTGTTTTTATCAGGATAACCTCGTCTACCCAAATAGGTTGTCAGGTTGCCCTAATAAAAAACACTTAATTTCTCCCCTGGTATAGCCAGCAAAACAAGGAGAGTCCATGGCTTAGAGGTTAAAACATCTACCTAAGATGTAAGTATCTCGGATTGGAATCCCAGAAGGGTATAGCTAGCTGATGAGAGCTAAATAGCTTAAAATAGATGTATGCTTTGTTAGTTGCAAAGTCATGTCTGACCCATTGCAACTCCATGGACAACATTCTTCCAGGCCTTCCTGTCCTCTTCCATCTTCTGGAGTCCATTGAAGCTCACGCCGACCACTTCAGTGACTCCATCCACCCCCCTCCTTCTCTGCCATCCCCTTCTTCTTCTTTTGCCTTCCATAGTTCCCAGCATTAGGCTCTTCTCCAGGGAGTCCTTCCTTCTCATGAGGTTGGATGGCCTTGCAGTCCAAGGGACTCGCCGGAGTCTTCTCCTCCAGCACCAGAGTTCAAAAGCCTCAATTCTTTGCCGCTGAGCCTTCCTTATGATCCAACTTTCACAGCCATACTTTGCAATTGGGAAAACTCTATGCAGTTATGTTGGCAGGATGATGTCTCTGCTTTTGAGTATGCTGTCTAGATTTGCCATAGTTTTCCTCCCCAGGAGCAAGCAACTTTTGATTTCTTGACTAGTCTCCCTTTATTTCTTTGTCAGTAAATGTAAATTTATTGTAGGAGGGATCTCCTTCGGATGAGGTTCCACCCATTGCTTCTTAACTGTGAACAGACTGAGGTGTCCCCTTGAAGGTGGATGAAGTTATTGTCCATATGATTAGATTCCCAGCAGTATCAAAATTAATTCCAGCATCTGTGATGGATTACATACAGGAAGCTGGTTCTCTCATCCTCTGGGAGTGGAGATGAAGAGTCAACATCACTTGTTTTCTCTGGATTTGGGACTTATGGAAAGTAGGTTTGCACCAGGGGTACTGAAGACATTTCCTGGTTTTAAAATCAGATGGCAGCTGATGCCAAACAAATTCTAGCTAATCCTTAGTTTGTGGGTCACAAAAACTGGAGTGCTAACTGCTCTGCTGATTTACAGGCAGGTTAACATTCTCAGGGGAAATATAAAAAGAAAGGCTAATTGCTGATTATTCTTTTCTACTGGAAGACATTTGTTCTTATTACATTTGAGGACAGATTAGGTACAAGTTGACTAATGCAAATGAATGAGGCTTTTGTCATTGGCCAAGACCATCTGGAATGCATTTTAATTGCTGATCTTCGTGCTTCTCCAGGAAATGCAAACACTCACCATTTGATCTGAGCCTGGTTGGTTCTATATTTGAGACTATAATGACACCACTAATGGTTTCTGGGAGAACAGGGACAAATGTATCAACGGGGGAGCTTCTGATTCAGGACAAAGCTTAGCTAGGAGGACACGTTGCAGTTGTATTTAGCTTTCAGTATATGTCAGCCTTGCCAGGGAGACCAGACGGGAAACACAACCAATTCTACTTTACTATAAAGCGACACAAACAGAATCTTGCAAGTTTGAAAATATGAATCTCCCACCATCTCCTATACAGACTGAGAAAGTAGGGAGGGTCCTTCGTGAGCCTCTTTCTCTACCCATTAGGCCACTGTGGGCTATGCTGTCTCTTATCTGATCATTCCATAAGCAGCAACTCTTCACCACTGTCCCCCCTCCCAAGGTCTTTCACACATACCAATACACCTTAGGCATAAAAATTGGGAGACTTCAGGCCTATCACCAGGAGATGGTGAGTTCTAGTCCCACCTTAGGCATGAAATCTGGCTGGATGACTTTGGGCCAGTCACTCTCTCTCAGCCCAACTCACCTCACAAGGTTGTTTTTGCATAGAAAAACAGCAGGGTGAAAGTATGACTGCAAATGTCCAGATTTAGCACTCTGTTCTTTCATTAGCTGCAATAGGTGCTACTAATAAAACAAAGGAAACAAATCTTTCAAAACTGAAATATAATTCTGCCCCTGCAAAACAATTTTGCTCTCCGCCCACTTCCTTCCTCATACTGTATAACAAATTAAATTGATCTTTGCAGTAGATATGCTTACAAAAACCCCAAATCCCATTGCTCAAAGCACAAAAGATATTTGGCCTCTATTAGTACTGCAGAAATATTTGTTATGTAAGTGTGTGAAGGTTCTTAAAATAAGCTGGCTTTTTCAGATTTATGTTTAAAATTCTAAAGTCTTGATGTCATCTCTTTATCTCAATTGAACACTCTTCCTGCTATGATCATTGGTTTCCTTCCTTCCTTCCTTCCTTCCTTCCTTCCTTCCTTCCTTCCTTCCTTCCTTCCTTCCTTCCTTCCTTCCTTCCTTCCTTCCTTCCTTCCTTCCTTCCTTCCTTCCTTCTCCCCCTTCCTCTTCCTCTTCCTTTCACAGTTCAAACAACAACAACAGAATACCAGAGGACTCCACATGGCAATATCAACTTCAGAAAGATGTTGGGATGCTAACTGGAAACAAGACATGTTCTGGCAATTAGAGTGATGAATTACGTGGTGATCTCTTATTCTATTAAGTAGCCCTAACTCTCCTTATTTTTTCTAGCTTTGCAAAATTCAGTTAGATGATGCTACTGCTAAGTAATATTTAACCTCCTGATCTTTCCAATTCATATTAAATGCAGAGGGGCTGGGAAACCAATAACACGCTGTTATTGAAGCAGGAGAGCAGAATGTAGTTTCCTATATGGATCTGAAAATGGCGTTTGACCTGCAGAAATAAAGTGGAAGTGTTTATTTTATTCCCCGGAGCATGATTTGTCATCATAACCATTAGGTCCATCTGTGACTAACCAGCTTTTCAGGTGAGCAAATAACAGGAAAGAACATGTGTCAAAAATAATTTGATTGAGTTCATTATTTCGTGAATAATACCATTTTGCTTGATTTAATTAAAGGGCAGTAAACCGAAATGATTTTTGCATCAGTCGAAAGTTCCTTTTATCCTTGCTTCTCAAATCAAGGAAAATCTATTATCCTATAGAGTGATCACACTTCAGATGATTTAATTCCCCAAGGATGATCTCACCTTGGTAATCCGTTAGTAGACAAGATACATTTGCTTGTCCAATGACAAGTCTGATAGGCTGTAACTTGATTTGACTGTACTTATTTCTCCTAAAATGGGGTTTTGTAATAAAAATAACATTCCTAGTAAAAGAATCTCACTTTCATAAATGCATTTTCCAAGCCCTATAATAAATATTTGTAGGAAATAGTTTATCTATCTATCTATCTATCTATCTATCTATCTATCTATCTATCTATCTATCTATCTATCTATCTATCTATCTATCTATCTATTGAGCTAGCTAGCTCACTAGATGATAGATAGATAGATAGATAGATAGATAGATAGATAGATAGATAGATAGATAGATAGATAGATAGCTCAATAGATAGATAGATAGATAGATAGATAGATAGATAGATAGATAGATAGATAGATAGATAGATAGATAGATAGATAGATAGATTTCTTACAAATATGTATTATGTGGCTTGGAATAGTGGTTCTCCTACTTGTAAATGGAAATAAATTATTTTGTTGATGGAAATAACAGATGCATAAATTTCATCTGGACTGTTGTGGAAATAACAAGTTGAGACACTTTTGTTGTATGTAATGAATCCCAGTTTTGTTTGTAGTGTCCAGCAGCTGATGTTCAAAGATTTATGTAAAGAGTTGGTTGGCTTCTGTGAAAGTGTTTCAGGGCATTTCAGACATATTTATGCCATTTGAAATATTTCCTTTTCTGAAGTGTATTTAACTGGGTAGAATTTTTTGGAGAATGGGAGAGAGGGAAGATTAAGTGACCGATTCAGAAGAAATGAATTTTTTGAATTGCCAAATAGTCAATGGGAGGGAGGGGGGGAGGAAAAGGGAAGGAAGGGAGAAAGAGAGAATGAAAGACAAAAACACAAGAAAAGAAGGAAAGAAGACAAGAAGAGAGGAAGGAAGAAAAGAAAAAGAAAGAAGGAAAGAAGAAAGAAAAGAAAATGAAAAGAAGGAAAGAAGGAGGGAAAGAAGGAAGCTTTGTTCCATTGGACAGAAATGAATTGAGAAATCAGTTCAGTTACATCCAAACCAAATGTCATAATGTAATGGTATATATTTATTTAGCTCAGTTGCTACAGCTTTAATCAGTCATTTAAGAAGGAGAAGTGCCCAGAAAATTTCAGCAACATACTTCTGAGTGGAATAATACTCACCCAATCTTAGTTGATTTTTGAACAGTTGCAAAAAATCAGACCTTGTTAGTACTTGGATAAGAGACCCTAAAAAAATATCCTGGATGGACTGAAAGTTGGGAGGAGAAAATCCATAGAGGAAGCAACTATTGTAGCGGACAAGAAAATTACATCGATATCTCTGTGAAATCATCAAGACTCTTGGTCCTGATGCCAAGCTAAGGGAGATGTTATCATTTCTTTTCTTTTTTTTAAAGAAAGAAAGAGAAACAGAGCAAAAAAGTTTTAGCAATTTAGCAAACATCTTTGAGTGAAGGTAATATTTAAATGTCAGAGATAATGCAGGCTGCTTTGCTTATCTATTCTCTGGATGCCAGTCACAAAAATGTGCTAGGATGATGTCGGAGCAAAATAAAAATTTGTTCCATTTTATCTAAAATTTATTCCATTTTATCTAAATTCTGGTGCTTGTTTATCAGTAGGTAGCCAAATCCTGTTTATTTCCCATATTTGCATTATTTTGTGTAGTTGAGATGTCAAACAGGATTGATGCTCAGCTAGATTGAACATAATTAGATTGAACATAAACCCTGGGATCATGGAGTGAAGTGAGAGCTTTTGAGGACAATAGCATCACTTCTAAGATTGGAAAGCTGGTGGCCTGTGTCCTTATTTTCATTTCACCATTAATGGGGGACTGTGTTCTTTGAAGATCCTAAATTATCTTGCAAGGACTGTCTCAAAGGTGTTTTCTTTTTTTAAGGCAACTGGACTTCCTTTCTTTTTCCTTGAAGATATTTTGCTTCTCATCCAAGAAGCTTCTTTGGTTCTTCAAATGAAGTGAAATGTCTCCAAGGAAAAACCAAGGAAGTCCAGTTGCCTCTTGAAAAAACACCTTTGGGACAATCATGACCTGGATGACAGAGAATCTCTACGGATACTTACAAGGATGGTGTCTTCAAAAACAGTACAAAAGTCCTCTTTCTTGCATTTCTATCAACTGAGAGCATTTGCACCAAGAAAAATTCCTTGTGTGTCCAATTACGCTAGGCCAATAAAGAATTCTATTCTGTTCATTTTCTATTCTATTCTATTCTATTCTATTCTGTTCTGTTCTGTTCTGTTCTGTTCTGTTCTGTTCTGTTCTGTTCTGTTCCGTTCCGTTCCGTTCCGTTCCATTCTATATTCTATTCTATTCTTATTCTATTCGAGAGGAAGGGCTTTGGAGAGAGGGCAAAACTATTGACTGACTGGCCAGCTAGAAAGTCAGAAACTGGATTCAGTGGCTAGACCAGATTCAGTTCAGCATCTAATCCACAAAGTGAGCCATATTACAAACTAACTTAAATAAGAAGGGAAAGGAAGAAAAATATTAGCACCCTTGAGAGAAAGCATAGATCTAAATTCCTTAATCTATCATGGTGATATTAATTATCTAGGGTGTTGGAGGTATCCCACTCCCTATCTCAGAACTGAAGAAACTTCTTGGATGAGAAGCGAAATGTTTTCAAAGAAAACCAGAAAGTTCAGTTTCCTCTTGAAAAAGCACCTTTGGGACAACTGTGACCTGGATAATGGAGAATCTCCATAGAATGAGAGCTGAAGAAGCTTCTTGGATGAGAAGCAAAATGTCTTTAAAAAAAAACATGAAAGTCCAGTTGCCTCCTGAAAAAGCACCTTTGAGACAACCATGACTTGGATGATGGAAAATGCCCATAAATTCTTTACCTTAACTTCTTCCATATTCTCAAGGTTGGTCCCCCATTTTTTCATGCTCAATTCTTTTATCTAAACAATGACCATGTTGATTGTTCTCCAATATATTGGCTTTAATTATGGAGCAGAAGCTTTGGCTCCATCAAGTCAGGACAAGAACTTTTCATTTTAACACCCATAGGCTGATAGGATCTTTTAAAGGAGCTACCAACTTTGGGAAAGGGAAAGGGGATTTGATGTGCCTGAGGACTCTCTTTCTTTGTTTATTTAATTTATTTGCTGTCCAGCTCATCGCAAGGAGACTCTGAGTAGTTTACAAAATCAATTCATTGACTCACACATGAGTTCTTATCTCATTCTTGCTGAATCCTTTAAAAAAGCTGCATTTTTAAAAATGAACTAATATGGCTGCCAAAGGTAGAGGGGAAACATGTGTAGGGCACTGAGAGGTATCACTTCTGCATCTTTGTCTACTCCAAATTACCTATTCATTATTTGAATCTGGATTCCTGCAGAATCCTAAACATAAGTGAAGGAAACAACCATAAATACAAGTTCATATAATTGTAGAAGGCATTAATTCTGATTAGACAAGCTTAGGGCTGTGCTGTAAATATCTACAATGAAGCTAATCTTTTAAAAAAATAATAACCATCCAGGTCTACAAAAAAGTACTTATTACATTGTGTGTTCAGTGCCAAGGCATGAAATTACTTAATTTCTCTGAATAAGCCTTTCTTACATCAGGATTTTTATTGTATCGTTCTTGTTGTCTGAATAATTATCTGATTGATATAATTGGTAATATTGCAGAGTAATTTCCTTTCAAGGTTATTATAGAGTTTCTAACAATCAAATATGTACTGCATAAGAATGTACCAGTTGTTTTGGGGTTTGGTTGTGTCAGATAGATGATGCATTCTCAAAAAGGCTTTTGTGATTTCTTGTAACCTACAATTTGTGTATGAACACATGCAACCTTTCACTAAGCCACTTAACTCTGAGTCACCATCTGCTCATTCATGTAAGCTTGACAGCCTTGATTCACACAGTCTGATTTAATCAGCCATTTGTGTAAGTTTGCACACATCCATGCAAGTCTTTGCATCTTGCATCTACATCTTTTCCTTGGTCACTTACAATAAAATATAAATGAAAGTTAGTCACCATAGCAGGAAGAGAAAGAGGAGGAAAGGGAAAGTGGAGGAGGAGGAGGAAGAGGAAGAAGAGGAGGAGGAGGAGGAGGAGGGGAGGAGGAGGAGAGGAAGAAGAAGAAGAAGAAGAAGAAGAAGAAGAAGAAGAAGAAGAAGAAGAAGAAGAAGAAGAAGAAGAAGAAGAAGAAGAAGAAGAAGAAGAAGAAGAAGAAGAAGAAGAAGAAGAAGAAGAAGAAGAAGAAGAAGAAGAAGAAGAAGAAGAAGAAGAAGAAGAAGAAGAAGAAGAAGAAGAAGAAGAAGAAGAAGAAGAAGAAGAAGTTTATTTCCTGTAAAAGCAGAAAAAATTTCCAAGCAAATATATCCTACAATCTAAGAACAACACAGTTGAACAGCTTCACTTAGGACAAGAGTCCAACATTTGAACAATGCCTAGACAGGTTCATATCAAGAAAGCTGCTCATCCAGATAATCAAATCCTACAATAATTAATTATCTAGAAATAAAAACAACATCTTAACTCCTGTCTGGAAAACAATTATTAACTAATGCAGGTCTCTGTAAACAGATGTAATATGCTTCCAATCTCATGCATCACCTATCTACCACATTTAGTACTAATTGATGTTTTCAGATTGTCCTCAAGTGTAGCCCTATGTAGATTGCATAGCAGTGGTGAAGTTGAGGTGCAATCAGCCATACATAATTGGATTATTACCAGCAATGACCATCAGAGAAACAGTGGCAGCAATATATTAACTGTAATTATGCAAATGTACTTCTGTGCCCTGTTTCCTTTTCTGATCTGGAGAGCAAGCGTTGTGGTTCAAGAACAGTTCCAGACCATGGACCAGTTCTTTCTAGGGAATGTAACAATGGGGTGAAGCCAATCTTACAGTATACAATAGCACATCTGTCTTGTCATGTTTTATCATCTTCCACTTCATCCATCGCATGATCCAACAAGCAATGGCTTCATGTGAATATCTAACTATCATCTATCTATTTATCTATTTATCATCTATCTATCTATATCTATTGTCTATTGTCTACCTAACTGTCTTCTTTCTTTCTGTCTATCTATCTATCTATCTATCTATCTATCTATCTATCTATCTATCTATCTATCTATCTATCATCTATCATCTACCTACCTACCCAGCCAGCCAGCCAGCCAGCCATCTATCTACCCACCCACCTATCATATTTCTCTCTCTCTCTCTCTCTCTCTCTCTCTCTCTCTCTCTCTCTCTCTCTCTCTCTCTCTCTCTCTCTCTTCTCTCCCCCCCTCACACACACCTATCATTTCTGCTGTTTGGTGAAATATGTCAAGATGTTATTGTGAATGTGTTCAACCGTGAACACTTACACATGTTAAAACTCAACCATTCAAGATCCCAGGGATGTGAAGTGAAGAAAACAACCTACACTCCTCCTTTTGTCAACTGCCACATGGTTTCTCTATTCTTTATCAGTTAGTATTACTGGCTGCCACATGGTGGAAGAAGAGAGAGATATAATATAGTCAGAAGTACCAGAAATGCATGCAAATTGACCAGGGAGTTAAATCACATACATGAATGAATGGGACACTTTAGCCAGGAATGGGTGACAGAGGATGGGAGCATGATTACGGTGAATAAAACCAGGAGAGGCCTAAGAAAATAGACATAGAGAAATAAGTGTCCTTCCCTCAAAACATTATGGCCAGGAGTCTTTTAATGATGTTGAGTGGAAAGCGTTTCAGAACATTTAGAAGACGCAGAACTGCCCCAAAATAAGCTCAGGCAAACATCGCTACCTGATGATGGCCACTAGCATGGATGTCATTGAAAAAGGATTGAGAGATGGATGGTCTATCAAGGCCTGTTAATCTTGAAACCCAGCATTGCATCTGGTTTGGGGCTGGACCAAAAGACCAAGAGATGAGTAAGTATCTCCTGCTAGTTCTGGCAGCCCAGAACTACTTGGTTTGTTATTTTGAGAAACAAAAAAGTTAGACTGAGCCTTGCCTAATCCATCAAGAGTGTTCCCATATTCGTATTTACAACTCTTGGAATTCTAAGCCAAGACAAGTTTAGGTCACGATGTTAAGCGATTTAAAATTCTGCTCCTGCCGTTTTTCAGCGTGTCCATTCATCTTAAAAGAACATTTGGTTTCCCCCTGTATTTGAATGCTGTATGTCCAGTACCAAGGTCCTCTAAACCCAAGACATTTATGACAGATGATGGGGCTAGTGTCTTAATAAATCTCTATTTTTCCATCACCTGAAGCTATGCTGGGGGGGAAAAAATCACAATCCCAAGCAAAATCAGGAAGATTGGGAAGAAAGCAATATGTAGCTTGGGAACAACCATAACTGAAGGGGCGGCTCTATTTTGTATTTCATAGGATGAAAGTTAATGGGCTCAGCCAATCCTTGTTTCTTAGCCCAACCTACCTCACAGGGCTGCTTCAATAGGCAAAAAAAAAAAAAAAAAACTGTTGGAGTCCTTGACAGAAAGGTTCAAAAATATGGCAAATTCTTACAGAGCAAAATCTGAAATAATAAGGGCAAGCCAGAGCAGCTAACTTAAAGTTCAAGAAGTGGATCTGTTAACCATTTGTTAGACAGGTTGTTAGGGAGATTGATTTTTTTAAAAAAGGATTTCTAAGATGCTATGAAGTGTCTGCCTTGCAAATGTTCAGTAATAGCTATGAAGGTTTCTACAGAGATTAGACAAAGCACCAAAACTCATTGCAGTACCAAGAACTAAATACTATTTCCCAGATTTGAGAAGAATTTTTGGACTCCATCCCCTGATAGAGAGATGTATCAAGGAGGTTACAGAGCAATAGCACTTATATACTGGTCCATAGTGCTTTGTACACTGAGCAATTTACAGAGTAACAATATTGCCCCCAACAGTCTTGAACCTCATTTTACCAACCCCACAATGTTCCTCCTCCTCCCCCTCCCCCTCCTCCTCCTTTTCTCTGCAAATCCCAATCCCTTCTAACACTGATGATGTTACCTAGCTGGGTCATGAAACATCTGCAAGAAAACGACCAAGCTCAGGGAGCACCAAGGACTCCACACAGAAAAACAGGGCAGGAGTTTCATCACAGGTTCTGCCTTGCCTTTCTTGACTCCCCCGCAGATGGTAGGTAGAAAAATAGCTGGGGGGGGGGGGGAGAATAAAATAAAGCAAAAAGAGAATTAACTTCCATACCGCTGCTAAGAAAACAACATGGTTCTATCCATAACATCAGCGAGATCTATTTGGAGGAGACATTATCTACGCCTAGTTGCACAATAATATGATGGAATGCTGAAAGCCAGCTTTAACATAAAACTGATGGTTGCAGTTTTAACTTCCTGGAACTGTGGGAGTGCTACAAATACCTCCAATTCCTTGATGGTTGCTGTATTAAGATGGCCCACATGGGAAAACTCACAGGCATATATTTTAGCTTTCAAATGTCCTTTCCCCCCCTCAAACAAATTACACTCTCCACTTGAGAGCTTAAAACTTGGCACTTAAAAACAGAGGTGACGTGGGCAGGAAGCCTAATAAAAACATTTTGCTGGTTTATTGCTTTTTATGTGTGAATGCAAATACCCTAGGAAGGGTGTTTCAAGTGGCAAAGCCAGAACCTTTAAACTGTAGCGAGTAGACAAAAAGAGAAGCACAAAGCAGGAAAATGGCCCTCGGAAAGAGCCATATTCACAGATGAAAATAAATAAATAAATATGTTTGCTTTTGGTTGAATTTGGCCGGTTTTAATTCATTTGAAATTGTAAGAAATAAACAAGCCGAGAGGAAGGGTTGTTGAAGCTTAAAGGGATGGAGGTAGCATCATCTGGCCAAGTTGGACAATATACTATAGCTCACGGATGCTCATAAAAAAAAAACCACAAGAACAAATAAAGCATTTTGGTGAGAAAATTAACCCTTGTTTTTAAAAAAGCTGTTTGTGTTTTGTGAAAGGTTCTTTCATACTGGTTATGAACCAGTTGCCTTGCAAATTCTGGTGTTACAAAATTTGAGCTTGCTGGACTTTTAAAACAATCACTGAAAACGTTTTAAATAATTTTGATATACCCACCAGCACTTTATCTTAGAGGGAAAAAAATGTATCTATGTATTTTCACTGCTGCTTTTTTGGTTGATTCCTGGAATTTACATATTTTGCACTGCAAATATCATAATACGTTTTTGGAGGCCAAACACTGTCACTATCTAAGTTCGAAGTGGTATCTTGGTTGCAATCTACTTTGAGTTTTGCTACAAGCCATTAGATGACAAATAAATCTAATTTAGGGGACTGGAGGCTAAAACATATGAAGGAATTGTTGCAGGAATTGTGCATGTCTAATCTAGTGAAAAGAAGGAACAGGGAGTGACCTGATAGCAATGTTCCAATATTTGAGGGGCTGCCACAAAGAAAAGGGAGTCCAGCTATTCTCCAAAGCCCCTGAAGGCAGAACAAGAAACAATGGGTGGAAACTAATCAAGGAGAGAAGCAACCTTAGAACTAAGGAGAAATTTCCTGACAGTGAGAACAATTAATCAGTGGAACAACTTGCATTCAGAAATTGTGGGTCTTCATCACTGGAGGTCTTTAAGAAGAGACTGGACAGCCACTTGTCTGAAATGCTATAGAGTCTCCTGCTTGAGCAGTGGGTTGGACTAGAAGACCTCCAAGGTCCCCCACAACTCTGTTATTCATTTAAATAGCATGAAAAGCATGGGATGAAGTCAACAAGTCAAAGGTTGGTGTTGTACCTCGAAAAATTTTTTGCATTAGATACCAAACATCTTTAGGTTTGTTTTACAAGAAGGATTTCTAAAGTATTGAGGTGAATACTAGAATTCAGCTGGGAAAAGCTGTGTGTAAAATGTTCACTGTTTGGGGGCGATCAGCTGGTAGTGAAACATGGTGATCCACTTACACATTACTTTTGTCAAGTTGTCTTAGTCTGTGTTCCACCTGATATGGGTCCTCCTCTTCCATGAATGTCTTAAACATACAGGACTTAAACAAACAAACATTCTGCAGCCCATTAATTTCTAGATCTCCTTCCTGTCCTTCAACTGTCAACAAGGTAAGCCATAGTCTCCCCCCCCCTCTTTTATTTTTCTGCATTATTTTTTCTTTTCAATCAATTTGGTGACTGTATCTCATCAGTCCACTTTCCGTGGTTCCTCTAAAATTAACAAATGAAAATCAAAAGTCCCCTTCTGTTTATCCGACCTACTGTATGTTTCCTCTTTCCTCTGGTTAATGAAACAGCTGGTTTTGAGTGACTGGCTCCACTTCTTCTGTTTCCATACCTTTCAAAGGAACCTGACACAAACAGTACTTGAAAAAGAAAAGCCTTGTTACTACTTGATTAGTTCAGAAGAAAAAGGGATTGCCCATCACTATAATTATCCCGGCAAACGGCTCTGTTACTGCCTCATTTACTTACTGGCTCTAACTAGGAACAAGGATGTGTTTCTAAATTATAGATCAAAGGTACCAAATATTCACTTCATGCTTAAAATGAGCCCCAATCTAGCAGATATTGGATGCTCACAAAAAAAGTAAGCAGGGTTAGTAGCTGAATAGATGGAGGCTGTGAAATCAGTTGCCAGGAGCTGAAAGAGCAAAGATTGAGCAAAATAAGTTGGAATGGATTAGCCTTCTGCTATTTTATTTTTATTTATTATGTATTATTTGTTATACAGGTAATGACCTCAACTTATGACCACAATTGAGCTCACATTTCTGTTGTTAAGTGAGTTTCGCCCCATTTTACAATCTTTCTTGATGCAGTTTGGGTGGAAGTAGAAAATTAGAGATGGAATTCTCTATCTTCATGGATGTGTTCAAATTCAATGGGAAGGAGGCACTACTTTTCTTTTTGTTCAAACTAAACAAGGGAAGTAATTACAGTCTGCCAAACTGAACAGCAATAAATAGGTAAGTCTCGTGCTTTACTAGAATTGCTGCAATTAAAGCAATTATTCTTTTTAAAAAGTTCTAATTTTCTTCTACACTTTCATTTCCTGTTGCACAATTTGAGATAGTTTCATTTATGGGAAACTATAACAAATCTAACTAGACAAATCTAAGATTAGATGAAACTCTGATTTCAGTGGAAGAATAGCAGATTTTAAATATTATTTTAATACATTTCACTGAAAGGATTAATTCATTTTATTAGGAATTCAAATAACCTTCTGAATAACTGAACATTCGGTAAAATAAATATAATTACCTTTATATTCTTTATCTGTCTCAACAATGTTTTCCATTATCACTAGGAAATTGATATATTCCATCACAACTTCATATTTAAAATTAATTTTAGAAATGTAGAAATAATTACTAGTTCCCAATTCTTTGTCTCTCTAGCCATTCCTTCAATGGACTTTTTTTTAAAGCAGAAGAATATTTTTTTCTAATCAAAGAAGCATGGAATTGGAGGATTTAATAGGATTATTGAAAGAAAACCTTTTATTGCCAAAATATTTTACAAAAGGTCACAAGTTATTATTTCATTTAAGATTGGATGAGTTCCCTCATTTCTTTAGTGGCTTAACAGATCAGTTGCTATCAGGTATGACCATTGCTAACCCTTGAAGGACAGTATATATCTCCTTCAATTAAAATTAAGGAAATCTCATCAATGTTGTATAAAAGCATTATACACAGAATAAAGGCAAATATAAGTAACCCAGGATAATGTTGCAGGATTCAAGCATGATTGAAGAGGATTATTCAAACCGGATTGGATCTTCTTATATGCAGAAAGGGCTTGAAAGTGACAGAAAGGCCTATGTGGAGCTCTCTGTGGTACTGAATCTTATTTAACTATTCCTGTGGGCAAGTCATCAAGATAATGACTCGAGGGTTATGTTTAGGTGGCAGTGTGTGTGTGGTGGAATGAGGGGATAGAGTAGAGGGAGGTGAAAAGAGGCAGTCTAGCTTGGAGTTACTCCACGAGAGGCAGCAACAGAGCTCATTAACCCAGGAAACTCAACTGGGTAGCTTGTAGTTGCTGGGTGAACAAAATGAAGGAGTGTCTAAGGAGATTCTCAGTCCATCAAGTCTGCTCTTCAAATTTCTTTTTTATTTTTAATTATTTTTTCCTCAAATGATGGACATGTGAATCATATGTTTCACATATCATCATCTCCAGGGGCTTGAAGCTAAAACATATGAAGAATGGTAATAGGAATTGGGTATGTCTAGTCTAATGAAAAGAAGGCTGACATAGGATTGACATGATAGCAGTGCTCCAATATCTCAAGGGCTGCCTCAAAGAAGAGCGGGGTCAAGCTATCCCCCAAAGCACCTGAAGTCAGGACAAGAAGTAATGGATGGAAACTAATCAAACAGGAAACCAATCTACAAGTAAGGAGAATGAGGGCAATTAACCCAATGGATCAGAAGTTGCCTTCAGAACCTGTGGGTGCTCCATCACTGGAGGCTGTTAAAAAGAGACTGAGCAACCATTTATCTGAAATGGTATAGGGTCTTCTGCTTGAGCAGAGTGTTGAACTAAAAGATCTCCAAGGCCCCTTCAAACTCTATTATTCTATGTTCTCTGTATTTATCCAAAGCAAGTGATGATGATTGACTGATGATTGATTCACTCAACTGGAAGTTGGGTTCCAAGCTTCCACTACTGTTTCTATGAAGTCATGCTTTCTAACTTTCTTACTTTTGACCTTTCCTTCTGTCAGTTTGATGTTTATGCCCTTGTCTTCTTGATTTTGTTTTCTTAATATTGAAAATACTGCCTTCTAGAACCTTTTTCACACCCTTAATATATTTAATGATTTTAATCATGGCCCCCTTTTCTCTTCTGTTGTCCAGGCTGTACATATCCAGCACCTCCAATCTCTCTCTGGATATGTTTGTCCCTCAGTTTTGTCTCTTTGCACCATTTTTGTTTCCTGTCTCTGGACTCGGTCAATCTTATCAATATTTTTTTTAAGTGAGATCTGCAGAATTGGACACTGTAATGGGGTCTGACTAAAGCCTTACACAGTGGGATTAGGACTTCTTCTTTTTCCTGCTGGTGGTGCATCCCAGAATTTAATGTTCCTAACAAAATCACCTGCTTGAAATTCAGTGCTCCAGAACCTGAAATGATAGGCTTCATAACATATTTATGTGCCTGTGCAAATGCAGACAGAAAAATCACCTCTGTGATTTTCTGATTCAAGTGGAGTCTAATGCACAGAGTTCCAACAGAAATTAGAGCACCTCTTAAAAAAAAAATCTCCATAATATTATAGATATAGTTATAGTCTAACCAAATTGACCAGCAGATTTTGCTGACAGTGCTATGACAGTGCTCACATTTGGTATTTTTGGTGTTTGTTTTATGGTTATGGTGAAAAGGGGCAAATAATACATTAAGGACACACACACACACACACACACACATACACGCACAATGTTATGAATTCTTCTGCTTATGTGCACGATGTACTGCAACAATTTGGAATATTTGGGTTTTAAAATTAGCAGCATATCTATTTCCTTTCAAGAACCACGTTCCAAATGTCAGGCTCATTATTTCTCAGAGGTTTACCCTGGTTTGCCCTGCTAAACATGGACTTTTGGTTCTTTTCTTCGGAGAGCGGGCAAAACCTTTTGATATCTGCAAAGCTTTGTTCAAAGTTAATGAAATGTTGCAGTGACCTTTCCCCCAACACACACCGAGATATTTTCAGATGTTTAGAATTTTTGCTCCAAATTTACTGCTGAGCCATAAATCTATAGGAGTGTCCTTTCTTTCATTCGGTTCATGCCTGGCTGCGGTTCCATTTAGAGGAATGCCATTATATTCACAAATTTATTATGCACATATTTATGCACACATTTAAGACTACAACATCCATGATATATTGGGGCTCTGCACGAAATCTGGAATGTCAATGCTAAAAAAAAAAAAATGCATCAGCCAGGGTGACAAGAAAGCCACTGAGGGAAGCTGGCTGGGACTGGATTTCGGTCTTTGCGGAAATATATAGCAAAGGGAAGTCAGAAGCATGGATCTGTAGGAAAATATCTGCAGATGGAGGGCAGTGGGATAAAATAATGTCAAGCTGGCTCTTTTCCAGTTAGACTTGGAATAATGCACATTTTTAGAAAAGAATTGGAAAGAGCAACTATTAAAAGGGTAGGTTGTGTTTAAAAATAATGTGTAAACACAGAAAAAAATGCCCGTGAGTATATTTTTAAAGGTCTACTTTCCAAAAGACAACTGGGCTTTCTTGGGTTTTTTTCCTTGAAAACATTTCACTTTTCATCTAGAAAGCTTCTTCAGTTCTTCAGAGAACTGAAGAAATTTCTTGGATGAGAAGTGAAACATTTTCAAGAGGGGAAAAGAAACCAAGAAAGTCCAGTGGCCTTTTGGAAAAGCACCTCTGGGGCAACCATGACCTGGATGATGGAGAATCTCCATAGACTTCTAAAAGTACACTTGTAGGAGACGATTAGGCTGAGGGTGGGGTCAAATGAACCATCAGTTTGGAATCTATACACCCTGTAAGAGACCGAATTCCAGCCCCCGTTGAAGTCCATTGATTCTTACCAGGTGCCAATTCACCTTGGCTGTTAGTAGTTCAGATTCTTGTGTATAGGTAGCATGAACTGAACTTGTAGTACTTTTGAACTCTATCCTGGCTCCTGACTTCTTGCACCTGGCATTAGTGTGTATGTATGTGTGGGTCCAGGGCTGTGCTAAAAGGTTCTTATAGGAGACTGTTGTTAACTTAGGGTAGGTTATTAAAACCTCTTATTAAAAACAATATACATGTTGATGTATTGTGATCATGGAAGGTGGTGAAGACAAGGCCTTGACACATTTGGGTGTTGAGATGCTGTGAAGAGGTAGAAAGCCCTGGTGGCATATTGGTTAGAATGCAGTATTGCAGGCTAATTCTGCCCACAACCAGAAGTTTGATCCTGACTGGCTCAAGGTTAACTCAGCCTTCGATCCTTCCGAGGTCAGTAAAATGATGATCCAGATTGTTGGCGGCGATAGGCTGATATTTGTAAACCACTTAGAGAGGGCTGTGAAGCATTATGGAGGGATATATATATATATATATATATATATCTATATATATATATATATATATATATATATATATATATATATATATATATATATCTATTTATCTGTTGCTATTGAGAGAGGATCTATTCACATCCAAAGCAATGAAGAGGCTAAGATATACACCACAAGGGCAAAATCTCAAGGCTCCAAGGAATGTTAAGAAGATGAGGTTTGCAGGAAGGTCTGAGAAGATGTGTTCATCACTCTTGTGTATCTCAATAACATAACAAGAGAGTTGAAAGGGACCTTGGAGGTCTTCTAGTCCAACCCCTGTGTACATAGGAAACCCAATCGCTTCTCAAAAATTTCAACCAGTTGTGTCCCAGAAAAATATCCCTTTCCCCACCCCCTCTGGATTAACAAGATAAGATGTCTCTTACCTCCTTGCACACCACCTGCATCTCCTGTTGCTTAATTTGTGGCCCATTTCTGTGGGTGTGAGAAAGTTGTGTGGGAAAACAATGCAGTTTTTACTTGGGATAACACTATTCACAAGTAGTGAGTACTGCTCCAATGAAGTTTGTTTTTATCAGCAGATAAGATAAATAAGCACAAGTAGTTCTCACCTTACTTTGTTTATCTAAAGGACATCTTTGTTTTCCCATCTGTAGGGGCCCATTTTCCCTGTAGGGACAATGGAAATGGCAGCAGTCCACCTTGGCAAAACTTTTTGGCTCTTGTTTTTTTAATCATAGATAACGTAGAATTTCTTAAGGTTAAATGAGTGCACTAAGTTGATTGGAGGTTTAATTATTTCTTGCTATTCCTTTAAAATCTCTGGAAAATCATGCAAAAAAGTTGGGATTTTGCCGCTGAAGTTTGGACAGCAGTAGAAGAGCCCAACCAAATGTTACAGGGTGGAGTTCCAGAGAACTCCATAGACATTCATTGTTCTTCTGGATCATGCGTATCTAAAGGAAGAAAGAAGAAAGAAAAAATAACCATCAAAAGTCAGAAAGAAGAAATGACATAAAATAAATATTTTTTTAAAAAGTCCATGGAGATTCTTAGTCATCCAGGTCATGGTAAAGAATAACCAGAAAGTCCAGTTGCCTCTTGAAAAAAAGCATTAAGAAAAGAAACAAAACAAAAGATAGAAGACATACAATATATCCATGGTATATTTCATTACAATCATCCATAACCAGTAAATACAGATTGTGATTTATTAATAAGTTGCTAATAACATAGACTCTAGAGAACTTTAGCTTATCGTTGAAGTCATGTATTTATCTTTCCAATGCTGAAGAATAAATCTTTTAGCTATAAATAGGGCATGGAGAATCCACTTTCTGTGCCCAAACATAGCTCCAAGGAATATGAACAACTGAGAATATTAAATCTTGTCTCAAGGTTGAATTTATACCTGTAATAACGTTCTCCTAAATGGAACAAATGGATGCTGTACAAACATAAGTTTAAATGAAATGTTATTCTCATTGCAAGATTTACTCAAGCTCATTCTCTACCAATGCAATGGTGTCCAGTAAGTGTGAATTATTATTTTTGTTGAATAAGATGTAATCTAAGTTCTGCTGACATTTGGGTTATTGATGTTAATGCCTCTTCCCATTGTCTATGAAAAATAAGATATCTAATTCTTTATTTCATCCAGACATTAAAGTTTGCATGTCAAATTGATTTTTCACCAAACAAAATTTGTAATTTTATAAAGAATTGTAAAGGGGGGTTTGTAACATGGATTTAATAATTGCTTAAATTACTGTAACAATTTGCAAACTATTACACAGAACCTGGAGATAATTGATGTACTCAATAAAACAGGAAGCTGATAATGAATGCATAAAGATATGTTATCTATTGGCCATAGTTTAACTTTTGAACTGGTTACTGACTATCTTGCAATTTATTCCAACACATTTATAAAATACAGGCATGTAATAAGTAACACGTAACTGGCATATAGTATTCATCATTATTCTAAAAAAATTAAGATATGAAACACATGTATCATAATCCAACAGCAGGAGCTACAACTTTCAAACCAATATTAAAAATCAGTGTGGAAAATGGATATTTGCTTTATAATACGGAAGAATGAAGGGGAAAAAAATACCACCAACTTTATTTTAGATGTGAGAGGAACATATATAATCTGGGCCCAATTTGTAAATTCTTCAGGAAACCCAAATTTATTTACTATGCTAATCATGTACTGTCTATGAAATCATTTCCAACTCTCCAAGTTTGATTGTTTGCTTGTAGATGTTTCATTACCTGACTAGGTAGCACCATCAGTGTGAGTGAATGTAGGGTTAGTATCTTGCATTCAGAGTTTCAAAGATTTGGAGCAACATATTAGAGACACACCTGTGATAAAATTTTGGAAACATTTGGAGAACCTTTTGAAGACTTTATGAGAAGACTGGCAACCTATCTTGGGCTGTGGGACATTAAGAAGAGGCTCCATTTATCTCTAATTTGTTATGGAGTGATTGTTCCCCAGAGCAAAATGCAAAGAAAGTGTAGACTTCACAATTTCACTGTAGTTTTCCACACCTGTAATTTGTGAATCACTCCCAAAGTTAGAGAAGACCCTCATTGTCTTCCTCCTTTCTTAAGCCCATGGAAGACATTGTAAAAATATTCACCTGATGGCACAAGGTTACAATCAAAACTTAACAGCTCATCTTGTAATAAAAAGGAGCATTTAAATAATGATCAGCATAAAATAGCTGAAATGCAGACAGCTGATTGACATCCATGGTCTACCTAGTGATTTCATTGAAAGAGCTACCTATAATCATAGGATTTCAAAGATTTTCAATTGCCAAGCTGTGTAACATTTCATACACTGTCAGATTTATTACTAGTCAGACTTACAAGACTTCACAAATTATTTCAATGGCTAAGGAGGAAGAACCCAGATGATATTTTATCAGGTTTGAAGATAAACGTATTACCTGAAAAGAGACCTAAGAAATTCATTTCAGTGGTACCCATGAGTGGGTATTCATTGAAATTGGTATTTAGCAGAGAGATGAAGCTGGGAAAAGTCTCTCAAAAATTCAAAGGAGGCTCAGTTTGTTAAGGAAGGTCCAGATTTTTATTTTATTTTATAAATGTCCTTCATCTGAGATAAGGTGAAACTTTTTGACCTTATAAACAAGAAGGCATCTTGCCAAAAAGAGAATTCAGGAGCCTTAGATGGTTTTAAGTAGCTAGTTTCAGCACTTTAGTGTTCACAGAGAATCTAAATGTCACAGTATAAGATTAAGATTAAACTGCCCCAAAATAACAAATCTAATTTCTTCTTGACCAATGAATGACCCACACAGACACATGTTGGCTTAGTAAAACCACAAGAGATGTTAGGAATACAGGTAGGAAAATAATATTTGTATCACAAATGTCTCATCTATAAAAGTCCTTAGAAAAGAACTGTCAAGTCTCATCATCCCAATAACGACATTTAAAGAGTGAGTGATTTAGAAAGCAGGGTTTGTAGGTTGCCTCAGATTCACCTTCACTCTCAAGGCTCAGGCTAATTGATGTTCAATTGCATGCATGGAAATGTAAATTCCTGCTCTATTTCTGCTTTTTATACTATGTCAGCTAAACTAATATGATCTGGCTTTAAAAGTTTCTGTTACTTTTGATGTTGTATTTATGACCTGTTGATAATGATAATTCTTGGAGACATTGCAGTTGTTCCCATGAAATTTTATTTTCCATAGATATAGAACTGTTTCCTCTTGAATGTTTCAACTTCCCACTGTAGCCTATCGTCATGGAATTCCTTGGCAATATCCTACACTAGAACTAGCTAGACCCAGCCCAATTTAAGCTTTGAGTTTAGACAAGGTCCTCCATGTGCTGCTACCTTCTCAGATACAAATAAACCATAGTCTGCTTAGCAATTTCATTGAAACAGCTACCTATAATCATTGAGCAAATATTTAGAGCCCTTTCTACTTTTTATTTCTGGAGATAAATTGACATGCTCAGCATTTTTTTTTTAAAAAAATGGGTGCAGCAGTAAGAGAAGGGCAACAAAAATGTTCAGCACTAAGATCTACTGAAAGTGCTTAGCATCTTAACCTTTAAAAAAAATGGTGATTGTGGGAGGAAACATGGTAGCACTTTTAAGAACCTGAAAGTGGTACCTAAAACGAGGTCAAGACCTATCCTCTCGCATTTCAGAGTTCAGGACACAAAACTGTGGTAATATAACCTATTGATCATTTTATCATTTTCTGTAAGGCCTTTGTATAACTAGCAGTAAGTCTAGGAAGATGTGGGCATTCTTGGTGGGGGTAGGAGTATCTTTGCTCAGAGTGCCTCATTCTGTTTTGATTCTGCCAGTTTAGAAGGAATAGGAAAATGGGTGAAAGTTCAAGGTACAAGATACACAGTTGTGCTTTCTCATGGGACTTTCCAAACTTTCCCATGAGACTTTCCGTGGCTGTATGATCTCATCCTAGCAAGGTAACATCTGGGATTTTCCAAGATTGTGTGTTCTCAAGCTGGTGAAGTAATCTCCTGTTGAGGTCATTGTTTTCTGAATATGCATACTGTATATTTTGCTTGTGTGTTTTCTCAATAAATACTGCTACCTGAGTTCTCTCAGGGTTGGCATTGTTCTCAGAGACAGTTCCCTGTGTCTCATTTCAATGTCAAACCACCATAAATGGTGACCCCGACGTGATAGCTTGGAAGGCTATACGTTTCCGCATCCTATACTCATCGTCGCGGACGTCGACTGGGCCCTCATCTTCTTCGCTGGACGAAGATAGATTCTTTTCGTGAGTATGGGGGGAGATCTCTCGAAGGCTCAGAAAGAGCACATCAGGGAATTGAGAGGGATCATTGGGAATAGTTTTGGATTTGGAATTGGCAGTAGGGGTTGTGCTGTAGGAAAGAAAGAAATTGAGGACTTACTACAGTATGTTTGGAAAAATATTAAGTCATATCCGGAGGGAGGTAGTATTAAAGTAGAGTCCTGGAAAAAAATAGGGAAATTTTTGCACGAGGAACCTCGTGCCCCTTCTTCAATTTTGTTAACCTGGAGAGTGATTATGGATGCATTAGCTACTTATGAACAACCGCTCCTATCACCCCCCGAAGAAGGTTTGCCGCTTTACCATGCGGTACGTTTGTTGCCGCTGACGGCACCTCCAGATAAATCTGGGGGACTGTCTGGCGCTAGAAATACTTTGTCAGAGGATAAGAGTTTACCTTTAAGGGTTCAGGTGGATGCAGTTACTGCAGCTATTCAAGAAGCAAAGAATAGAGGGGAACTATCAGGAGATGATTTGGTGGAGTTTGGAGTAGAAGTTCAACTTAATCCAGTAGAAATTGTCATGGATGCTGCATTAAATCCGCAGCGGGAGTGGAAGCCTTTACAGCTCAGAATTTTGAGGGAAGTTAAGCAAGCAGCAAAAGAATATGGTGTTAGAACGCCATATACTCAGGCATTGTTAGAAGCAGTTGGTTATGGAAATAAAATGATTCCAGCTGACTGGAAAGCTCTGTTGAATATGATTTTAACTCCAGCTCAATATTTGGTGTTAGATCAGAAATGGAGACAGCTGGCAGTCCAGAGGGGAACAGCAAATGTTACCCCAGATCAGCTTTACGGAGCTGGTAATTTTACAACAGTGGAACAACAGAGAGATGGTATGCCTGAGGAAGGGTTCATTCTTCTCCCACAAATAATTTTTTCAAGCCATAGGGTCTCTCCCTGACGGCGAAGGTGGTGAGAAGACCTTTACTAACATCAAACAAGGGAACAATGAACCCTATGAAAATTTCATTAGCAGATTGAAATTGGCTATAGAAAGACAAATTGATAATCAATTCGCCCAGAAAGAGTTGCTTTTTAAGTTAGCAGTAGAACAAGCTAACACAGATTGCAAAAAGATTTTAAATCCACTTATAGCAAGTGGGGAGCGAGAAATCACGGATTTGATTAATGCATGTAGAAAGGTAGGGAGTCAGTCTTTTAACATGGAAACTTTAGCTCTGGCTTTACAAACAGGACATGCTCAAAAGGGGAATTGTTTCAATTGTGGGAAGCCTGGACATTTTAAAGCGCAATGTCGGGCTCCTGGAGGAGGTCAAAGTCAGCAGAATAAGAGATCAATGGGACAGGGTGTTCGTCCTAAATCAGTGTGCCCAAAATGTAAGAAAGGATACCATTGGGCATATCAGATGCTCCTACAGTTTTTACTGATGGAGGGAAAGTTTTTGGTGCTTGTGTTTGGAAAGATAAATCTGGAAATTGGCATACAAAAGTGACATCAGAGCAGAAGTCTGCCCAGCAGGCAGAACTTGCTGCTGTAGTTTTGGCTTTTCAAAATTTTCACAATCAGGATTTTAATTTAATAGTGGATTCATTGTATGTGTATAATTTGTTACCCTTTGTAGCAGGTTCTTATTTGTCTCCTGGAATATCACCTGATATTTTAAGATTGCTTTTGTTGTTACAAGGATGTTTGGAGCAGCGTGTGAATGTGTGTTTTGTTGCTCATATTCGTAGTCATAGTAATTTGCCTGGAATTTTATCACAAGGTAATGCCAAAGCTGACAGTGCTGTAACTTCAGTCCTCACTGTCCAGCCATGGGACAGTCATAGTTATTTTCATCAAAACGCTAAAGCATTGGCACAGCAATTCAAACTTACTACTGCAGAAGCTGCTGCCATAATTCAACAATGTCCAACTTGTTCAAAGCAGGGCACGAATATCCCTATGGGAGTTAACCCCCAGAGGGTTGAAACCTTCAATGATTTGGCAAATGGATGTTACTCAATATCCGCCATTTGCGCCCTGGAAATATATACATGTGACTGTGGATACTTACTCAGGATTTTTAATGGCTACCCCTCAAAGAGGTGAGATGGTTAAACATGTCATCAATCATTGCATTAAGACTTTTTCAGTTGCTGGTACACCTAAACAATGGTCTGTGGAATACAATTCTACTGGGCAAGCTATTGTAGAACGTCATAATTCCACGCTCAAGACCATGTTGACTAAATTAAATAAAAAAGGAGGGAAGCTCCTGGGGCTTCCGGCGATTCAAGATCAATTAAATCTAGCTTTGTATACTTTAAATTTTTTAAATTTGTCTGGTAACCCCCCTGCGAGCGCGGCCAGCAGGCATTTTTCTTCTCCTTCTACAGATGCGGTGAGACCTCGGGTGTTGGTGCGGTTCCTTCCAGATCCGGCATGGGTTCCTGCTGAGCTGATAACGTGGGGACGTGGTTATGCAGCAGTTGAACATCTTGGTCAAATTCGTTGGGTTCCTGGTCGGTGTGTTCGGCCTGATCATTCGCAGGCACCTGTGAAGGAAGTTTCGGAACAGCAGGATGGCGCATCTGTGGTTCCTGATCCTGTTGATTCTGCCTAATCTGTCCTGGGCTGCTCGGGTGCGGAGAGAGCAGCGACAGCATGTTCAGCGTGCCGGAGATTTGGGCGATGATTTGTGGACCGATAATAATTACATTAAAGATTTGCGCACAACTGCCAAAAACTTGAACATCACCAATTGTTGGTTGTGTATGCACCTTCCTGGGAGAGTGGGAAAAGGACTAACATTGCATGGAGTGCCTTTTTGAGGAAAAAGATTTAATAAAGAATGCAACCTGGAGAAAACAGTTGTCTTGTGCTACAACAGAGCAATTCCAGATGTTCAAAAAGAAAAAAATGCACACATTATAATCGGAATGTGACGGCTAAGGTCAAGGTGTCTTTAAAGGGAAGGGCGTATGTATGCTTCACCCGAAATGACTCTGGAGGAACTTTCCTAGGGAATTGGTCCAGGTGTAATGTCACTTTTCAAATGCCAACCATCTGTTATAATAGCAGTGTGCAGAATTATACCTGTCTCCCTCAGTTCAATTCTCCTCAGTGCTATATGTGTCAATATCTTGAGAAGATGAAGAATGGTTCTGAGGTAGCCCGGGGGGAGCCTTGGGCTATGGGGAATGATGTGTGGTTCCTATGTGGGGAGTATGGGTATCGGGAGGTTCCCGGGAATTGGTCTGGGATATGCACATTGGGGTATGTAATACCTGTAATTTATAAACTGGATCAGTTGCCGGAAGGCAGAATCCGCAACAAGCGTGAGCTGGAATCAGGTCTAACCAGGGAGGTAATCTATGGACACAAATTTCTCGAGGTCTTATCCCGCCTTTGGGAATTGCTATGAACTATAGAGATATTCATATTTTAAATAATTTTACTGTTGCTATGTTTAATGATACTATAAAGAATATTAAGATGATTAATGTAGAAATGTCTGAAATTCGTACAGTTACTTTGCAAAATCGATATGCTTTAGATATTATGTTAGCTGCCCAAGGAGGAGTTTGTGCTTTAATTCATTCACATTGTTGTGTTTTTATACATAATTATGAGCCAAACATTACAAAAACTGTTCAGGACATGGAAGATCGTATTGCTCAGCATCAATCTGGAGCTGATGGGTTTAATGCATCATTCTGGGACAGTCTGTGGTCCTGGCTTCCTGATGGATCTTGGTTTCGCTCCTTATTGCAAGGGGTTGTTATTATTATTGCTATATGTATCTTATTATGTTGTTTTATTCAATGTATTCCTAATCTATTACAAATGTGTACCTCAGTCTTCCGGCGTGAGGGATCAGGTCATGAGGGAACTGTGTACTATGCCACTAAAACACCCCTATCTTTGAATAAATAAAAAAGGAGGGAATGTGGTAATATAACCTATTGATCATTTTATCATTTTCTGTAAGGCCTTTGTATAACTAGCAGTAAGTCTAGGAAGATGTGGGCATTCTTGGTGGGGGTAGGAGTATCTTTGCTCAGAGTGCCTCATTCTGTTTTGATTCTGCCAGTTTAGAAGGAATAGAGAAAATGGGTGAAAGTTCAAGGTACAAGATACACAGTTGTGCTTTCTCATGGGACTTTCCAAACTTTCCCATGAGACTTTCCGTGGCTGTATGATCTCATCCTAGCAAGGTAACATCTGGGATTTTCCAAGATTGTGTGTTCTCAAGCTGGTGAAGTAATCTCCTGTTGAGGTCATTGTTTTCTGAATATGCATACTGTATATTTTGCTTGTGTGTTTTCTCAATAAATACTGCTACCTGAGTTCTCTCAGGGTTGGCATTGTTCTCAGAGACAGTTCCCTGTGTCTCATTTCAATGTCAAACCACCATACAAAACTTCCAATAAACTGATTCTAACCAAAAGTTAGAGAACCTTCCTAACACTGGGAACAGTTTGAGCCTGTCACCAATGACCCAAATGAGTAGCAGGATTCCCTTTCCTTTTTCTACTCAAGAAGAAACTAGCCAAGGATGCTTTAAGTTGGACCTCTACTCTCAGCAGTTCTTACTTCATTCTTACTGGCTGAACTTGAATGAATCTTTCACATCCCCTGAATACCTCTGGGCAGAATGAGGAATGCTTAGGATTCACCCGTAACTCTCATCATTTTTTTTCCTTCTGTGAAACGGAAGTGCTTCAGTGGTGAAAGGATTTGTAGGTGATATCACCGTTGCCTGGGGGATGTCCAGTTGGAAGCTCCTCTAATGTCCCCATGAAGTTGCCTACTGAAGTGATACCCATTAATCTACTTGCGGTTGCCTCTTTTGAACTGCTGGGTCTGCAGGAGCTGCAGCATATGACAGGAGCTTGCCCTTCCCCAAGGCAGCAAAAGGTCTCAAACATTCAACACGCCCAGCATTCTAATCTCTTGAGCCACCACAATCCTCTCTTATCGATGAAGATATACAATAATCAGATATAACATAACATAATTCTTGATCTTAGTATCCATCTCAGCTATGGCTAAATACTAGAATTTATAGCATTTCTGCCTTGCATGCAAATACATTTGGCTGCCTCAGGACAAATTCTGGAGCTCTTCTCTGCATGCTGATGTTTAAATCCCTGGGATTTACAGAAAATTCTATTTCGAGTAAAGGGTGTTAGACAAAAAGGAGGGAAATAAAATATTATTATGGTGTTTTCTCTCTGCTCAAGTTATTTGAAAATTCCGCAAAGTCAAAAATTTAATAATGTATGTATTAAACATTAATGGGCAGTATTAATGCTTCATGTGATAGTAAATTGTAGTTTTCTTTAAAAATGCATAATTTAAAGAGGCTTTTGTGTTGATGAACAAGATTATCCTCCAAATTGCCAAAGAGAGTCTAAATGTCCGCTAAGAGCTCTTACCTTAATTTACCAAAAATAATTGTTGATTTCTCTATTCTAGATAAATGTGACAATTATTCCCAATCATTTCATTCTTGGCTACCTAAAATTGATATGACGCTTGGCTTCGAGTTTTGTGACAAATTGCATCGTTCAGAAAAAAAGAGAAATTATTTTGTAATAGGAATAGTGAAACAAATATTTCATATCCAATTAAGTTAACAGCCATAAGTAGCTTTTTCTCCTTCCTGGTATAATGCTGGCTTCAGAGGCTACATATATATTCAGTTAAGTAATCAACAGCAGTTTGAGCTACATTTTCTTTTAATGTGACTTGATGTCTATGAGAAATTGCTAAGTGATGTCCACTTATGTTTTCCATGTAAAGTTTTATTTCCAACCCCTAAGTGGATGTACAAATAACCAAATCCCCATTTTTTTTTTAAAAAAAAGGGGTCATAGGGGGCAGTGGTGGCTTATGAAATAATAATTGTCCTGGGCTATCAGAGAAGGTTTTTCCCCTCCATTGGTAATCAAAATGTGCCTTAAAAAATGCTGTGACTTTGCTTTGGAGAACTCACATAATTGCAATTAGAAGAATGGTCGGAGAGCACTGACAGCCAGTGTGGTAAGAAGTTATTTCATGAAGCATGTTTATTCTTCAGCATACCCATGGCAACTATAATACATTCTTTTAACAATGCATGTGTGAAGCCCGGTATATTGTATAAACATTGTTATTATTGTTATGGTTGGTCACACACAATTAGCCAGATATTTAAACTGGATATAGCATTTTTATCTACCTATCACGTCCTTCCCAAGGACCTGAGATAGGCAGATGCTGTCGCTTAATAACATCAAAGGTATCGTTACAGAAAGAAAGTTGTTCCACATAAAGCTGCCTCTTGCAGTTGACTGATGGGGATTTTGTCAATGCCCATGTTGTTCAAGTAGTGCTCCAGTTGTTTTGGGATGGCACTCAAGGCACCTATCACTGTGGATACTTCTTTCTCCTTTGTCACAGTAATTCCACTTCTATTTCTTTGTGTTTTGAGATTTTTCTCCAATTCTTTTACTTCTGCTGTTGCCAAGAGTTGCAATGTTGCCTCTCCAGATCTTCTTCACTGTCCTTCAGGTACTCTTCCCTAGAGCAGGAAAATGCAAAGCAGACCCCCAGCCATCAATTATTGTATGGCAGATCTCAAGATGATCAATGATGTTGCAATGATCCCATCTCTTGTAAGACTACAGAAGGCTGGAAAATTGTTAGAGAACAATACATGGGCAGGGGCCAACAATTGTTATGTGATTCACCAACTCTAAGATCGGAAGACATGGAAACACATGGCCCATAGAACCACCAAGAGCTGGATACAGCTGAATGGATATCATCATCATCATCATCATCATCATCATCATCATCATCATCATCAAGTCTTATCCCATGTAGAACAAATTGAGAGGCATAACGAACATCTCTTGTAGTACTCTTCATGAGAAGAGTACTACACTCCTCTGCTTGCAACAGAATACCCTACACCACCAGGCTTGAGATTTTGGGCTTGGACAACCTTGAACTATGCCGCCTATGGTTGGACTTAAGCGTAGTACACAAAATTATCTGCTACAATGTCCTACCAGTCAATGACTACTTCAGCTTCAACCAAAATAATACAAGAGCATACAACAGATACAGACTCAATGTTAACCGCTCCAAACTTGATTGCAGAAAGTACGACTTCAGCAACTGGAATGCACTACCTGACTCTGTTGTTACATCCTCTAACCCCCACTCCTTTAACCTCAAACTAACCACTATTGACCTCACCCCATTCCTAAGAGATCTGCAAAGGGCGTGCATAAGTGCACAATCATGCCTACTGTCCCTGTCCTATTGTTCCCATTTATTCGTACCTATTTCCTGTATTCTTACTCATGTTTATACTTATACCTATTATCATGTAAGCAATTGACAAATAAAATAAAATAAAAATAAATAAAATAAACCATTTGATATAATGCCTCCTGACCTTTTTAGAGGTATCTTGATCGACACAGCATTGAGGACTGTTAAATGATACCCTTTAATATCACATATTACATTTAATATCACATCCATTCTTTGCTTTAGTGATGTTTTCTTTGAGCTGAGTTCAAGTAATCTCATGGTTGACCCACACTGTAGCTGTTCAAGGAGGGTGTTAATGAAATAGAAGTGGTGTTCCCCAACTCATTTCTTTTAATTGGAGATAATTGTTGCTCCTCCCTTCCTCCTGAGCTCCTGAGGTTCAGTTCTGTAGAGAAAGTTCAACTATGCAGCTCTCCCTTTTTTTGCCCAGATAAAGCAAGCCAAATTGACAAGTTTAAGTCAATTTCCCTATTTTCCCTCAACAATGAAGGAATCAGGATTGCTTTGCTGTGGTTCTGTTTCTTTCCTTCCCTTTTATGTAGAGTGAAAAAGTAGAGATGTTTAGTATTGGAGGTTCTGCAACAGCTCAAAGGTAGCATTGCTTTTTGTTTCTTCTAAACCAAGGGTAATTAAGATAACCACAGGCCACCTTCTGGCTGCTTCCGAGGCTATGGGAGTGTAGATCAGGGTTTTATAGAAGTCCCGCTGCTTCCCACTGCCGTCCACCATTTGCATGTCAATGGTATCGTCTAAGGTCTCACGAAGCGAAATCTTTATGGATATTCCGTAGACGGTGTGACAAAAGGGACCAGAGTCCAAGGGGTGAACAAGAAAAATTTCCCTCAGTAATTCATCTTTGATTTTTCATTAGTAACCAGATGGGTTTGGAAGTTCCTGATTCAGGTTGCTTACCAATGTAGGAGACTTTCAATCAGTCTTCCTGCTCTCTCCTCGTAACAGCCCACTGGGTTTTTCCCCACTGGAAAAGTCACATGGATACTTGGCTGTGGATGGGCCACCATTAATCAACAACTGCATTTCTTTGATGCCACTCTCAGTTCTAAGATGAAGGAAATGAATGTGATATCAATGCACATAAATACGATGGGGGGGAACTATAACCATGTTGCATTGTTCTGGCTTGTATCTCATTTGACCCATCTCTCCTCTGTTTTGTCTGATTTAAATTATTTTCACTTCTGCATTCATCTTCATCATCGTTCTCATCATAGCCGCACAACAAGAAATTTTCTTTTCACCATAGTCTGTTTTTGATTGACACTCCTCGATGTTTCTTCTCCTGCTAAGTAGGAGGTCTAAATTCCAGGAATAATTAGAATTATTGTGATGTACAGCATGATATCCCATAGGACAGCAACCAATATATCCTTTTAAGCCAGAAATATGTTTAATCAATATTTCCTTATGTATTTGAACTGCATAGTGTAGAGAAGTATTAGGAGATATATAATTGTATCACTCACAATTTCTCAGTAACTTTGCCTCTATAACAATTCTTTTCTTAAAGGAAAAAATCAGCTTATTATTAGAGATGTCTAGAACTCCCATGAGAGATTTTGCAACATTAAACAAAATGCTTTTCCGCCTTACAGAAATTCATCAGAGGCTTTACTTCAGGAAGGACCTCCACATTCATTACACCCACCCTTGCTATAAATAAAATTCAACAATAAGCTATCAATATTCAGAACTCATCTGAAGAAATTGCTCATCTTATCAAGACTCAGTCCTTCTGAACTAATTTCAGAGAACCTTGGGTATTTTATCTAGAGAACAACCTGATATTAAGAACCTCTGCCTTGCTCACCATAAATCCTCAAGAGAAGTGCCTCCTTTTCAGATTATTATTATTTTTTTAAATTATATCCCTTTACATAATTTTTCAAGTGTGCCTTTGCCAAAATTTAAATTATATTTACATAAAGGTAAAGTCATGTCTGACAATAGAAGGTGGTGTTCACCTCCATTTCTTAGCCGAGGGAGCCATTTTCTGTGTTCATGTGGCCAGCATGTGGAGCACTATTACTTTCCCACCAAAATGGTACCTATTTATCTACTTGCATTTTCTTACTTTCAAACTGCTAGGTGGGCAGGAGCTGCAGCAAGGAATGGGAGTTCACCCTGTCATACGGCGCTTGGGTCTTGAATCCAAGCTGTAAGCTTTCCAGCTGATCCAGCATATTTAATCGCTAAGCCATTATGCTTCTTATGATATTTAAATAGCCTATTTATTGGTATTGCTATTATTTAATCTTCAGTTCCATTCACAGACTGGGACTGGTAAAAACTTAACAATTCAAGTTCTAACCAAGGACCTAAAAGAGCTGTTAAGGTAACATCTGAGTATATACCAGGACTGCTGGGAAAGGATCTGAACAAGAAGAACATGCCTGTCAAATGTAGCATGGAGAAACAGATTGAAGGAGAGTTTTTTTTGTTTTTTTGTTTAGCTTCATTTAGAGGCTGAATGAAGACTGCAGGTTGTTTTACTCCAAAATAGAGCATAATATAAAATGAATATTAGCCAGGTTATGAATTCAATGAATATAAGCAGTTCAGAGTAAAGTGGTTTTTTTGTTTTTTTTTGCAAAGTCAGGATTTAACAGATTTAATAGATAATCAAGTTGGAAGGTACCTTGTAGGTCATCTAGTCCAACCCCGCACCCAAGCGGGAGACCCTACACCATTTCTGACAAATGGCAGTCCAATCTCTTCTTGAAAGTCTCAAGTGATGAAGCTCCCAGAACTTCCGAGGGCAACTTCTGTTCCATTGGTTGATTATTCTCACTGTCAGAAAGTTTCTCCTTATTTCCAGGTTAAATCTTTCCTTGTTCAGTTTCCATCCACTATTCCTTGTCTGGCCTACACGTGCCTACACGTGCTTTAGAAAATAGCTTGACCCCTTCCTCTCTGTGGCAGACCCTCAAATATTGGAAGACCGCTATCATGTCACCCCTGGTCCTTCTCTTTACTAGACTAGCCAAGCCCAGTTCCTGCAACCGTTCATTGTATGTTTTAGCCTCCAGTCCCCTAATTATCCTGGTTGCTCTTCTCTGTACTTTTTCTAGAGTCTCAACATCTTTTTTATAATGTGGTGAACAAAACTGGATGCAGTACTCTAGGTGTGATCTTACTAAGGCTTTATAGAGTGGTATTAGTACTTCCCTTGATCTTGATTGTATCCCTCTATTAATACAATTTAGGATTGCATTAGCTTTTTTGGCTGCTGCTGCACACTGCTGGCTCCTATTTAGCTGGTTGTCCTATTTAGCTGGATGCCTCTCACAGTTACTGCTATTGAGCCTGGTTTCACCCAGTCTATATGTGTACTTTTGGTTTTTCTTGCCTAGGTGTTGGACTTTACTTATCTCTACACTGACTTTCATTTTATTAGATATGGCCCTGGGTTCTAGTCTGTCAAGATCCATCTGGATCTTGAGCCTATCTTCTTGGGTGTTAGCTATTCCTGCCAGTTTAGTAACATCTGCAAATTTGGTAAGTTCCCCTTCTATTCCCTCATCTAAGTCATTAATGAAGATATTGAAGAGTACTGGGCCTAAGACAGAACCTTGTGGCACCCCACTGCTTACTTCCCTCCAGGTAGACTTAGATCCATTAAGGACTACTTGTTGAGTACGGTTTACCAGCCAGTTGTGAGTCCATCTAGTGGTGGTGCTATCTATTCCACGTTTTTCTAACTTACTAAGAAGTAGGTTGTGGTCTACTTTGTCAAATGCCTTGCTGAAATCTAAATATATTATGTCCACAGTATTTTGCTGGTCTACTAATTTAGTCACAGTGTTGAAGAATGAAATAAGATTGGTTTGGCATGATCTGTTCTTAACAAACCTGTGCTGACTGCTAGTTATTACTTTACTTGTTTCTAGATGTTGGCAGATCTGTTTTTTTATTATCTTTTCCAGTATCTTCCTGGGTATTGATGTTAGACTGATTGGTCTATAGTTTCCTGAGTCTGTTTTTTTTCTCCATTTTTGAAGATGGGAAGCTCTTTTCCAGTCCTCTGGTAGTTCCCTGGTGCTCCAGGATTTTTGAAAGATATGGTGCAGTGGTTCTGAGATGACCTCTGCCAGCTCCTTTAAAACTCTGGGATGTAATCCATCAGGCCCCGGTGATTTGTTTTCATCAAGATCAGACAGGTGTTCTCTTACTATTTTGTTTGCTTATTTTAACTTTTATTTCTGGTCTGTCTTTTGTTTATTTATTTATTTAGTAAATTTTATTTGAGTTTTCACAAAAAAATACAAATAAAACATCTTTTTTGAAAGTAGCGTAATCCCAGGTTACATTTCTTCGTACAGACACAAATTCAGTTTCATGCTCATTTTTATGTTCTATTCCATATCTTATTACTGTTTACATTTTCTGCATAGCTTCTCCCCTCTTTTAATTTTCTCAGTTTTATTTTAATTATCTCGTCTCAATTCAAATCATTATATTTATATTTGTTGTCTTTCCTGTTTCAATTATCTATTATCTTTTCTCATTAAACAAAGTTTCTCCTGTAGTTACTGATTGGAGTATGACGCCTTTATATCTTTTAAGTTTATCCATTTAACTCTTATTTAAGCTTCAATACCCTAAAGTTATAACATTCAATATAATACATAACTTCCATTTGGATTCTGCTTGGTACATTCTTAAAATACACACTATATTCTTAAAAAAAGAAAATATTATAAATATATGTAATTAAAACAACACATTCCATTCCAATTCAATTCTATCATTAATGTTAATATTCATTAAAATATTAACTTCTTTAACATTACTTTTCAATTAAATATCATACTTCTTCACTTATTTTATTAACAAACATTTCACTAAATTACACTAACTATTTTATCCTTCATTTTAATCATACATTGTTTCCAATTTTCTAAAGTTATTTCTATTACTAATATAACAATACAATCTCATGTACCTTTACAGAATCTCTTTTTCAGTTAAATTTTCACTCATTATCTCTAAATAGGTCCTGTTTCTCTATATCTTGTTCCGGTCCTTTGTAACTTCTTTTTCTTAGAAATCTCCATTTCTAAGAATTGAAAAACGAAGCCAAAAGAACCCCTCCCTTCTTGTGCATCTTCTTTATACTTTTTAAGTTCTATTTTCAATTCATCCAGAAGTAGTGCCATTGTATAAATTTTTAAACAACCACCCGACTAATTTTAGTCATTCAAATGCAATAACCAAGAATCCAAAGATCACCAAGTAATCCAAATACACGCAATCTGTTTCTTTTTGCTCTTTTTTTTTCACTTTCTCTTCCTGGGGTTTTACTGTTTAGTTACAAAGTTTCAGTTAAAATGTATCTTTTAGAAGTCTTGTTGAAGTTTTACTGTAGATTCTTTTTAATTCCAGGCAGTCCCCTCCCTCTTTCCAGATCCTGCCCTTTTATTCTTTTTCTCTCCCTTCCTGCTTATGAAAAAAATTTTTAGTGTCCAGAAATCTTTATTATCCCTTTGACGTTTTGTTTTATTTTCAGCTTAATTGCCTGTTGATGCCAAAGTGGATTTTTCCGATTTCTTATTTAAGTCTCTTAGTTGTCAGTATAGGGAAAGGGAGAGAAAAAAAACCCAAACCTTTCCCTTTTCACTTTTCTTCGCTGCTTCCGACTCTTCTTTGGGAGTGATGTTATTTTTTTGTAAGTTTAAATTCCAGGGTACCTTAGTTGTTGCTTTTACAATTTAACCCGGTCAGCCAAAACTTTCACTTCTTATCTTCCTCCTGCACATTCTTTTCCAGTCGAGTTCTTCTTTGAGGTGGCCATTTCTGACCACCGCTGCAACTGTCTTTGGGAAAGGGAGTAATGGCCAGCTGAGGAGGAGAGATTTGGCTCTCCTCAACCCTGCTGGCAGTCTTCCCCCTCTTCACCACCTCTATGGGGTGGCTTAGCCCCAAAACCAGCCGGCTCGGGGTGCTCCAGCGGAGAGCCCAGACCGAACCATGCACGATCACAGATTTCTGTCTATCGCCGAAGGAACTCAAACCAGAGCCCTGGACTGTCTTTTACAGTTATGTTTTTGGTGGGTTGAGCTATAGTTTCTTTTTGCGTGAAGACGGATGCAAAGAATGATTTAAGCAGTTCTGCTTTCTCTCTGTTGCCTGTTACTTCCTCGCCATCTTCTCTCTTTAGTGGACCAACTGTTTCCTTGATTTTTTCCTTGTTATTTATATGTTGGAAGAAACTTTTTTTATTATCTTTGACTTTTGTTGCAAGTCTTTGTTTGTTCTGAGCCTTTGCTATCCTGACGTCGTCTTTGCAGATTCTGGCTATCTGCTGATATTCTGCCTTAGTTTTATGTCTTTCTTTCCATTTTTTGTACTTGTCCTTTTTTTCTTTCAATTTGCCAGAGAGATCTTTGTGTAGCCATACTGGTTTCTTCTTGGATTTCTTGTTTTTCTTTCTCGGTGGTATTGTGCTGGTCTGGGCTTCTATCATCATACTTTTTAGAGTTTCCCAAGATTCTTGAGGATATTCAGGTCTGATAAATTCAAATTTTCCCTGCACCTAGGCAGCCCTTCAGGTATCACTCCAAGGGCTCCTATATACTATTGGTACAACCATTGGTATCTTCCTTCACAGTTGCTCAACTTCAATGTGCAAATCATGATATTTTATTATTTTTTTCTAGCTGTTTCTCTTCAATTTGTGCATCAACTGATATTGCACTATCAATGAACCAGTTAAATATTATTAATATTAGTATTATTAGTGTTGTTGTTATCTGAAATTTATGCAGCCAACATACTGGCAATGACATTTCTACCACCTGTTTTCTTTGCAAGCAAAGCAAAACATTCACTCTGGCATGCAATTATATACTTTCATTTACTTTTCCTACAAGTCCTAATTCTTTAGCTTGGCTACCAAAAGGAGATTTCCAGCTAGTGATAAACTCTGTGAAAACAGTGAGCAAAGAGAGAGTACAAAGCAATAAGAACAAATTAGAACAGTAAAATTAGCATATATTACTAGACAGAGAAATGTAATTGACTCTTTTTTTCAGGTGGTTGTTATGGTTTAATCTGATTTTTTTCTAAACATTAAATAAAAAATCTTGATTAATAGATGGTATCAGTCAATCAATTCTATAACATTTTTGTATAACAAAAGCATATCAAGGGATGTTTTAAAGCATACATCTATAATTCAGTCGTTCAAAATTGCCCAAACCGCAAGATGGGCAGAAAATAAATTTGATCAATATATAAATAAATATCTCTTTTCAACTATTTTAAAAACATGTATCTTAAGAAGCCTCTTCTTGGAAGATTTATTCTTACTCTGTGAAAGAGATATCTCTTTTCTAAAATGACGTGTGTTTACGAAGAAAGAAAAGGAGGGAGAGAGGGAGGGAAGGGAAGGGAAGGAAGGAAGGCTAATTACTGAGAATTTTGAAAAAAAAAAAAACAAATTAGAAGTTATTGGATCAAGTAGCCTGGTCAATCTGAATAAACAAAGCATAGCTAATACAAATAGATTTTAAACCTAAGTGAGAACAGCATTCCACCTATTTATATCCCCCTTAAGCTGATTTTAAACCAGATGGTAGTGAAGACACAACATAATGATGGTGAACTTAGAAACATGGCTCTAGCCCATAATACATTTCCACCTTGTGTTTAACTTCATTTTCTGCATTGTCAAGCACTGAAGATACTTGCTTCTGTCTTCGTGTCATTTTACATTACCTACAGGAAGACCGGTAGCTTAGTGCAAAGACATGGGTTTCACACAACACAGATGATCCCAAATTAAATCTCTGCAGGATCTCCAGGAAGAGCTTGGAAAAACTCATCTAAACTACTCAACCAAAATTGCTCCCCAGTTTTGAAAATACAGAGCAGACTGGACCAGTCATATAACTGGCAAGCTTTCAACATAAGATAGCTTTCTACAAGTCCAGAGTTTAAGTAGATATAGGTAAAGACTATGTGATTATGGCATAGAAATGTCATCTATTTTACCTTTGATTCTACCTTTGATTTCCTTCTGCACAGATCCTGAATGATCCATTCTAAACAATGCCAGGAGTGCTAGGAAAGGATCTGAACAACGAGAACATTCCTGTCAGGTATAGCATGGAGAAACAGATTGAAGGAGGTTTTTTTTTTTTTTTTTAGCTTCATTTAGAGGCTGAATGGAGACTGCAGGTTGTTTTACTCCAAAACAGAGTATAATATAAAATGAATATTAGCCAGGATCAGTTTAGGAACTCAGTGAATCCACTAAATTCTGAAGAGCAGGTGTGAAATGCTATGAATACAGAATATGAAATAATAGAATTGGAAGGGATATTGGAAGTCATTCCCTGCAATTATTGTGTGCAAGGAGGGACTTAGCAGGGTTAGATGGGGTCTTGGAGGTCTTCTAGTCCAGCCCCCTGCTCAAGAAGGAGACCCTATCTCATTTCAGACAAATAGTTGTCCAATCACTTCTTAGAAACCTCCAGCATTGGAGCATCCACAGATTCTGAAGGGAAGCTGTTCCACTGGTTAATTGTTCTCACTGTCAGGAAATTCCTCCTTAGTTCTCTCCTTGATTAGTTTCCATCCATGGCTTCTAAGATGATCAAAGGCCTGGAGACTAAACCATAGGAAGAACAGCTGCCGATTTTGGGTCTGGCTAATCTAAGGAAAAGAAGAATTAGGTGTGACAAGACATGAGGGCAGTGTTTTAGTATTGGAGGGGCTGCCACAAAGAAGAGGGGGTCAAATGATTTTATAAAGTACCAGAGGGCAAGTCAAGAAACAATGGTTGGAAACTGATCAAAGAGAGAAGCAACCTGGAATTGAGGAGAAACGTCCGAACAGTCAGTGCAATTAATTGGTGGAACAGCTTTGCCTTCAGACGCTGTGGGTGCTCCATCACTGGAGGCTTTTAAGAAGAGACTGGACAGTCACTTGTCTGAGATTCTGTTCTGTTCTGTTCTATTCTATTCAATCCTATTCTATTCTGTTCTGTTCTGTTCTATTCCTTCTAACATTTGTTCTGTTCTATTCTATTCTATTCTATTCTATTCTATTCTATTCTATTCTATTCTATTCTATTCTATTCTATTCTATTCTATTCTATTCCATTCCATTCCATTCCATTCCATTCCATTCCATTCTATTTTCTATTCTATTCTATTTTATTCTATTCCATTCTATTTTCTATTCTATTCTATTTTATTCTATTCTGTTCTGTTCTGTTCTGTTCCGTTCCGTTCCGTTCCGTTCCATTCCATTCCATTCCATTCCATTCCATTCCATTCCATTCCATTCCATTCCATTCCATTCCATTCTATTCTATTCTATTCTATTCTATTCTATTCTATTCCTTCTAACATTTGTTCTCTTCTCTTCTCTTCTCTTCTCTTCTCTTCTCTTCTCTTCTCTTCTCTTCTCTTCTCTTCCATTCCATTCCATTCCATTCCATTCCATTCCATTCCATTCTTGTCCTGCCTTCAGGTGCTTTGGAGAATAGATTTGAAAATGAGAATTGAAACTTTCTTTTAAAAATGGTGGAGGAAAAATCTGGAGCAAAAGAAAATATGAAACATCTCTATCCTCAACTCAACTAATAGCAACATTTTTAATAGACTAGGAATGATGCAGCACTATGATCTCATACCTTAATGCAGGATGTTTACTATGTGCTATGGTTCAGAGCAAGATGCAGAGCATGAGTTGAAAGCTCTAAGTAGTTTCATAAGCATAATCAGATAAATAATTATTTGATTAATCAAGGATTATTTGAGACTTTCAAGAAGCGATTGGATTGCCAATTGTCAGAAATGGTGTAGGGTCTCCCGCTTGGGTGGGGGGTTGTACTAGATGACCTACAAGGTCCCCTCCAACTCTGATTATCTGTTGTCTGTTCAGGAGAGCTAATTGTAAGATAGACAAGAGATGGGAGCTAAGGGTGGATTTGTTTGTTTTCCAAGCTGTTTGAAATTTGTTGTTTTTCACAAAGGTACTATAAAAATGGAACTAAATGGTGTCCTTTTCTTCCTCATGATGTGAATCAGCTTTAGTTTATTCGGTGTTAATGTTCTGTGCTTCCTTTAATATCTCACCTCCATGAAAACTGTGGTAAATATGGAAATATATTTAAATGCAACAGTAAATCAGAAAGGAATTGAGTGTCTAAATTATTTCTCAAGGTTGCCATCCCTCTAACAGGAACACAGCTTCGGATGTAATTATTTTGTAACGTGGAGTAAGGGGAGAAGATTTTAAAAGATGTCTCTGCTCACGAGAGATACAAGAACCGTATGGTCACATACGTGCATTCCAGGAACAGTGGGAAAAAGAGGAAGGTATAAAATGTTGGCAGCAAGAGGGGAAAAATGGATTATGCTTTGCAAATAGCTGGAAAAGTTAAACTTTTAGACTCTGAACATTTTGCTTGAATCTAATAGTATCATGCTAAAAATGTCTACAGGAGTTTTTAAAAGCCTTTTTTCCTTCTATTCTATATATATATAGAACTGTAAAAGTCTGATTCACAGACGAACACAATACAGAAGGCTGATGATGGCAGATGAGATTCTGCCAAAACGAGCAAAGCTGATTATATATATATATATATATATATATATATATATATATATATATATATATATATATATATATATATATATATATATATATATGAAATTCTTGTGAATGGAGATCCTTCATAAAGTAGCAAAGGGAGTAGGTGAGGTTTCTTTCTTTGCAATAATATTTTCTCTGTACTTTTATCCAATTCCTAGGAGGTGTAGTGGGTTTGGATTAGGAAGTCTGGGTTTGCAATGGGAGAGGAGGAGAAGGAAGAGGAGGAGGAGGTTATTCATCTCTCCTATCCTCCGGATTTATCCTCCATCTTCTTGTAAAAAGTTTCAAATCACATTTTCAAATCTATTTCCCAAAGTACCAGAAAGCAGGACAAGAAGCAACAGATGGAAACTAATCAAGGAGAGAACTAAGGAGAAACTTCCTGACAGGAAGGACAATCAACCAGTGGAACAGCTTCCCTCCAGAATTTGTGGATGATCCATCACTGGAGGTTTTTCAGAAGAGACTGGACATTTGTCTGGAATGGTCTAGGGTCTCCTGCCTGAGAGGGAGTTGGGCTAGATGGTACCATCCCATCTGTTGTTCTATTCTGTTCTGTTGTGATTGCAATAAGAGTAGAAGAATGACTAAACACAATTTTATTAGAGCTAGAAAATCAGAACTCTTTAGCACAGCTGTTTCCTCAGCAAGCCCAAGTAATTAGAGGGAGAGATTTATGGGAAGGAAATGAAATGAGAATCATTAGAGATGATGTAAGGGGTTTGATGCAGCTGATGCTCTAGACAAGAGAGGTCGAAACTTCGAAGGAAAAAAATAACATGCAATGTGCTTATGAAGGTAATTAGGGCACTAGCAGTGACTTTAACAGGAAATTTGAGGTAAATCAAATCCCAATCATTTATACAGTCAATGTAACCAGAAGGTAAATAAAAAATAAAATAAGTGGGTATTGCACATAAATCAAATCAAATTATTGCACATATAAATTGTTGGTTTGCAGCTACTTTGGGTCACAGATTGAGGGTCAGTCTGGAAATTAATTCTAGCCCTGTCCAAAATAATTGCAGTCTAGCCCCTGGTTTCAGAAGGAAATAAAATGGTATTTGTGAATACTAATAATCAGTGAACTGATAGATTAGATCCAGGTCAACATGTTTTAGAAAATTTTATTCATTCACCCTGGCTTGAACAATTAAAGAGGATTTTAGAGGCAATTTTGCACAATGAAATATTAGCACAGCAACACTGGGTTTTTACACTATTGGAATCTAGTTTGACACAGAGCCCGGAAGCTATTAATTCAGATTCATGATTAAAGATGTAAAATTTTATTTGAATCAAGCTATTCAAATGAATATGTGAATATTGTGGAGATGGGCACTTAGTTTTCATGGCAACAGTGCAGAATTAATCTGCTGCTGTATTTTCCTCAGGGGAAGAAGGATTTGTTTGTTGTTTGTTTTGTTTCCTCAGTCCAGGACTTCCTTGTGAATAAAATGGGGAAAAAATCTTTCCATCTTATATTACTTTGGTAAGACCACGTAAACAGTTTTGGTTGTCACAATATAAAAAGATGTTGAGACTCTAGAAATAGTGCAGAAAAGACCAACAAAGATGATTAAGCGGCTGGAGGCTAAAACATGTGAAGAACAGTTTCAGGAGTTGAGTATGTCTAGTTTAATGAAGAGAAGGACTAAGGGTGACATGATAGCAGCCTTCCAAAATATAAAGGTCTGCCACAAAGAAAAACAAAACAGTCAAGCTATTCTCCAAAGCACCTGAAGGCAGATCAAGAAGCAATGGATGAAAATTTATGAAATAGTGTGTCCTACTTTGGAAGTGGGTTGGACTAGAAGACCTCCATGGTCTTGTCTCATCCCTTCCCTTCCCTTCTCTTCTCCACTCCCCTCCCCTACATTCCATTCCATTCTATTCTATTCTTTAAATTTTTGGTGGACATGGTGACTTGGAAACAGGATCTACAGTAGGCTGCAGTTGGCAAAAAGTAAGAACCATGTAATAGCAAATAAATTTATGTCTCTGAAGATATAAATGACTCTGGACAGAAGGTGATTCCATCCATTTTAGCTTGTGTGATTTTGAATTTCAAAATTTATTCTCTTTCTCTTTGATGTCTGCTTGTCCTATTGTGCACAAATTTATTACAAAAAGGGCATTTGTGCCTTGCATTTAGCTGGGCATTGGTTGTGTACATTTGGATGTGCCCAATAAATTGACATGTTAATATATCCCATTAATAAAATACAGACCTATATGTGTATATGGGTAGATAAATAGTGATAGGTAATTAGGTGGACTGATAGACAGATAAATGATAGAGATAGATATTTAGATAGATGCTCGATGGAATGATAGATGATAGAAGAAAGAGAGATTTAGATAGATAGAAGATAGATAGATAGATGATAGATAGATAGATAGATAGATAGATAGATAGATAGATAGATAGATAGATGCTGGAATAGATGCTGGATGGAATGATAGATGATAGATGATAGGGGAGAGCGAGCGAGCGAGAGGGAATCCAATCCTATTATGAAGGAAATAATTAACTGTAGAAAGTTGCAAGGGTCCAGTGCTGCTTTAAGGGTATTATCTGGATCATTGGCTCCTACAGAACATCTCCATGAAGGTTTTAAAAAAGATGAATATTGCCATCTTCTGTGAGATGTACATCACTACAGTCTAGTTAAACCAGAGGGCTGAAGATGGGACAGCATCCAATATCTTTCCATTTTAATTATTTTCAAACAAAGGAAGCTGTTTCATTGGCCAAAGAGTAAATATCTCTCAAAATAGATGGTTCCTTGTTTGTGAGGAGCCATCTTTTTCCACATGGCTCACTTCATGGCCATTTTTCCTTTATTGTTTCTTTCATCTCTCTCCCCCCCAAATTAACAATTTGCAAGATCCCAGGCAAACAGGGATAATGCAGGGATTAGGATGACGAGTAATTGGTCAGATTTTAATGCAGCATCCTGCTGAGCACAAAGGAAGGCAGCTGATAATAAAAGCACAATTTCTTTGATAAAGTACATGGTGTCAATGCTCAAAAATAGGCAATAATCTAAATGGGTCAGGAGACAAGAGTTGAAACTTTGCCTGATCACTGTAAGCAGAAGGGAGGAAA